>NC_025993.2:170233577-170581755 GCF_000442705.2 Elaeis guineensis | reverse complement strand
TAACCACTGTTGTAGGTTATAGCAGTGAATTTTTAGGTTATGGCAGTGATTTTTAATTACTATTGTAGTCCTATTTTGTAGTAGTGCCTAAGTTAGAGTCTAAATTTTTAGTCACAGGAAGGAGCACATAGTCCAGAAATTTAGTAATAACACGGGCCACAATGCAATGGAAAGCAAGTCGGCCCACAAGCGCACAAGGCCGCGGGCCACGTGCGGCTCACACGAGGAGGTCTACGCATGGTGCATGGAGGAAAGGAGCGCAGACCATGTCTCAGCTCACTGGGACGCACCACACGGTCCACGCATGGTGTAGAGGAATAGGGCCGCTCGGTTTATCATGCGGTGCACAGTGCACGGGTGCGGGTCCAAGCGCAGGCGGGGGACGTTCAGGCGCGGTCCTGACGTGCGGATGTGGTCATGGGCGTGCGGGCGTGCATGCGGGTGGACGTGAGTGAGCATGCGGGTGCGGCTGACGCGCGTGAAAGCTTCATGCAGGCGTGGTTCAAAATGCCTGGGATGTGACACAGTTTTAAACGAAAATAGATATACAGGGAGGCATGCGGAGTCCTTGGCGGCCAGGGTTTTGAGACATGAAAAAGGATTTTGAGCACTAAAACTTAAAAGGAAAGAGGGAGGCGTGAGGATTTGTGTGAGTTTGGAATGACTAGGACTCAAGAAGACCTTGAAGACTATAAAAAGGGATGTAGAGACACCAAAGAAATAAGAGATTGAGAAAGAAAAAAATTATAGAGAAATTTTATAGAAAAGAAAAGAGGAAGGTTGTCAGGTGTTGGAGTTTTGAAAGAGTCTCTTTGATGGTATAAGGAGGTTTTGCATCTTCTTCTTTTTCAAATTCTTCTCCAACAATCAAAGAAGATGGAGCTTTTAGTGACGAGTGAGATCCAATCTATGAACAGCTAAATCCTTCATCCTCGGAGGAGTAGATAAATTTCTTAAGATCAAATTTATATTTTTATTTTTTGTTCTTATTGTGTATTTTTTTTATTATGCAATCAACTACTTAGACATTGTAAGGCTATTTTTTTTGAATAATATTAAAAATTTGATAAATATAAATAGTTTCTGTATTTTTATTCATATGTTTAAGTAGTAGTTTTTTTTATTTTATGATATTTAATCTTGAATAGTTTATGACTATATAGAGACGAGTCGTGATCTAAGGATACGATTCGTGCTTAGCGAGATAAGCTATATTGAGAACAAAATTATAGATTTAGTTTTTTTATTATTACTACGATTTGTAGTTTGTAGTAATTTAGATTATTTTGATTAAAATATTAATCTATGATTAAGGATGGATTCAAAAATCCTAAGGTACCTTCTTTTACTTGATTTTTCAAAAATTTTATCTCTATCAACTTATTTCTTTTATATTTTCTGAATCCTAAAATCCTTATTTCTTCACTATAACTTTTTTAGTTTGAACACAATTCAGTTCTTTGATTCCTAAGAATTCAACATCTAATTTCACCCTATTCTATATAATAGTTGAGTTAGATTAAATTATTATTCTTTAGTGCTTGCGACAACAATAGGCCATGTTGGAGCTACAGGCGGAGAAGATCTTCATTGAGGGTGACTCTCTATCGTTATTGGTTGGATCAAAAACAACATGATGCACTTGGATGTACATTCACTCCTTCATGACACCTGAACTACTTTTCATCATTCTGCTATGGTATTGATGCTGCATATTTATCAGAAGGCAAACAGCACAGCAAATTGGGTTACATCTTTTATGGATGAATATTTCAGAGATCGATTTGGAGACAGGATGATTTTTATCCATTGGATTTTTGGGATATTTTGTATCTTAATTTTATGGGCTATTTTCATGTCCAGGTGGTATAACCACCTATTTGTACTAAAAAAAAAGGAGCAAAGTTTAAATATGCTCTTTTATTCTTCTTCACTCTAATTTATTTTGTTTTATTATTTTTTGATAAATAAATATGAAAATTTGTTTGGTTAAAAGGCAAAAATCAATTGGGATGGTTGCTTATAATGCTGAGTTGGATAAGCAAAATAAATAAGTAAATACTGACTTATTTGAAAATTAGGAGGAATAAAATCTCTTGTATAGTCAGAATAAAATTATTCACCCCACAAGTAAAAATTTTATACTCGTACCAGTCTCGAGTCAGGTTGGATCAAATAAAATAGATGGTCATGTAGGGTAGATAAGATGGATTAGACCGAATTAGATAAAAAGCCTCATCATACAAACACTCTAAAATAATTATAACTTTGAAAGGGAAGACTTAAATTGAGGTTGTATTAGATCGGATTTAAAACAAGATATGCTATTATCCATATCTTCAGATATTTTATCTAAAATTTATGTCCATCCTAAATTTTAATCAAATCAGATAAAATCTATCCCATTCAGATAGGTCAGATTAGATACTAGTGGGTAGGGGTGTAAATGGATCGGGTTGGATCAGATCATAAGTGATCCCGATCTGATCTAATTTTTTGATTGGATCTTAATATTGGATCCAAACCCAATCCCATAGAAGATCGAGTCGGATCGGATTCATGATCAAATTTTTTGATCCAATGGGTCATTCGGATCGGATCCATATATAATCCGCTCTTAATCCATAAAATACGAATTTCATTCAGATCCGAATTGGGTCTGGATTGGATCGTAGGTCAAATTAACCAATAGGCATCAGCTAGAGCTATTCAATCGATTCTCATGAGTGGAGTTAAAATTAATCTTACAAGTTTACCATCCAATGACATTCCTAATATAATGATTTTTGAAGTGTTCATCAATATACGACAATTACATCTCAGGAAACTGCTAAGTTGTATCTCATGTACATATGAAAGCCGATCATAAGATACAACTAGAAGTGAAAATATCTATTTTCTAGTAATCTTCTAATTGTTTTGAGTTGGAAAAGTAATGTAGATTTGATGCCGAGGATTTCTTGTGGAGATGGAAAGAAAAAAAGATAATGTTTATCAGAGACTCCATCAGCTTGAACTAGTAAGTGCCACTCAATTATGAGAGTGCAAAGGGAAGAAAATACTGTTGTGTAGGTGGGGCCTACTGTAATTTGTGCCTAGCCTATGTTAATATATAATAAGTTTGGATCATATAATGAGTTCGAGTCAAATCGGGTTATTGAGCATAAAATCCATATAAATTCAAAAATTCATGTGGATCAAGTCAGATTGGGTCAAAATTCAATAAATTCAGATCCGATCTGAAAAATAGAACGAGTCTAATTTTAAAATCCGATTCAGATTCATGGGTCCTTTTAAATGGTTCGAATCTTTATGGGTTGGATCAGGTTGAGTCAATAGTCAATCCGACCCATTTGCAGCCTTATAGATGAATAGGCTACAATTGCCAGTTCTATCATTCATTCAGCACTCTCTTTGCAAGTAGTCTTATTGGGTTTAGAATGCTTGTACACTCATAGATCAAAATAAAATTGGGATGAGTTAAATAGCAATAACTTTTTGACATTTGACTGAATAAAGCACTAATGTAAAATTAATTCACCAACCCCAACAAAGCCTCAATAGTTGTTATTCTAAACCACGGTCCGAGATGGGAACTTGATTAATGTATTTAGAGCACACAATCTAGCTGTTTCCGTACCTAACCCACTATTATGTCTGTATGCGGCGACAAGTGTGCTGCCCACAAAGTCTAAAACGCGCCAAATCTAGGTTGCCTAGCCTCTTTATTGCCCGGCGCCCACACCGCACTCGGCATGCAACCTGCGAGGTCACGTGACATCATCCTTCTCACGTGACATCACGTCACCCTCTCACCATCATATCCACGAAGATCCCAACCCAGTCTCCAAAGTTCCCACGTCATCCCAACCCACGCGCCATTAAAAAAAGGGCCCCTTACCAACCAGATAAGAATCGTTAATCCCCAATTGCTAGTACTATATTATTGTTATTAACCTTTCTAATCCACGCCATAGTCCACCCAAATCCCAATTAGGCAGCCCCGCCACCCAACTAGATCCAGCTCCCAACCCCAGGTGCGTGCATGCCACCTCCTAGGACAAAGGTCATGACGTGGCACCATATCCTTTTTCCCACGTGCCTCCGTTCTCCCTTCCCTCCCCTCCACGCAAATCAAATATCTGGCGCCAAGTATAACGGCAGTTTTCAACGGCAGTTAGGCAGCCCATCCATCTAGTCCTCCCGGCTTTCCTCCCTCTCCTTAAAACCAAGGCGGTGTAGCAACTTAGCCCTCACCCCCTATCTCTCCTTTCCCACTTTCCCTCCCACCCATCCACCATGGCTACCACATTCTTGGTGGTGCTAATGCTCATCTTCGCCCAACTCGGCCTTGTCACAATCGCCGCTGCGATCGCTGCCTCCGGCGCCACCCTCAGAGGGGCCCCGAGGGACCGCGCTGCCCTCCTCTCCTTCATGTCCGGCATCACCGCCGACCCCCAGCACGCCCTCGCCAACTGGGGCGACCCCGACACGCACATGTGCAATTGGACCGGCATCACCTGCCACCGGGTCAAGCAGCGTGTCGTGCAACTGGTCCTCAGCGGGAGGGACCTCCATGGCCTGATCTCGCCGGCGGTCTTCAGCCTTTCTTTCCTTGCAGTGCTCGACCTCTCTGAGAACTTCTTTAGCGGAATCATTCCTGGAGAGATTGGAGGTCTTGCTCGATTGCAGCAGTTGAGTTTGTCGAGGAACCTCCTCGAGGGCTCCATCCCGGCCGAGCTCGGTTTCCTTCGAGAATTGGTTTATCTCGACCTGGGGAGCAACCGCATCTCTGGTCACATTCCGAAGACTCTGTTCTGCAATTGCACTTCGTTGCAGTATGCCGATCTTTCCAACAATTCTCTTGCCGGCGAAATCCCTTCAGCCAACGAATGCAGACTAGCCGACCTGAGATTTCTCCTCCTGTGGTCCAACAATTTGGAGGGTCCTATCCCCCCCTCCTTATCGAACTCCTCGATGCTCGAGTGGATCGACTTTGAATCGAATCGTCTGAGCGGAGAGTTGCCATCTGATATTTTTGATAAGATGCCATTCCTCCAATTCCTTTACTTGTCCTATAATAACCTTTCAAGCCATGACAGCAACACTAACCTCGATCCATTTTTCGCTTCTTTGAGGAATTGCTCCCATTTACAAGAGCTGGAACTAGCTGGAAACAAACTTGGAGGTGAGATACCATCATTGATCGGCAATCTTTCCTCTAATCTTCTGCAACTCCACCTCGAGGAGAACATCATCTTCGGTCCAATCCCTCCAAACATATCAAACCTTGTCAATCTTACCTACTTGAACCTGTCCAACAACAACTTGAATGGATCGATCCCTCCAGACTTATCTAGGTTGATGAAGCTAGAGAGAGTTTACTTATCAAATAACTTGCTCTCTGGTGAGATTCCACCTTCTCTTGGAGAAATTCCTCACCTAGGTCTGCTAGACATATCTGGAAATAGACTCTCTGGTTCGATTCCGGATACCTTATCCAACCTCTCGCAGTTAAGAAGACTAATGCTCCATAAGAACCAGCTTTCAGGCTCGATACCGCCAAGCCTTGGAAATTGTATAAACTTGGAAGTGTTGGATCTTTCTTATAACCAATTGACAGGGAGGATTCCTAACAATGTCGCAGCACTGAGCAGCTTGAAATTGTATCTGAATTTGTCAAGCAATCACTTAGAGGGACCTTTGCCATTAGAGCTGAGCAAGATGGATATGATATTGGCTTTGGATTTGTCTTCAAATAATCTCTCAGGCACGATACCTCCTCAGCTAGGAAGCTGCGTCGCCCTCGAGTACCTCAACCTTTCCAGTAATGCCTTGCGAGGTCCTCTCCCAGGTTCTATTGGAGCCTTGCCATACCTTGAGGTTCTTGACTTGTCTTTCAATCAGCTGGCAGGAACCATGCCAGAGTCTCTGCAAGCATCTTCATCGCTAAAACAATTAAACATCTCATTCAACAACTTCTCAGGGACAGTGCCAACTGAAGGAGTGTTTGCTCATCTTTCGAAGGACTCTTTTCTTGGCAATTCAGGCCTATGTGGGTCAATCATTGGCATATCACGATGTGGCACGAAACGAGCTCACCGGTTCATGATCTTGCCTCTAATTCTCACACTAGTTGGCACTCCTTGCTTATTATGCCTCTTTGGGTGTCCAATGTTCATGAAATCAAGAGCAAGCACTTGTTTGCAAAGCTTCCATCAGCCAGAGAAACTTGATAAAGAAGAACAGCAGAAGCAAGACTATCCAAGGATCTCTTACCGGCAACTCATGGAAGCCACCAGCGGCTTTGCAGAGTCGAACCTAATTGGGGCAGGGAGCTTCGGGCATGTGTACAAGGGAGTTCTACGGGATGAAACAAACATAGCCGTGAAAGTATTGGATCCAAAGTGCGGTGGTGGGATCTCAGGGTGCTTCGAAAGAGAATGCCAGGTGCTCAAGAGAACTAGGCACAGAAATTTAATTAGAGTGATAACAGCTTGCAGCAAGCCAGACTTCAAGGCTCTTGTTCTCCCACTGATACTTAATGGGAGCCTTGACAGTTATCTATATCCTCCGGTCGGACCGAGCCATGGCCTAGACTTAAGTCAGCTCATATGCATCCTCAGTGATGTAGCTGAAGGGGTTGCCTATTTGCATCATTTTGCCCCTGTTAGGGTTGTACATTGTGATCTGAAGCCCAGCAACGTTCTTCTTGATGAAGATATGACAGCAATAGTATCAGATTTTGGGATAGCAAGGTTGGTGAAGCAGGATGAGAACAACGACATCACCAATTCATCTCCATATAATTCAATAACAGGACTGCTACAAGGATCTGTGGGTTATATAGCGCCTGGTAAGTAGGCTTCCCCTTCTTTCCTTTTTGTTACATTTATAATACTAAAATTTACCTATCTTGTGATTTATCTTCTTCTAGCTGTGCATAAACTGAGATTGTATTCATTGATGCAGAATATGGCTTGGGAGGCCGCCCTTCGGCACAAGGTGATGTATATAGTTTTGGGGTTCTGGTCTTAGAGATGATCACTGGGAAGAGACCAACAGATGCTCTTTTTCATGAAGGACTCAGCTTGCAAGAATGGGTGAAGAGTCATTACCCGCATGACATCGAGGTCATAACTTCGCAGGCACCACTGAGAGACTCATCTTTAGTTGACTCGCTATATTACAAGAAGCTAAGAAGAGAGCTGATGGTTGAATTGATTGAGCTTGGCTTAGTGTGCGCGAGTTTCTCCCCTGCATTGAGGCCCACCATGATCAACGTCGCCCATGAGATTGCTCTTTTGAAACAAGATCTCGTCAGGCATGGCATTGAGGCCGTTGAGCACAGTTCTACACCCGATTCGTCTTTCTGAGATTAAATAAACTAAGGGCAGGAAGCAATTGATCAGGGGAGATCTGATCTGGATCCTCATTATATTAGATAGTTGATTTGTCACCCTTGTCAAGTAATTCTTTTAGTTTTCAATTCATATATGGAAAGACCACTTAGAAATGTTCAATAAAGTATGTTAGTGAATCCATTCAAACATGAAGTACACATAGAAGGATTAGAGAGTTCGGTGAGCACTCAATTTTTCGGAAAAACAAAACAACCAATCATGACCAGTCATTGTACATTAGCACATCACCCATTTTATCAGCTCCATAGTTTATATCTTTCAGTTAATGGGCTCTGTGTGTGCGCATGCGTCGACAGGAGGGTGCGTTTAAAGCAAAAGGATGGATAAAATAAGTTGGTTGTTTTCCCAATTGAATTGGTATGATACTTTAGGAGCAACACTTCATTATAACACTCATGGAAGGTCTATTGTTCATGTTTCAGGGTCTGAATTAGGCGGCCTTCGGTTTTCTTTATATCTTCATATTCTTGCAAGTAGTATCAGTCCAGAAACCAGTCCACAGAACATATTACTCTACCCTTTTTTGTTTAGAGTTACACATGGTCCTCATTTGGAAGATGAGAACCATACAATTCCAGTGACAAATTCTAACAAGGAACCTCTGCATTTAATAATCTAAGTAACTTATATAGATCCAAAGGAGTGAAAATTTAAGTTGACAAACCTGGTAAGCCTAGATCATACCTGGTATTTACCTCTTCTGCAAGAGGACAACACGTACTCTTACTCTACTGCAAGATCAAATGATTCAGTTCCAAGGTTAGGTTGTATATTGGATAAAAGCCTTGTTTGCCTAGTTTTGATGAATAGCTGACTGATAAGAGTGCATTATATTTAAACACTCAAGGGTTCTAGATAGAGTGTTTCCAATTTGAATTTCAGATTGTAGTGTAGCCAATGCCATCACATGTATTTTTGTGAGACATCTTCCGATGTCTCATCATCATCAACCAGCATACATTAGAGCAGTGATGCAAAAAGTTGAGACCTTAAATTCCAAGGACAGGGAACCTGGTGGCAATGACTTTCATTTTTTTTTTAAACAAAAAACAAGTGAAAGAATGAAACTGAATAAAAGCTAGAATTGAATGTGTTGTGGCTTCATATTTTGTTATCATGATAGAAGCTCAAGAATGAAATCAGTTATTTGCCTGCAGGAATAACTTGATCATATTGAAGAAATCTAGTGAAGCAATTTTGTTTCTTGCTTCAAACTTGGAAGATTCTCTCAAGACTCGTCTATCAAGGAGTGAACTCAGAAATGTGAGTGAACTCAGAAATGTGACTAAGTACTTGCATGGTCAGCTAAAATGACTTATAGTAAACGTCTTGAATTTCAAGCAACTTAATGGCTTTAGAGTAACATCCTTTTGTTTGTTCTTCTCAATATTTTCTCCTAGAAAGTTTCTATTATACTTTTTTTTTTGAATAATTTAACGATACAAAGATAATATAAGCAATATCTGAAACTTAGAGTTGATCCTCTATTTAGCACCTTTTAGTTGGCTCAATTCCTTAAAATGCTATACTTTACTAGCCATGTATCCTAGCATCCATTACATATATGATTGTGAAGAGATCCCCTTATGGATGGTGCAATGATACAGGTTATTGAAGGGAGGATAACCTTGATGAATTATAGTAGACATATTCACCTCAAAGTTGTAGATTTCAGTAAAGGAAATGAGCATCTCACGTCCGCCATTATCTCCAACTCTTTAGGATCTAGTCCCATTCCCTTTTTGTAGTTTTTTGACAGTTCAAACTTTTATTTAGTGAAAAAGATGGGGGTATTAAATGTATGCCCTAGAAGCCAATCAGGCCGACATATTAATTCTTTCTATGATATAACTTGATCAAATTAATTAAGACAGTTAATTCTATTCATGTAGTGTATATGTCCATGAATCGTCCAAAGAATTAATAAGATAATGATACATATTCTCAAGAGTTAAAAATTTGAGGTATGTGTCATTGATGATTAATTCTCAAATTACTCCTGATTGAAGGATCATCATGGGGATGGTGATTAATTCGATAAGATTAGTGCACGAATCGCTTCTCTTAGGATAGATGAGTCTCAAGTCTATAATATGGAGATATTAGAGTGAGAGTGCAAATGATTATTAGAGAATAACGATACTAAGTGTGACCAATATGAGAAATCATTTAGATATCTACTCACTCATAGTGATATTCTCAATATTGTAGTGGTGTGACTAGTTCTTAGACCTGCAATGCTTCGACTATTCATAATGAGGTTGCTGTAGTTTAACTATACCATAGCTCGATCTCCTAGCCATACAGAGTCTTAAGATATATGTTGGCTACAGCAAGTTCATTATATGAATAAGCTGTGCACCTAAATAGAATCTATCGATCTTAGTAGTTAAGAAGTAATCCTATGTGATTTATGAGATTAAGTTCGGAAGATCTTGACCAGGGCAGTGTGAATGATGAAAAAAATATTTCCATCAGATTTCACAAATGAACTCAAGTCGAATAAATCTTACATGTAACAGATGATGGGATTTGATGAGTTTTTCATAACCTCCATTTTGTCAGAACTCACAATAGAAGAACTGAATCACATGGTAACTACACCTAGAGGTTCATCCTTCTATTCTGCTGGATTGCTACTATATGCTGCTAGACGTCACTGATGGATTATAGGACTAATGAGAATTATTTTGATGGTCATTAATTCTCGATTGATGAGTTGAAATTATTTCAATTCATTGAAAAGAGTTTCAATGATATTTTGATGAAAATCAAAATATTTCTCATTACCAGACAAAATAGAACTTACGGGATCATACATAAAAGAGGTCTTGACTGATTGGATTGATGAATCATAATTTTGAATTACAAAAGGACCAAGACTTACTAAGAGTTACTAAGTTATAGGAAGATCGAAAAGAGTCTCACTGGACAAAGACTCTATCAAATTATAATTGTTGCATATTATTTAATTTGATCAAATATTAGGATTGAATCCTAATCAAATTAAATCAGATTTAATTTTGATTAGTTTTGATTTGAGTTTGACTTAGATTGGATTTCATAAGTATAATGGGATTGGACTTAATAAATGTTTGATTTATGTTGAAATCTAAATCTATTTGGACTTCAACCTTTGTTTGAATTTGAACCAACTTTGACCAAGTCCTAAAAGGAGTCCATGCCCATGAACTCTCCATACCCCATAATGTTTTCATAGAGAAAAGCTTCTTGGCGTGGTATATTATGGTGTGGAGAAAAAAATAAAGGAGAGATATGGGGCGGCATTCATTTAAAAGGAGTCCTAATCTATCCCAACTCTATTCCTAACAAACCCTAACCACTTTTTGGTTTAAATAGGGATAAGAGGGGTGCCACCCTATGTGATTAGACGAGATCAAAATTCAAAGGGGGCGTGAGAGAAGGAGGGCATGAAGACCATGGTTGGCGTGAGGCTTTTCTATGTGAGAGAAAAAGTGGGGCACCTTCTCCCTTCATCCTTCTTTCCAACAACCAATTGTTGGCTGTTGGGTAGCTCGCTCTCTCTCTCCCTTATCCAAGAGTTGGATATGTCTTCCTCTTCCTCTCTCCCAAATATGTCCAAAAGTTAGACATTCAAATCAAATTTGATCTGATTTATTTTTCTTAGTCCATAAGATGGATGGTTCTCCTCTCTCACCCCTCATGATCTAGTCCAAAGATTGAATAAGTAGGAAGAAGAAAGAGATCTGATCTCTTATCTTCTTCTGTAGATCTTGATTTTTTTCTTGAGAAAAGAAAAGTAAAATTTAAAATCAGATTTGATCTAATTTCAAATTCTTTCTACAGATCTATTTGATTCTCTTGAGAAGAAAATCAAAAGATCAAACCGATTCGATAATCCAGAGAACGATCTCTATAAGAAAAATAGCATCTTGATGAGATCAAGACCTCCTAATCAGATTAGTCTTGATGGATATCTGTAGAGATAGAACACTTATGCGGATATGATGGAACTTCGAAGATATTCACGGACCATCAGATCACGATGAAGATCTACCCGCACAAAAGTATGAAATTCATATTCTCTTTTAGATCTTTAATCTTATAATTAATGATGATGCTTGATTTATTTTGAGATATGATCTCCTTATGCATGCTAGTTAGATTAGATCGAATAATTGATCTAAATTTTAAAATAGTTCTGACATAAGGTTGTCCTGACATAATGGTTAAATGTTATGCTGAATGGTTGTCCTAGAATGATGTTGAGGATTGAAATATGAAATTCTTATTCCACTGTAATCTCTGTGTTGATTAAAATTTTTGAAATTTTTATATGTATACCTGTCGTCATGTGATGTCGATATCCAATAATGGTATCAGAGCCATCTCATTAATACATGATTGAGATCAAGATTTCAGATCTAAAAACTATTTTCAAAATTAAAAATCTAAATTTTATTTGATCATAAAAATGATTTCAGATCTGAAAATCTGATTTCTTGATCTGAAATTAAGAATATTCATGATCGAGAAGATGAAATTCATGATCTGAAAATCTATGTTTAGATCTAAAATCTGAATGACTAAAATTCATATGATGAATTTCAAGATCTGAAATCATTTTTAGATCTGAAATTTTGATTGATTTATATTCATGCGATTGCTTTCGAGATCTAAAAATTATTTTTAGATATAAAAATTTAATTTTTTATTATTGTTAATCTAAAATTAATGATTAATAAAAGTCATGTGATGTCTTGCTTAATCAAAATTTTTAGATATGTATTTTATCTTAATGTTCATGCATCTAAAATTTTGAATCTAATTTTCATATGATGTAAATTTTATTAGAGCTAAATTTATCTTTATTATATGTTCATACATGAGATGTTGTTCATAGATAGAGACCTATCTTGATGTGATCAATGATAGTATAGATGTATTCAAATTAGAGTAATTTAATAGAATATAAGATAAAATTAGCGGAGTTAATCTAAGTTCATCCTGATATAAGGTTGTCCTGACATAATGAGTGTCGTTATATAGTAAGGTTGTCCTAAGATGAAAAGAGATTGATCAAATATCATAAAAAATTGTAGCATAAATATAAAAGATTACATGATAATCATAAGGATTATGAGATAATTATAAAGACTATATGTAGTCATGCATGTGTTTTCATGGATATTTTTAATGATCACTTTGAATCACTACAAATCTTTGGAGTAAGATTGTATCATGAATATACGATTATTTGGTTAGAAATTTGTAATCTTTGATGATATAAATCAAAAGGACTGAACCAATTTGAATTGATTGATCGATTGGTGTCTAAGGCAAGAGATAGAATGGTGGTTATTTAATTAGGACCGTTGTATGTGTACGGAAAGCCTCCCACTAATTTTGAACTTACTTGGCCAATTGGGTTGATTAAGTCTCTTATTGGATGCTTAGGTTTGAGTTCACCACGTATGTTGTAATTGCATCTTGATTCGATCTTGATGAACCAAGTAAGAATCTTTCTAGTAGATCCATGTTAATTATGGATTTACATCGGATGTAAATATGTAATTAAAATTAAAGAGACCTAAATTAAATCTCCTCGCATAATATTAAGTCATAGGTTCTTCTACCATTGTAGAGTGCCATGCCCTCTCCGATATTAACTATTCTTAGCCGAACATAGTGGTTCAATTGCATGAGGAGAGAAGCAACTACTCTAGTGGCATAAGATGCTGTGGGGTGGAGATGGGATTGGGCTCAATAACTATCAGATGAGGATCTCATGATGGCTTCACTCACGCTCAATGGTGGGTCCAACTTAATTAGAGGATGAGATCAATAACTGTCAGGTGAGGTTTCACAATCTAGAGACCAGTTCTACTGTAATTTACTTGAGAAGTATTGGACAAGAGTTGTCTATCTATTGGTTGACATGTTTACCAATAACTGTCAGGTGATGTAGCATGCCAATTGGTGGGATCGCAGTATCCATTAGAAATTTTTTTCATGAAAAATTTTTGTCTCTCTACTTGAGAAGTGTAAGAGATTCAAAAAAATAGTGAGAGCATATTTATTTTAAAAATTTCTAGAATAAATTTAAAATCAAGTACGAACATCTAATTAGAATCTCTATTTTCTGATAGAATTAAAAATCAACTTTCCATCCTCACAAACTTAGAACCAATTGATTAACTAATCTAGTTATAAAGATTGGCTCAGGAACCTAAATTGATTTTAAGTTTCAAGAAGTTGAACTAACCAAGGTTTCTCTATGTTACCAAACCATTCGATGATTGACCAAAGGAGAATCAGTTCATAGTCATTATTTGACAATGATTAAGGACTAGGATGAGCTTGAGAAGCTCAATATGTCCAAGCATAAAGAATTATGAATAGATTTGATCCTGCAATCCCTTATCAATCATATGAAAGTATATAGTAAAGTACTACATGAATAAAATTGATTGCACCTTAGTTGAGTTGGTGACTACCGATGCAACTTTGAAGAGTTCAAGGGGAAGGGTTCCTGTATAACTGAGAACCTAGAAAAAAAAGATAAGAGTCATACCTTCAGAAGGTATGTTGGATCTGCTGGATATTAGTATCTGAGCAAATAGTGAGTACCGTAGGATCTGAGAGATCCTGTGATGAGATAAAACTAGTATAAATGGTATGTCAAGTTTGATCATATTGAAGATGACAGAATAAATAAATTGAAAAAGCATGAGCTCCTAGGTTCATCGACTCTTGAGTCATTTATGATTTATGGATTCTGCCTTCAAGAAAAGATAGCCAAACCACCCATGGTGGGACATGAAGAAAGGATCACTAATATACTTGTCCTAATATATTTTGATGTATGCAGCCCATTTGATAAGCTGGACAAGGGGTGTTCTCTTTACTTCATTACTTATATTGGTGACTGTCCACAATATGGGTATTTATGTAGGACATAAATTTGAAATCTTAAAAAGTTTAAAGAATTCAGATATGAAGTAAAGAAATAAATTAAAATTTTCTTAAGGTTCTTCGATGAGATTGAAGAGATGTATGCCTTAGTAGAAATATCTAACCTATCTCAAAAAAATGATATAGTCTCATAATAGACTCTTTCTGGTCTACCTCAACTTGACAGAATGTCGTGAGGAGAAATTGAACTCTATTCGATATAGTCCGATCCATGATAAGCTTCATTGATCTTCTCTTATTTTCTTTAAGCATAAGCTTTACTTAATAAATGAGAGTTTTCTCTAAGTCTTTCCTATCATGCCGTATGAGATATGGCATGGTAAGGATGTCCGACCCATATCAAGTGTTGATAAAGAACAAGTTAGAAGTTAGGTCTACGAGACTCGTTTCAGAGTATCCTAAGGGTTTTAGAAATACTTTCTTTCCAGAGGATCATAATGTGATTGTGATCCGACATACAATATTCTTGGAGAAATAGTTTGTCCAAGAGAAAAATAGTGAGAAAAAATCTGAGCTCAAAAAGAAAGTTTCTTAAGAGTAACGAGTCATAGAACCTATTCATGTTAAGCCAGTACATGTTGTCCCTCCTTCATCTTATAATCTCCTATCCTACTCAAAGATACTTAGGTATTTTAATAGATGATGTAAAGAAATAATTTCTCGAAGGAGATAAAGAACATGAATTTGATGTGATCAAATGTTCTTTGAGAAAAATATGTATTTATAAAGGTCAGTGAGAGTATTGTCACGATCCTCATATTGTACGTGGATGACATCCTCCTAATTAAAAAAGTTATTCCTATGCTAATATTGATTTAAAATTTGATTGTCTAAATAAATTCTTCATGAAGGACCTCAAGAAGCATCCAATAAAGATTTATGAGATAGATCTAGATCTATGAGATAGACCAAAGAGGATGATAAATCACTCATAGAAAATATACATAAAGGAGGTGCTGAAAGGGTTCAGCATAGATAACTCCTAGAATGGTTTCTACCCTTTAGGCATAAGACTGATCTCTTCAAGAGGATGTGTTCTGACACATTTGAGAAGATTCAACATATAAGCTAGATCCCTTATACTTCGACTAAAGAGAGCCTCATGTATATCTTACTATGCATACAATCCGATATAGACCTTTCTATGAGTGTCACGAGCAGATATCGATTAAATCCAGATTGAGAGTATTAGATAGCTATGAAAAATATTTTTAAGTACTTGAGAAGTACTTAGGATATGTTCATGGTCTTTAGGAGGAGAAAAAAAATTGAGGATAAAAGGATTCACAATTCAGACTTTAAATTTGATGTTGATGGTAGAGAGTCTACATCAGAATGTATTTTTTTATACAATAGAATTCAGTAAATTGGAAGAGTTTCAAACAATCGATCATTGCAGATTTTAAAAGCTAAGTATGTTGCTGTTTATGAGGTAGCTAAGAAAGCATTCTTGTTTGTTGCAGAACTATATGTAATGTTATAAGATGATACAACACTGTTCTTCGATAATAATGGCGTCATAGTTCTAACTAAGGAGCCAAGGTCTTACTAGAGTTCTTAGTATATAAGAGCGATGATTCACGACTATTTCAAGAAATAAGACTTTGAAGATCAGAGTAGACCCTATGAAAATATGGTGGGCCCACTAACTAAATGACTTAGCCAGCTAAGATTAAAGCACATCCTGAGAAGATGGGACTTAAGTTTATGGCAGATTAGCTTTAGTGCAAGTGAGAGATTGTTAAATGTATGTCCGAGAAGTCAATCAGGCCGACACATTAATTCTTTTTAGGACATAATTTTGTATTTGATCAAATTAATTAGGACAGTTAATTTTATTCATGTAGTATATGTGTCCATGAATCATCCAGAGAATTAATAAGAATATGACACATATTCTCAAGAGTTGAGAATTTGAGGTATGTATCATTGATGGTTAATTCTCAAATTGCTCTCAATCAAAGGATCATCATAGGGATGATGATTGATCCGATAAGATTGGTATACAGATCACTTTTCTTAGGATAGAGAGTCTCGAGGCTACAATATAGGAACACTGGAGTGAGAGTGCAGATGGTTGTTAGAGAATAATAGTATCGAGCATGACCAATACGAGAAGTCACTTGGATATCTATTTACTCGATGATATTTTCGATGCTATAGTGGTGTGATTAGTTTTTAGACCTGCGATGCCTCGGCTGTTCACAATGAAGTTGCTGTAGTTTGACGGCACTATAACTAGATCTCCTAGCCATACGAAGCCTTGAGGTATATATTGACTGCAGTAAGTTTATTGTAGGAATAGGATATGCATCCAAATGGGATCTATCGATCTTAAGAGTTAAGAGGTAGTCCTATGTGATTTATGAGATTAAGTTCGAAAGACTTTGACCAGAGCAGTGTGAATGATGGAAAAGAGTTTTCATCAAGTTTCACAAATGAACTCAAGTCGAATAAATCTTATATAAAATAGATGATGGGATTTGACGAGATTTCTATAACCTCCATCTTATCGGGACTCGCGATAGAAGAACTGAATCATATGGTAACTACACCTAGAAATTCATCCTTCTGTTCTGTTGGATTGCCACTACATGCTGCTAGATATCATTGGTGGATTGCGAGATCAATGAGAATTATTTTGATGGTTAATAATTCTTGATAATAAGTTGAAATTTTTTCAATCCATTGAAAGGAGTTTCAATGATATTTTGATGGAAATCAAAATATTTCTCACTATTGGATAAAATAGAGCCTACGGGATCACACATAAAAGAGATTATGACTGATCGGATTGATAAATCATAATTTCGAATCATAAAAAGATTGGGATTTATTGAGAGTTAATAAATTATAGGAGGATCGAAAAGAGTCCCACTAGACTGAAACTCTAAAGTCTTACTAGACTAGGACTCTATCAAATTATAATTATTGCATATTATTTGATTTGATCAAATATTATGAATGGATCCTAATCAAATTAAATCAAATCTAATTTGATTAGTCTTAGTTTGAGTTTAACTTAGATTGGGTTTCATAAATCTAATAGGATTGGAGTTAATAAATGTTTGATTTATGTTGAAACCTAAACCTATTTGGACTCCAACCTTTGTTTGAATTTGAACCAACTTTGACCATGTCCTAAAAGGAGTCCACACCCATGAACTATCCACGCCCCATAATGTTTTCATGGAGAAAAGCTTCTTGCCATGGTATATTATGGCGTGGAGAAAAAACAAGGGAGAGATATAGGGCGGCATTCATTTAAAAGGTGTCCTAATCTATCCCAACTCTATTCCTAACAAACCTTAACCACTTCTTGGTTTAAATAGGGATAAGAGGGGCACCTCCCTTTGTGATTAGATGAGATCAAAATTCAAAGGGGGTGTGAGATAAGGAGGGCGTGAAGACCATGGTTGGCGTGAGGCTTTTCTATGTAAAAGAAAAAATGGGGCGCCTTCTCCCTTCATCCTTCTTTCTAACAACCAATTGTTAGTTGTTGGGTAACTCCCTCTCTCTCTCTCCCTTATCCAAGAGTTGGACATGTCTCTCTTTTTCTCTCTCTCAAAGATGTCCAAGAGTTGGATATTAAAATCAGATTTGATCTAATTTATTTTTCTTAGTCCATGAGATGAACGGTTCTCCTCTTCCTCTCCTCATGATCTAGTCAAGGGTTGGATAAATAGGAAAAAGAAAGAGATCTGATCTTTTATCTTTTTCTATAGATTTTGATTTTTCTTTTGAGAAGAGAAAAGTGAAAAAAAAAATCAGATTTAATCTGATTTCGAATTCTTCCTACAGATCTATTTAATTCTCTTCAGAAGAGAATCAAAAGATCAAATCGATTCGACAATCCAGAGAGCAATCTCTACAATGGAGCTAGCACCTCTGTGAGATCATGATCTCCTAATTAGATCAGTCTCGATGAATATCTGTAGAGACCGGATACTTGTGCATCTATGACAGAACCTCGAAGACATCCACGGACTATCGAATTGTGGTGAAGATCTACCCGTGCAAAGATATTAAATTCAGATTCTCTTTTAAATTTTTAATCTTGTAATTAATGATGATGTCCGATTTATTTTGAGATATGATCTCCTTATGCATGCTTGCTAGATTAGATCTAATAATTGATCTGAATCTTAAAATCGTTTTGACATAAAGTTGTCCTGGCATAACGGTTAAACGTTATGCTGAATGATTGTCCTAGAACGATGCTGAGGATTCAGATCTAAAATTTTTATTCTACTACAATCTCTGTATAGATAAAAATTTTTAAAATTTCTGTATGTATATCTATTGTCATGTGATGTCGGCATCCAATAGAAAAATCTTTTATTCGATTTTAGTTATAAGGAGATGATATGATCAGAGGCATCATTATAACTCTCTCTCTCTCTCTCTCTCTAATTCTTGTTCTCTTGGAATGATGCAACCTTACAACATCACATAAATTTTATATTTTTCTCCCTACCTTTCTCCCAATGGAACGTAACCACTGTCAGACATTTAACATCCATAACCATTTTCTCCTGCTTGACGATGGAAATTGTGCTTCAAATATCAAGAAACCCTTTTTATTCTGTAAACAACTATTAGGAAATCCAGTAACTTTCAATGCATAAACCTCGATCACAGTTACAATTCATGATGCATAGACATCATACTTGGTGAGCAATCATGAACATTGTATTTTTTAAACCATTCTACGATGAAGAAGTCATCAGATCATTTGGTTCACATCAATTTTTAGTTACCATTAAATAAACCTATGAAATCTTCCATGTTGATAACCGCCGTAGGCACCAATTGACAGAAAAAAAAAAAAACATATTGTTAATGTGGCTTAAATTTTGGATATTTTTTATGGGCTCGAACTATGATCCGATTTAAAAAGTCCGCATTGCGATCTGAATGAAACTTTTTAGGAGGTCTGTGATGGTAGCGGAGGGCATGGGTTGGATCAGTATAAATATTGTACTTTCTGTCAATCTTGACAGTTTTGTAAGATAGATTTGGAAAATCAAATTACGGTTAGGATTTGAAGAGTTTTGAGTGATTGTATCTCTCTTTTCATCATAGTGGAATTTTTCTCTCGTGTCTTGTTCGTGGACGTAGGTTTTTCAGCTGAACTACGTAAATCCTGTGTTTATTTTTTTTCTCTTCTCTATTTTATGTAATTGTATGAATCTGTGTATGTCTTATTTTTGTACTTGCTGTAACACATGTTAAATGGCACCATGTTCATTTCTTCTTCTGTAGCTGCACTCATTGGTCACTTTAGATACATCCATGGAAGCAGAACAATTTAGATAACATAATGATAACCATCTTGATGAAATGGTAATAAATCTCTCTTCCCACCATCATTCACTCTCCCTGGCTCTCATTTTACCTTCATTTCTGTACCCTCCCTCCATCCAATTTGTTTTATCTTCCCCAAGAGCCACCAACCAACACCCCCTCCTCTTGAATTCAGAGTACTCCTAAAATCCCTTCATTCAGAAGAGCTTTCACCTAGAATTGGTAATGAAGGAATATGAAGAAACCATGTAAAGTGGCATATCATGGCCAACGTGATATCTGGTTCTACTTTCCAAGCTTCCACACAAAAATGATAGCTTTCCTGGGATTGAAGCAAAACATCTTTCTCCTACTACAACACATTGTCTCTACACATGCTCACCCACTCTTCGATCGAGCGGTTCTCCAAGAGAAGGCCACTCCAAATTGGAACGAGTCCGCCAAGGTCTGTGACTTCATTAATGTCATTTGTGACCAATGGTGACTCCATGTTGTGCATCTCCAACTTAGTGGCAGGCTTATCTCTGACCCCCTGTTCCATCCATGCCAACCTCACTGGCCTTCGTAGGTTGGACCTGTCGAATAATAATCTCACTGGTCATATTCCACTGGAGTCTTTCAATCTACTGCACCTCATCATCATACATAGAACTGTCAGCAAACCTTCTGGATGTCCTAATTCCACCATCTTTTGCCAATCTCACTGACCTTCGTGAGCCAGACCTCTCCAGTAAACTTCTCATAGGCACATTCCACTCGAGTCCTCCAATCCACAGCACCTCATGATCTTAATACTGTCAGGATGGCGCAATTCCACGATCTCTGAACACAATCAGCAAAACTTGGCTCTCTCAACCTTGGCAACAATAATTGGACAGGTCAGATTCCAGCCTCAATCTTTTGCAACTGCAGCAAATTGTGTCATGGACTTCTCATCCAATGCTCTCTCTAGTGAGATTCCATTCAAAGCCGAAATTTATCTGCCAATGTTGCTCATCGTCAATCTTGAATATTTTGATTGGAAAATTACCTTCATGGCTTTCACATTCATCATTCCTACATGAATTGGATGTTGAAAATAACTTACTTTCAAGTGTAACCGTCTTTGGAAGTGGTCTGAAACATGACATGCCTTCAATTTCTTCATTTGTCTTACGTTAAATTTTCAGGCCACAATAACACTGACTTGAGACCATTTCTCTTAGCTCTTTCCAACTGTTCAAAGCTTTTGGAACTTGAAATGGTAGGACTGGGGCTTGGTGGATCTTTACCTCATATTGTGATAGAGTCGCCAGAAGTTTGCCGATGATCAAATTGGATGATAACATGATCTTTAGACCAATCCCCTTGACATTGGCTGTCTTTATAATGTCACACTATTGAATCTGCCAGCAACCTAAGTGGAACTATTCCAACTCAGATCAATCAATCTTCAATATTATGGCATTAGGGTGACTAATCTTGTCCAGTAACTTCTTGAGTGATGCAATTCCTCCAGAGATTGGAACCCAACGAAAGAATATTTGGTGAAATCCCAGTCTCGGAAACTAAATCGAATGAGTGAGATTTATCTTTGGAAGAACCGGCTTTATGGAGAAATACCTGCTTGTCTTGGAAGGTGTATGAGATTAGATAAACTATATCTGTCATATAACAATAGAATAACAGGAAGGATGCACCAGGAAATGTCAGGCATCATAATGATTTACTTTAACCTTTCATACAATCAGCTTCAAGGTCCTTTGCCAGTAGAGCTTAGCAAGATGAATCAAGTTCAAGAGACTGATTTGTCATGGAATAACCTCACTGCTTATTAAGAGAATTTGATGAGGTTGGGTCTACAGAGAGGTATATATTAAGAGATGGGACCACTGTTGCAGTGAAAGTGTTGCATTAGACGTCGAAACCTTATGAGAATCATTACAGCATGTAGCCTCTATTCAGGATCTTCCGAGCTAAGCTTGATCCAGAGGGCAAAATTTTGCAGCAATATAGCTGAAGGAATAACCTGCTTGCACCAGCACTCCCCTGTGAAGGTCATTCACTGTGATCTGAAGCCCAGCAATGTGCTTCTTAATGATCACATGACTGCTTTGATCTCTGATTTTGGGATTGCAAGGCTGGTGATAATGTTGGAGTGGGGAATACAACTGGGGCTGACAACAAAGGGAGCTATTGGATACATAGCTTCAGGTACATTAGTTTCAATTTTTGTTTTCTAAATGAGGTGAGTGATATGTGTATATTATGTTCATGCCCAGAAGTAGAGTCTTTGGTATGGATTAGATACTCGGTCTTTTCCTGATTCTTCTTTTTATATACATTTAACTTTCAGAATTTGTGCATGGTTTGAAGTGAACTAAATGAAGTCTTCTTTCCTGAGAAAACTAAATGAACTTTATGCATGGTTTGTGTCACGACCCGAACCCAACACCCAAGTCGGATACGTGATGGCCGCACACTCTTTAGAGCAAGCCCTAAAGAATATGCCAGGCCAAATTAAAGCATTACAACCTTATCAACCATAACAATTAATTTCAATAATAATTCGTAAAATCATGCATAATTACAAATTAAATTTCTTCAATCCTCTGATCAGGTACTATGACACTCTATCTATCCATCTGCTCACCCATAAATCTAAGCCATAGCCAATCATGAACGTCCTGTATCTCTGAGAAGAAAAGAAAGATGAAGGAGTGTGAGCTTTATAGCCCAGTAAGAATTCCCATATCACACCAATATAATAATATAATCAGAAAATAAGAATAAGCAATAAAATATAAAATCTCATGTTCAATGTCCAGAATAATGCAAACATCCATAAATTTTCTGTCTTGTTAAAATAGATGCATCATCATATGTTAACAGGTAAAACACTTTTGTTCAACAATTATTTCATGTCTTATCTTTCATTTCTCCTTTCATAATCACATGATTTTTAACCTTTTCTTTCTGGTTCTGAACTATCCAATTCTATACCTCAGTCATCATCCGGATCGAATCCACTTAAAAGCCTTTCAAGACTGTCCCACGATGAGCTCCTGGCCGGCTGTCCCACGTACCAAAGCCCGTAAGAGGCTGTCCCAGGCATAAGCTCCTGGCGGGCTGTCCCAGGCATGAGCTCCTGGCCGGCTGATCCACCTGTAAGCCAGTGGGGGCTATCCCAGGCATAAGCTCCTGACGGACTGTTCCACATGACAAGACTTAGTCCATACCATATATCTCTTTCTTTTTATTTAATCATTATGTGTTGATTTCATCAAATCAATTCCGACTTGCATTATGATCAATTCAGATATGTCATATCCATATAATCATACCATCAATCTCTGATACATATATATTGACATAACATACTTATGCTCAAAATCAAATAACAGTATCTCAGGTATAATAAATTCATCGATCTCAAATCCGACAATGCAAAACCAATGATGCAAAACCAACAGTAAAATAGCATATATATACAATAGTGATCATGTACAGGGATTCTTACCTTTATCGATGACTGATCCAAGCACAGAAATCAATGTTCTTCTTTGATTTATGAATTTTTTTAACAAAATATTCCACTCGATATCATTTGCAGACAATCATCTCTTCGTAACCCTGATCAAATATAAAGATCATATATGGAGAAAATTATCGATAATCGATCCTAATAACACAGATCGAGGACCTCTTTTAGGATTAACCAAAATTAGGACTTGTCTATGTATCTGGATCCGCCACTGATCCACAAGACTTCTAGAGAGAGAAAATTCATGAAGAGAGAGAAAATTTTAGAGAGAGAAAATAGAGAGAGAAAGTGGAGAGAGAAACCTTCGTATCCTTCCGATGAGGCACTCATGATCGAGATCATCAGAGGTCCTATCAGGGTGACTCAATATGAATCAAGTGTTACAAATTTCGAATAGGATCAAATTGGGATCAGATCTACCGCACGAATTTTGGAGCAATCTCAGATCATCTTATTTTCATCTCAATTTTATCCTAAGGTCCGTGATGAAATCAGAGAGAGAAGAAGACTCTAGAGAGACAAAATCCATAAAAAGAGAAAAAGTCTAGAGAGAGAAAATAGGGAGAGAATCTAGAGAGAGAAACTGGAGAGAGAAGGTAGAGAGAGGAGAGAGAGAAAATTTTTCTCTCTTCTTCTTCTTTTTATTTTATTTTATTTTATTTTTATTTTTATTTTTATTTTTCTCTTTTTCTTTTTCCTTTTTTTTTTCTTTTCTTTTTCTTTTTCTTTTTTCTTTTCTTTTTCTTTTTCCTTTTTCTTTTCTTTTCTTTTCTTCTTCTTCTTTCTTCTTCTTTTCTTTTCCCGTGGGTTTGTTTGGGCCGAAACAGGGACCGTGAGGTCCCCTCATTGGTTGGCCAGCCGGCGGCGCAGCCGGCACGGGGATGGTCGGCGGTCGAAGGAGAGGTGGTCCGACGGCAAGAAGCGGCGAAACCGGTGGTCGGCGGTGACCACCGGCGATGAAAAAGCAGCAAAAAAAGAAAATTCTTTCGCAACAAAATTCGACGACTCCGGTCGCCGATGAGCGTGCACATTGGCACGGAAAGGAAGGGGAAGGAGAGAGGAAAGAGGAGAAGGGCTTACCTCTGACTCTGGTGAGGTCTCCGACGAGTATTTGAGATGAACACGATGATGACATCCGCGGCTTCAACGAAATATTTCGAAAAAAATAAAAGGAGAAATCCGATGCTCGTTGTGGCCAACCTTAGAGGAAAGGAGAGGGGGTTTTTATAGGGTGGAGAGGAGGTCGAATCCCGCTCGGATTCAGCTTCTCTTCTGATGTATTTGAGCGGAAGAAGACTCCCAGCGGGACTCTTCTTCGCTGCCTCCCCTGTTTTTTTTTTTAAATCTGGGTTATTACATTCTTTCCTCCTTAAAATAATTTCGTCCTCGAAATTAAGTTATGTCGTTCGAGATACCTATTTTCAAAGTATACATTCTTCATGTCATTCACAAACTTACGATAATATCTCATATATATTATTTATTTCTCATGATCTTGTTATAACAAAAATTATTTAAAATTTCAAACTCATTCCTTTTTATTGATTTCTCAACTTTTTGAAGAACTGTAATATTTTGAACTTGTATTAATATACCACCGTTATTTATCTAATACATTTCACTCGAAATTCATAATTGTCTCAGACTACCTTTGATAGAAAAATAAATAAAGGTCAAACATCGGGCACTCTTCACAATCATCAATTTCTTTCTTCTCTTGACCTTTCAACAAATTTTATATGTAATCTCTCATCTTAAGAAAATCTCAATCTTCTATATCAGTCCAAGTAACAATATTAAATTTCAAAAAAATAAGATCTATGTCAGGATATTCTAAGTTTGAACTAATATCAGAACTATCAAGCTGTTAATAAACTTGAGACATCTAGAATTTTTTGGTATTATCTACAATTATCTGGCTATGATCAGATTAGATCAAAATCTGTAGCATCTTTTCCTTATCAATAAAATCCTTCCTTATTTGCAACTAATGTATTTCATCATAATATCTTTTGATTTAAAAGATTAGTATTTCTAATCAATTTAATCCACCATGCTTTGCTGCGCACTCTGATCTTAATTTATCAAATTATATAAGTCTATCAAAGATAAAAATATCCTTACATGTTAGATCAATCCAGGATAGATCCAACCTTCAAATTTTATATAAGATTTAAGGCAAAATTTTAAGTTTCTTTATCTTTACTACCTTCGGGTATAGCATATAAAAATTAAATCTTGATCCACTTCCTATGTTTGAAATCATTGCATAAGTTTTATCACTCTTCAAGAATCCAACATGTCTAGAATCAATTGGAGTTAACCTTAGATTTACCTTACAATCATTTAGATAATTTTTAAATCAATCTTTTTTTTTTAAAGAATTAATTCTAACTTGACAAACTAGAAGAACTCAAGTCAACATCCTTAAGTAGAATCAACTTGATTATTTCTTATAGAGCTCTCTTCATCACAACCCTTAATATTAATCAATAAATCCATACAAAATTTTGTCCCTTGTATAAGTCATTCAAAATTTAACACTAGCAAGATGTCTTAGTTCAATTTTAAAAAAAATCCAAACTTTGATTTGAATAATTAATACACTTCACCATCTTCAACAATCACAAGAAAAAAATTAAAAAAAAAATCTAATCCAAAGATAGTAATATGAATTATTAAGGATTTCATCATAACCTGTATATCATACTTTGACAAAATAAATTTTCTTCTTTAATTTAACAACAATATCAAAATACTTTTGATCCACTTAGAAAAGTAAGCTTTTGATTTGAAATTCAATACAATTTGGAAGATCAAGGAATCATATTCAGAATATGATATTTTGAGTAACCAAAAATTTTACCAAGATGTGTATCTCATATTCTCATAATAAAATTCAAGTATATCTTTATATATATATATATATATATATATATATATATATATATATATATATATATATATATATATATATATATATATATATATATATATATATATATATCTAAGATTGAGTTTCATATATAATCATCTTATAGGTTCAATGTTCAAAAAATATTTCTCTCTCATATGATGTAATTTCTTTTTAGACCAAACCCTAACTAACTTTCTTTGATAAGTCCAAAATTTATAATGTTCAGACAATTATCATTGAAATTAAAAAAAAAATCATGATCTTCAATCATATAAGTTTTACATTCTAAAATCCTCTAGTATACTCAACATAACTTATCAATACCTCCCACTTTATTCTAAGGTCAACTCTTTTCATACTTAGGTCAACCTTACTAATTGAAATCTAAGATATAACTCATCAATTCTATTATAGATATCATATGCCACTTATACATAAATTTCATCTTAATATCTATTGATTCGAAATCTAAATATTGAATCTTCTTTTTTATATCTATCATGTTCCTCGTGATCATAACCTAAGTTTAAATATCACTAAAGTCATAATTTCAAATAATTATAATCTTAAGCTTAAATACCACTTAAATCATATTTTTTAATGATCATAACCTAAATTGTAATATCATTCTATTACATCCTTAATGATTATAACCTCAGACTCTGATATTATCTATCATACTCTATCGATTATAATCTCAAGTTTTGATATCATTTATATGACAATCCCTAGTGACCTTAAACTTGGGCTCTAGTACTATGCTGTCATATATTAATCACTTGTATCATTGTCTCCAAATGAACGTAACCTAAGTTCTAAGCTCAGATGCCACTCTATCACATCCTACTGATCTTACATAAAGTTTTAATATCTCTTTATAATCTCTAGTGATCTTAAACCTAAGCTTTGATATTATTCTATCACATCCTAATCATTTATATCGTAATCTCCAATGATCATAACCTAAGCTCTAATATCACTCTGTAATATTCTAATCACTTATATCATAATCCCTAATAATCATAACCTATGCTCTGATACCATTCTGTCACGACCCGAACCCAACACCCGGGTCGGATACGTGATGGCTGCACACTCCTTAGAGCAAGCCCTAAAGAATATGCAAGGCCAAATTAAAGCATTACAACCTTATCAACCATAACAATTAATTTCAATAATAATTTGTAAAATCATGCATAATTATAAATTAAATTTCTTCAATCCTCTGATCAGGTACTATGACACTCTATCTATCCATCTGCTCACCCATAAATCTAAGTCATAGCCAATCATGAACGTCCTGTATCTCTGAGAAGAAAAGAAAGATGAAGGAGTGTGAGCTTTATAGCCCAGTAAGAATTCCCATATCACATCAATATAATAATATAATCAGAAAATAAGAATAAGCAATAAAATATAAAATCTCATGTTCAATGTCCAGAATAATGCAAACATCCATAAATTTTCTGTCTTGTTAAAATAGATGCATCATCATATGTTAACAGGTAAAACACTTTTGTTCAACAATTATTTCATGTCTTATCTTTCATTTTTCCTTTCATAATCACATGATTTTTAACCTTTTCTTTCTGGTTCTGGACTATCCAATTCTATACCTCAGTCATCATCCGGATCGAATCCACTTAAAAGCCTTTCAAGACTGTCCCAGGATGAGCTCCTGGCCGGCTGTCCCACGTACCAAAGCCTGTGAGAGGCTGTCCCAGGCATAAGCTCCTGACGGGCTGTCCCAGGCATAAGCTCCTGGCGAGCTATCCCAGGCATAAGCTCCTGACCGGCTGATCCACCTGTAAGCCAGTGGGGGCTATCCCAGGCATAAGCTCCTGGCGGGCTGTTCCACATGACAAGACTTAGTCCATACCATATATCTCTTTCTTTTCATTTAATCATTATGTGTTGATTTCATCAAATCAATTCCGACTTGCATTATGATCAATTCAGATATGTCATATCCATATAATCATGCCATCAATCTCTGATACATATATATTGACATAACATACTCATGTTCAAAATCAAATAACAGTATCTCAGGTATAATAAATTCATCGATCTCAAATCCGACAATGCAAAACCAATGATGCAAGACCAACAGTAAAATAGCATATATATATACAATAGTGATCATGTACAGGGATTCTTACCTTTATCGATGACTGATCCAAGCACAGAAATCAATGTTCTTCTTTGATTTATGAATTTTTTTAACAAAATATTCCACTCGATATCATTTGCAGACAATCATCTCTTCATAACCCTGATCAAATATAAAGATCATATATGAAGAAAATTATCGATAATCGATCCTAATAACACAGATCGAGGACCTCTCTTAGGATTAACCAAAATTATGACTTGTCTATGTATCTGGATCCTCCACTGATCCATAAGACTTCTAAAGAGAGAAAATTCATGAAGAGAGAAAATTTTAGAGAGAGAAAATAGAGAGAGAAAGTGGAGAGAGAAACCTTCGTATCCTTCCGATGAGGCACTCATGATCGAGATCATCAGAGGTCCTATTAGGGTGACTCAATATGAATCAAGTGTTATAAATTTCGAATAGGATCAAACTGGGATCAGATCTACCGCACGAATTTTGGAGCAACCTCAGATCATCTTATTTTCATCTCAATTTTATCCTAAGGTTCGTGATGAAATCAGAGAGAGAGGAAGACTCTAGAGAGATAAAATCCATAAAAAGAGAAAAAGTCTAGAGAGAGAAAATAGGGAGAGAATCTAGAGAGAGAAATTGGAGAGAGAAAGTAGAGAGAGGAGAGAGAAAATTTTTCTCTCTTCTTCTTCTTTTTATTTTATTTTATTTTATTTTTATTTTTATTTTTATTTTTCTCTTTCTCTTTTTCCTTTTTTTTCTTTTCTTTTTCTTTTCTTTTTCTTTTTCCTTTTTCTTTTCTTTTCTTTTCTTCTTCTTCTTCTTTCTTCTTCTTTTCTTTTCCCGTGGGTTTATTTGGGCCGAAACAGGGACCGTGAGGTCCCCTCGTTGGTTGGCCGGCCGGCGGCGCAGCCGGCACGGGGATGGTCGGCGGTCGAAGGAGAGGTGGTCCGGCGGCAAGAGGCGGCGAAACCGGTGGTCGGCGGTGACCACCGGCGACGGAAAAGCGGCAAAAAAAGAAAATTCTTTCGCAACAAAATCTGGCGACTCCGGTCGTCGGCGAGCGTGCACATCGGCACGGGAAGGAAGGGGAAGGAGAGAGGAAAGAGGAGAAGGACTTACCTCCAACTCCGGTGAGGTCTCCGGCGAGTATTTGAGATGAACACGATGATGACATCCGCGGCTTCAACGAAATATTTCAAAAAAAATAAAAGGAGAAATCCGGTGCTCATCGTGGCCAACCTTAGAGGAAAGGAGAGGGGGTTTTTATAGGGTGGAGGGGAGGTCGAATCCCGCTCGGATTCAGCTTCTCTTCCGATGTATTTGAGCAGAAGAAGACTCCCAGCGGGACTCTTCTTCGCTGCCTCTCCTATTTTTTTTTTTTTTTAAATCTGGGTTATTACAGTTTGGAGTGAACCAAATGAAGTTCTTTAATATATCTTGCAAGGCAATTGGCCAGCTGGATCATGAGTAATTTATTCTAGTTGAGAATAGCGGTGCCATAGTATGACCACTTAAAATATATAAATTTTGAGCCTTACAGAAACTACTGACACATATACAGAGGATGAATAGAAAAATATCAATGGATCGATGCTTCCACTAACAAATCTATGTGAATTTTTTTCAGGGAATGGATTTGGCTCGAAGGCATCAACCAAAGGAAATGTTTACAGGAAGAGACCCACAGACAAAATGTTCGAAGGTGGTTTAAGCTTGCACGACTGCATGAAGAGACCTTACAATGGGGGGGGGTGGAGATGGCCATCCATGCCTCCTTGGTGACTGCTGTAAACAATCATTTACGAAGTGAATAGAATGAGGGAGGTGGCAATTGGAGTTGCTAGATTTAGGTCTAGCTAGTCTGCACCCGGGAGAGCCCGTCACCGACAGTACTGGATGCTGCTGATGACTTGGGTCGCTTGAAGACTTGGTATCTTTGGAAATGTCACCTTTCACCATTGGGGAGTATCTAGGTGTAACACCCCGGCCCAAAATCAGCCACAGCCCAAACCAAAAACAAAAAAAAAAAAAAAAAAAAGGAAAGAAGCAGGGGAGAAGACTCCCTTTGGGAGTCTTCTTCCTCCGTTCAATGGCTCCCAATCGGAGTCGGAGACAAGCTCCCTCCGGCTCTATTTAAGGAGGAGATCCCTCCTCTCTCCTTTCCATCGAAAATTCTAAGCTCAATCGGCGGCAATCGCCGGAAAATCCACCGCGGAAGACTGTCCCTGTGCCGTCCAATTTCTCGCCGGAAAAGCTTCGCCGGCGATGGAGGTAAGCCTCCTCCCCTTCCTCTCTCCTTCCCCTTCCTTCCCGTGCCGATGTGCACGCTCGCCGGCGACCGGAGTCGCCGGATTTTGTTGCGAAAGAAATCCTTCTTTTTGCCGTTTTCCATCGCCGGTGGTCACCGCCGACCACCGGTTTGGCCGCCTCTTGCCGCCGAATCACCTCTCCTTTGGCCGCCGACCATCCCCGCATCGGCTGCGCCGCCGGCCGGCCAACCAATGAGAGGATCAAAGATCCCCTGTTACAGTCAAAAACAAGCCTGCAGGAAGAAAAGAAAAGAAGAAGGAAGAAGAAGAAGAAGGAAAAGAAAAAGAAAAAGAAAAGAAGAAGGAAAAGAAAAGAAAAAAGAAAAGGAAAAAGAGAAAATAAAAAATAAAAAGAAGAAGAAGAAGAAGAAGAGAGAGAATTTTTCTCTCCCTCCTTTCTCTCTCTTTCTACTCTCCTCTCTCTACCTTCTCTCTCTATAATTTCTCTCTCTAGTTTCTCTCTCTAGATTCTCTCTCTAGACTTTTTTCTCTCTCTTTATGAATTTTATTTCTCTAGTGTCTTTCTCTCTTTGATTTCATCACGGATCTTAAGATAAAATTGAGATGAAAATAAGATGATCTAAGGTTGCTCCGAAATTCGTGCGGTAGATCTGATCCCAGTCCAATTCTATTCGAAATTTGTAACACTTGGTTCATATTGAGTCACCCTGATAGGACCTCTGATGATCTTGACCATGATTGCCTCATCGAAAGGATACGAAGATTCTCTCTCCACTTTCTCTCTCTACTTTCTCTCTCTAGAATTTTCTCTCTCTTCATGGATTTTCTCTCTCTAGAAGTCTTATGGATCAGTGGAGGATCTAGATACTTAGATAAATCCTAATTTTGATTAATCCTAAGAGAGATCCTCGATCTGTGTTATTAGGATCGATTATCGGTAATTTTTTCTATATATGATTTTTATATTTGATCAGGGTCATGAAGAGATACGATTGTCTGCATAAGATATCGAGTGGAATATCTTATTAGAAAAATTTATAAATCAAAGAAGAACATTGATTTCTGTGCTTGGATCAGTTATCGGTAAAGGTAAGAATCTCTGTATATGATCATCATTATATATGTTATTTTACCGTTGATTTTATCTTCTTGATTTTGCATCGTTGGATTTGAGATCGATGAATTTGTTATATCTGAGACATTGTTATTTATTTATGTGATTTTGAGCATGAGTATGCTATATCAATACATATGTATCTGCGATTGATGGCATGATTATGTGTATGACATATTTATTTTACTGCAAAAGATGAATTGATTAATGAAGTTAAATATCATAATTTCATGAAAAAAAAAAGAAAGAGAAATATGGTTTGGACTGACCTTGTCATGTGGAATAGCCTGTCAGGAGCTTATGTCTGGACAGCCCCCACAGGCTTATATGTGGAAGAATATGATCCGAGAAAGATCATGAAGAATCTGATCAGAGAAAGATCATGAATGATTTGATCCGGAAAAGATCATGGCCACTTTGATCCGAGAAAGATCATGAATATTTCGATCCGAGGAAGATCACAGAAATCGATCCGAATAAAAGATCGTCGCATGATCCTGGTAGTCCAAAGCCAAAGCTAAAGCCAAAGCTAAAGCTAAAGCCAAAAAGAAAAGGATTAAAGATGATGTGATAATAGAAGAAAATAAAAAGATAAGATATGAAACAATCGTTGAATAAAATTGTTTCACTTATTAACATATGATAATACATTCTCTTTTGATAAAACAGATAATCTATAAATATTTGCAGTATTCAGGACAGTGAACATCGACTTTTATGTGTTATTGCTTATCTTTATTTTCAGATTATATTATTATATTGGTGTGATATGGGAATTCTTACTGGGCTGTAAAGCTCACACCCCTTCATCTTTCTTTTCTTCTCAAAGTTACAGGATGCTTATGGTTGGCTATGGCCTGGATTTATGGGTGAGCAGAAGGATAGATAAAAGTATCATAGTATCTGATCAGAGAATTGAAGAAATTTAAATTATAATTATGCAAGATTTTATGAATTATTATTGAAATAAATTATTATGGTTGACAAGGTTGTAATGATTTAATTTGGCCTTGCATATTCTTTAGGGCTTGCTCTAAGGAGTGTGCGGCCATCACGTATTCGATCCGGATATTGGGTTCGGGGCGTGACAGAATGGTATCAGAGCTTAGGTTATGATCATTGGAGATTATGATATAAGTGATTAGGATTTGATAAAATGATATTAGAGCTTAAGTTTAAGTCACTAGGGATTGTCATATAAGTGATATCAAAACTTTGAGATTATAATCAATAGAGTATGATTGATAATATCCGAGTTTAAGATTATGATCATTAAAGGTATGATAGAATGATATTAGAGTTTAGGTTATGATCACTAGAAAATATGATTTAAGTGGTATTTAAGCTTAAGATTATAATTATTTGAAATTATGACTTTAGTGATATTTAAACTTAGGTTATGATCATGAGGAACATGATAGATATATAAGAGAAGATTCAATATTTAGATTTCGAATCAATAGATATTAAGATGAAATTTATGTATAAGTGGCATATGATATCTATAATAGAATTGATGAGTTATATCTTAGATTTTAATTAGTAAGGTTGACCTAAGTATGAAAAGAGTTGACCTTGGAATAAAGTGGGAGTTATTGATAAGTTATGTTGAGTATACTAGAGGATTTTGGAATGTAAAACTTATATGATTGAAGATCATGATAACTTTTCTGACTTTGATGTTAATTATTTGAGCATTATAAATTTTTAGACTTATCAAAAGAAAAATTAATTAGGGTATGGTCTAAGAAGAAATTTCATCATATGAGAGAGAAATATTTTTGAGCATTGAACCTATAAGAGGATCATATATGAAACTTAATCTTAGATGAAAAATATACTTGAATTTTTATTATGAGAATATGAGATACACATCTTGGTGAAATCTTTGGTTACTCAAAATATCATATTCTGAATATGATTCCTTGATCTTTCAAGTTGCATTGAATTTCAAGTTAATAGTTTATTTTTCTAAGTGGATCAAAAGTATTTTGATATTGTTGTTAAATTAAAGAAGAAAATTTATTTTATCAGAGTATGATATACAGGTTATGATGAAATCCTTAAAAATTCGTATTACTATCTTTGGATTAGATTTTTTTTAATTTTTCTTGTGATTGTTGATGATGGTGAAGTGTATTAATTATTCAAGTCAAAGCTTGGATTTTTTTTTAAATTAAACTAAGATATCTTGTTAGTGTTAAATTTTGAATGACTTATACAAGGGACAAGATTTTGTATGGATTTATCGATTAATATTAAGGGTTGTGATGAAGAGAGCTTTATAAGAAATAATCAAGTTGACCCTACTCAAAGATGTTGGCTTGAATTCTGCTAGTTTGTCAAGTTAGAATTAATTCTTTTAAAAAAAAGAAGATTAATTTAAGAATTATCTAAATGATTATAAGGTAAATCTAAGGTTAACTCCAATTAATTCTAGATATGTTGGATTCTTGAAGAGTGATGAAACTTATACAATAATTTCAAACATAGAAAGTGGATCAAGATTTAATATGCTATACCCGAAGGTAGTAAAGATAAAGAAACTTAAAATTTTGCCCTAAGTCTTATATGAAATTTGAAAGTTAGATCTATTCTGGATTGATCTAACATATAAGGATATTTTATCTTTGATAGACTTATATAATTTGGTAAGTTGAGATCAGAGTGCGCAGCAAAAGCGTGATGGTCTGAATTGATTAGAAATACTAATCTTTTAAAATCAAAAGATATTATGATGGAATACATTAGTTGCAAATAAGGAAGGATTTTATTGATAATGAAAGGATGCTATAAATTTTGATCTAATCTGATCATAGCCGGATAATTTTTGTCAGTAGGTTGTTTCATTATAGATAATGCCAAGAAATTTTAGATATCTCAAGTTTATTAATAGCTTGATAGTTCTGATATTAGTTCAAACTTAGAATGTCCTGACATAGATCTCATATTTTTTAAAATTTAATATTGTTACTTGGACTGATATAGAAGATTGAGGTTTTCTTAAGATGAGAGTCTACATATAAAATTTGTTGGAAGGTCAAGAGAAGAAAGAAATCGATAATCGTGAAGAGTGTCTAATGTTCGACCTTTCTTTATTTTTCTATCAAGGGTAGTCTGAGATAATTATGAATTTTGAGTGGAATGTATTAGACAAATAATGGTGGTATATTAATACAAGTCCAAAATATTACAATTCTTCAAAAAGTTGAGAAATCAATAAGAAGGGATGAGTTTGAGATTTCAAATAATTTTGTTATAACAAGATCATGAGAAATAAATAATATATAAGATATTATTATAAGCTTGAGAATAACATGAAGAATGTATACTTTGAAATATATCTCAAACAATATAACTTAATTTCGAGGATGAAATTATTTGAAGGAGAGGAGAATGTAACACCCCGGCCCAAAATCAGCCACAGCCCAAACCAAAAAAAAAAGGAAAGAAGCAGGGGAGAAGACTCCCGAAGGGAGTCTTCTTCCTCCGTTCAATGGCTCCCAATCGGAGTCGGAGATAAACTTCCTCCGGCTCTATTTAAGGAGGAGATCCCTCCTCTCTCCTTTCCATCGAAAATCCTAAGCTCAATCGGTGGCAATCATCGGAAAATCCACCGCGGAAGACCGTCCCTGTGCCGTCCAATTTCTCACCGGAAAAGCTTCGCCGGCGATGGAGGTAAGCCTCCTCCCCTTCCTCTCTCCTTCCCCTTCCTTTTCATGCCGATGTGCACGCTCGCCGGCGACCGGAGTCGCTGGATTTTGTTGCGAAAGAAATCCTTCTTTTTGCCGTTTTCCATCGTCGGTGGTCACCGCCGACCACCGGTTTGGCGGCCTCTTGCCGCCGAATCACCTCTCCTTTGGCCACCGACCATCCCCGCACCGGCTGCGCCACCGGCCGGCCAACCAATGAGGGGATCAAAGATCCCCTGTTACGGTCAAAAACAAGCCTGCGGGAAGAAAAGAAAAGAAGAAGGAAGAAGAAGAAGGAAAAGAAAAAGAAAAAGAAAAGAAGAAGAAGGAAAAGAAAAGAAAAAAGAAAAGGAAAAAGAGAAAATAAAAAATAAGAAGAAGAAGAAGAAGAAGAGAGAGAATTTTTTTCTCCCTCCTTTCTCTCTCTTTCCTCTCTCCTCTCTCTACCTTCTCTCTCTATAATTTCTCTCTCTAGTTTCTCTCTCTAGATTCTCTCTCTAGACTTTTTTCCCTCTCTTTATGAATTTTATTTCTCTAGTGTCTTTCTCTCTTTGATTTCATCACGGATCCTAGGATAAAATTGAGATGAAAATAAGATGATCTGAGGTTGCTCCGAAATTCATACGGTAGATCTGATCCCAGTCCGATCCTATTCAAAATTTGTAACACTTGGTTCATATTGAGTCACCCTGATAGGACCTCTGATGATCTTGACCATGATTGCCTCATCGAAAGGATACGAAGATTCTCTCTCCACTTTCTCTCTCTACTTTCTCTCTCTAAAATTTTCTCTCTCTTCATGGATTTTCTCTCTCTAGAAGTCTTATGGATCAGTGGAGGATCTAGATACTTAGATAAATCTTAATTTTGATTAATCCTAAAAGAGATCCTCGATCTGTGTTATTAGGATCGATTATCGGTAATTTTCTCTATATATGATTTTTATATTTGATCAGGATCATGAAGAGATACGATTATCTGCATAAGATATCGAGTGGAATATCTTATTAGAAAAATTTATAAATCAAAGAAGAACATTGATTTCTGTGCTTGGATCAGTCACCGATAAAGGTAAGAATCTCTGTACATGATCATCATTATATATGTTATTTTACCGTTGATTTTATCTCCTTGATTTTGCATCGTTGGATTTGAGATCGATGAATTTGTTATATCTGAGATATTGTTATTTATTTATGTGATTTTGAGCATGAGTATGCTATATCAATACATATGTATCTGTGATTGATGGCATGATTATGTGTATGACATATTTATTTCACTGCAAAAGATGAATTGATTAATGAAGTTAAATATCATAATTTCATGAAAATGAAAAGAAAGAGAAATATGGTTTGGACTGGTCTTGTCATGTGGAATAGCCTGCCAGGAGCTTATGCCTAGGACAGCCCCCACAGGCTTATATGTGGAAGAATATAATCCGAGAAAGATCATGAAGAATCTGATCCGAGAAAGATCATGAATGATTTGATCCGAGAAAGATCATGGCCACTTTGATCCGAGAAAGATCATGAATATTTCGATCCGAGGAAGATCACAGAAATCGATCCGAATAAAAGATCGTCGTATGATCCTGGTAGTCCAAAGCCAAAGCCAAAGCCAAAGCTAAAGCCAAAAAGAAAAGGATTAAAGATGATGTGATAATAGAAGAAAATGGAAAGATAAGATATGAAACAATCGTTGAATAAAATTGTTTCACTTATTAACATATGATAATATATTCTCTTTTGATAAAACAGATAATCTATAAATGTTTGCAGTATTCAGGACAGTGAACATCAACTTTTATGTATTATTGCTTATCTTTATTTTCATATTATATTATTATATTGGTGTGATATGGGAATTCTTACTGTGCTGTAAAGCTCACACCCCTTCATCTTTCTTTTCTTCTCAGAGTTACAGGATGCTTATGGTTGGCTATGGCCTGGATTTATGGGTGAGCAGAAGGATAGATAAAAGTGTCATAGTATCTGATCAGAGAATTGAAGAAATTTAAATTGTAATTATGCAAGATTTTATGAATTGTTGTTGAAATAAATTATTATGGTTGATAAGGTTGTAATGATTTAATTTGGCCTTGCATATTCTTTAGGGCTTGCTCTAAGGAGTGTACGGCCATCACGTATCCGATCCGGATATTGGGTTCGGGGCGTGACACTAGGTGCAGGCATATCAAATTTTGATCGATGGGTTCTACGTTTCTTTGGGAATGTCAAAAGTTTTAGAGGCAGCCATCTTCAGTGCCGTAGCTGTTGAGGATCACGCAGTTTAATTTTTCTTTTGTGTTCAGTAATCATGTTGCAGTTCTTCTCTGAATGTTGTTTATTAATACTCAATCATTCTAGAGGTTGCTGTACTTAGCTGAGAGCAGGGCTTTGTCTGTACATAGTTTGGCAACTTTGTCCAAGAGTTAATTGCTAACAGAAACTTTACCACATACTCATGCAATTCCTATACAGTGACAATAACATCATCAATCTAAATTTCACATGCACCTGTTTCTGAGGGAGATATATATCTTGTGATCAAGGTATGAATATTACAGAAAATAATTAATAAAGCTATTTTTGTTGTGCGTATTTTCCCTGCAGATAGAGGTCAGCCAAACACCGCGTCAATTAGATGGTTTTCTCAGAAAAGGATGATAATAGTCAACAGAAATAATAAAAATAATGCACAGTTTCTGAGATATTCACCGGTTCGAAAATTTATTTACTAAATAAGAAATATCAATAAATTAAAAATTAAAATAATCAGAGTATATAATCACTGCATTTGATACATGCAAGGGAGATGCCAAGCGCACCATGTATTAACGGCATGCCAAGTGGCCAATTATGTTGTATGTCTCCAAATGACTTCGTTGAAAAGATAAGATACCATGGAGAAAGGATTATAGTCGGATATACTTCGAAAACATCCATCAAAAGATAAGTGACCGTGCATACATAAAATACTAAGCAAAGAGAAATGGATAAATCCTAAAAGTATTTGAACAGTTTTAGATAAACGCTACATAACCATCTCTTTTTAGATAAATATTTCAATATATACACGTGGCAGACGATGACAGACGGACCATAATTTTTTTCATCACCGGAAGTTTTTTTCATTATATAGGATCTGCAAAATTTAGTAGGATTGGATTGAATTATGAATTATACATAGGATTATAAATTGCACAATCTATTTAAATAACACTCATATCAATCTAATCCCTCTCCAGCCGAAATCCTGTGAAAATAAACAAATCTCCATAAATCCTCTTTTATCTTGCCCAACAAACTCATAGATGGGATTTAGGCCAAAACTAGGATCAACGAACTTTTAGCAGAAAGCGGACAAAGCAGGGTAACTGATCAATTTCTATTGAAAATCCGGCCTTTTGGCGCATGAACTTTCTAGAGACTTTAGCATATTGCTGCAAAAAGGGAAAACAAATAAGACTCGAGCACTTTTGGCCTAAGAATGGTCGAAGCGTGGAGACAAAAAGTGATTAGAAGTGCTGAGGAGGTCATCAACCATGCAATAATACTAAAGATAATCTTTTAAATGAGCTCTGAATGTCCCAAAGAACGTAGCAACATCTTTTGGCCCCGATGCTTCTATATTTTTATGCCTTTTAAACGCGCACATACAAAAAAGAAATCATGCCATGATTTAAATAAGCAAAATACTTATAAAAATATGGTGGAACGTGACCATTGAGGAGGCGCCCGGGCTAGCTATCTACATTTCAAACAGTGTGCGGTTCTTTTTTATCATCCTAAATAAATGGTTTTGGAAAAAGTTCAGTGGCTGGTGAGACGCATGATGGCAGCACTAGGGTGGGCTGGTGAAAAGAAGAGGGCCTTTCTTAAAATATAAAATTGGAAAAGATTTTTCCATGAAAGAAAGATTTTTTTAAATAAAAAATATAAAAATACAGGCTTTCAGTATCTTCACAAGATTCCTCCTATACTTTTATTTAATAAAATACTATATAAAGAAAAGTCGATCTCTAGTTCGCGTTTAGTTTATTTCTCCCAGCAAGCAAATATGCATCTTGCCGCGAAAAGCATGCAAAGCCGCCCGCATACTACGTATGGGCGTATCACATGATCATTATTTTTTAATATATATTTAATATATATTTAATATTTATAATTTTATTTTTTTGTTTACAATTTTAATAGAAAAAATTTCTTTTCTTTCAAAAAAATTTTAACAAAAACATTCTTTTTCTTTCAAAAAATTATAATTTTTTACGCAAAATATCGAAAAAAATATTTTCATCGTTAAAAAATTATCATCAATTAAAAAAAAATTATTTTCATCATAATTTTTTAAAAAAATATTTTTATTATTTAAAATTTTAAATAAAAATTAAATTATAAAAATTAAATATATATTAAAAAATGATAATTATATGATCCATTAAAATAAAATGATGCGTTCTACGTTAAATTTTGTGCGTCACAGATGGTGCACAAAAAATTTCTCATGAGACCTAAGGTCGGCCAAGACGAAGGGTCCACGAATTAGAAATCTGAGAAGTTGCCTTCATGTTTTTCCAGACTACACGATTTTTATTTCGCTGACAAACATCCATGGTGTGCGCGCGTGTTCACAAAATTAAACACATGCGCGCGCGCGCGCCCCCCATATTTTGTACTTGAGTCTCGAAATCTATTTTATATTGTAGATAATCTTGGAGCGGGAAAAAAAAAAAAATGCGGTAACCAACCTTACCGTTGCATCCAAAGCAAACGGTGATGGAGAGATTCAATTATCTCCTTTACAGCCTTACAGGAGATATTTTTTCCTTAAAAATTTTATACATAGATAGATAGATAGATAGAAAAAAACCAGCTCTATATCTAAAATTTTTTATCTATACAAAAAATAATAAATTAATAAAAAGAGAATAACCGTTCAATATTATCCGTTGTTAGAATGACATTATTTGTAATTTTAAAAAAGACTCAATTCAAAGAGCATAAAAAATCTATTCGATTATTCTCCTCACGTTCTTCTCCAAGCAATACAACTAGTTAAACCTTTCGTTTTTTCAAATTTACCCCTCCTGAAGTATGCGGACAGAAATAAGAGAGAGAAGGCCAACTAAAAAACTTTAGGCGTTGAATAGAATCTGCATATGTATAATATCTAAATGCAGATTATTTCATATTTCTTTTTTATAAATTATTACGTATATTTATATTTCTTGTTTTGTTTTGTTTCTACGCTGATAATATTTCTACTTGCTTTTTGCTGGACAATGTTAATAAGTAGATGTTTCAAGTCTGAGATAATTATTTTACCACTTTGGATCAATATTTTTGAAAAGTTTACGCAACAGTATAACTATTTATAATACAAACTGAATGTGAAAGTCTTTTTGGATTTTATTATGAAAGGATAATATAGTCGTCTTAAAATAGCTATTTATTAATATCATCAATCAAAATTTAAAAAGAGAGGTATTATTATAAAAATAGTAAATCTATGAGACATACAAGCAAACGATCTTGAGACAAAGTTTTAGCACGACATAGAAACAAAATATGGGACATTTCTCATGACATATTTATTAGCCACCGAATAGTGCAGCAGATCGATGTTGGAGCAACTTGGAAGCCCACTTGAGGTGCCAAGAAATTAAAAGTAGTTGGATAATGCATACTCACTGATTAATATTTTCAGAAGGTTAAAGAAATCTGGCATGATAACTTCCACACTCATTCTTGTTAAATTAATTTTAAAACTAATATTCTTGTTTCATGTATCCTTTTCTTTCTAAAGTTGCCTTCATTATGCTTACGGTTTCTCATCCAGTATTACTATTTCGTTTAATAAATATCCTTTCTAATGGATGCAGTTGATTTTTTCATGCAATTAAGCTAGGACATTTTCAAAAAATTGACCCGCATTACACAAGGTTAGCTGATCTGTTTATCTCGTTCTCTAAGATCCACTAGACTAGTAGGGTCCAGCCAAACCTAACAGCACTCACCAAGGAAGACATATCATTGTTTTTTGACACTTGACAATAACCACCAATCCCTGCATTTCCCATGAGAGATGATTGGAATGCAAATTTCACCATGATGAACATCTCAGTCTGACTTATTGATTAAATTATGGCTGTCACTTTATCGTAAGTAGATGGAGCAACCTTATTCCATCAAGCACATCAACCTCTGAATTCAACCCAGCAGGAAAAAAAGAAAGAGACTGATAACTTACCTGTGTCTGTAGTTCAAACTAAAACTCTACTTTAGAGAAGCCACATGTCCTTTTCTTTCAAAGCAATCCTCATTGCAATCAGAATCCTTGCTCACCATTCTCATGTTGGTCTTCGTAACAATACAGAAGCTAGCTTGCAGTTCACATTCAGATTCATGCATAATATGGGTGTTGGGATGATGGCTTATCTCTTTACCTGTGTTCTTTTCCGATTCTAAATGAACTAACATGGTCCCACACCAACCTCACGCTTAGCGACCAGAATAAGTATCCTCGATGCTTAAATAAGCTCGCAATGACTGCAAATGCCTCCTACTCCCAATGAGAGTTCGTTTTGGTGCAAATTTTGTCATCGGCAAAACTGAAGTCCGACCGAATTGTGGTTGTGACTAGATAGGAAGAACAATTCACTGACATTTTAATAGACAAACAACCATATGGGCCTTATCCCACTGAGTTCATGAGATTGTCCTAGAAGGCAACAACAAAGAAAGAGATGGGTCACCAGTATTGCCTAACCCATTACGGCCTGGAGGGATCAGGAACCAAAGTGTTGCAATCTCATGCACTAGTGGGAGAAGAAACAAGGACGGCCACATACATTTCATCTTTCATTCTACCTATTTATTCTGTGGAGGTGCAAGAAGATAAAAAGTTTGTGCTGGTGTCACGGGCACTATGTCTAACACCATAGTGGGATACACATGCCTTGCCCAGCCAACACGACAAAATGATGCGCACTCAGTGGGTCTTCATTTGGTGGGCCACTCTGCCCGAAACGCACCAAAATGCTAGCCAATTGGCATCAGATACAAGGACATAACGTCGGTTTCCACTAAGGTGCAATCACTTGAGCCATATGGTCGACCCAAACAAATCTAAGAGACCAAGGAGATTTAGTATAATATTCAAGTCAACCCAACTCAAGCCTTGATCCCAAACTAGTTGGCTACATGAATTCTTTCCCTCTGTTTGAGACTACACTTTGGGTATGAGGTCCATACGGTTCTTGAATACTTCTCTTAAGAAAAAACCACTTCAAGATGTTGCATGTGACAATCATTGTATTTGCATGAAAATATTATGTTTAGCGGCACCTTAGCCTGCTTTTGAGATATATGACATTAAGTGGTTTCTTGATGTATGTAGTAACAAGCTGATCAGGAATTGGCATAAAATAATAAGATATGTGGTGCACATCACATATTGCAGACTGCCGAATTATGGCTTCAGGCTGATGTGAGAGTATGGTTCCACCTACGTATTGTTCCCACAGACTAAAGATGTGATGGAGCAGATCTAGAACCAAGTGAAAAACATGAATGACCATATACAAGGCAGAGTAATCAGTTCCATGAATATTATCAGATTAGGAAAAAAAAAAATTCTATTTTCTAGTAGAGAATGCAATGCTTTTCCTAATTCTATTTGCTAAATGTTTATCTACATTCATGATCATGACATAGCAAGCCTTTCCATATGTATGCATAACTAGATTCTGTTGGGGTTTCATTTTGTGAATTGGCTATAGCTCTATTAAACTCAAGATCATTATTTGAATGAACTACTGGTGGTCTATCCAGTGGCAAAATACTACCTACAAGACATCCAAAAATATATCATTGTTTGCAATGACACGACCAAGATGCCAAACCGGGGAAGGAGTTTTGTAGCCTAGCAAATATACTGTCAGAATGTAATTTGACTTCAACCTGTTTGGCAACATCTTGCTGGATCTGGCAGGATCCGGCAGGATAGGCCGGGGAGAGAGCATGGGATGGGGAGGGAGAGCACAGGGAGTCCATAGGTCCCGATCCTCAAGGAAGCGAAAAAAAGGGAACCAGTGAGATCTTTTCCTTTCCTGCTAGGATTGAGCCCACAGCCTCTCCATGCTCTCCCCCTCTCTTCTTCACCACCTCCATCCTCCCACCCTGCACACTCTTCTCCCTGTATCCTGATCAGGCAAGATATTGCCAAACAAGCCCTTAGTTGCTAATCTACTCCTCTAGCAGGAGCACATGTATAGACTATCTCATGCTGGTACAAACTGGAGAATATGGGGAGGCTATCACATAATTGTGGATCCTCATGGAATTAATAGTTGCCATCTGATGATTCATCAAAATCTATGTTCTTCCTTCAGTAAATAAATAAATATCTGTGTTCAGACACAACTTGCTATTTTCTGAGACTTCTAGGTACATCTAAGAAAGCATTAGACATCAGTAGGAGCATGCTGAGAGAAGTGCAGGAATGTCCTGTGGGTATACCCACCTTCAGCTATTTTTTAACCAAATTAGTGCTCTGAAGAAGTTTAGAGAAAAGAGTCATTGGTTAGTCCAAAGAGGGGCCCATGCCAAACTGTGTACTACAGGGAGAAAAATTAAGGTTTAGTGCTGAGAAAAGTGGGGATAAAGGTTGACAAGCCCTGCAGTATTTTCTAGTTGCATTTCAACAAAAAAAATTTTCCTAGGAACAGCTTTCTATTGGATAATCATGTGATTTGAAGTTCTGATGAATCTCCTATCATCATCACTAGCCTACAGGGTGATTTACAGCCAACAATCAGAAATGCCAACACTAGTTGCATGAATGAACCTTTCCTCGAAAAAAAAAGGAAAGAGTTGCATGAAGGAACCAATTGAGTAACTGTTTTAGGACATGTTGGCCATGAATAGCTCCAAGAGTTTGGTAAAACCTTTATAGATTCATACTAGGTTGGTAGACCATTATTTACAAATAAGGAGTTGACAAGTCAGTTTCCTTAACCAATACAAACACCAAGTTCACTGGTTTGGACACTACTACAATCTGTTAGGTCATTATGAATATTCGATGTTTTTCCCAAAATCCATGGAAAGTTAACTTTGGATAAGTGTTAAGTGTGAATGATGAAAACAAGAGCATTTGAGTCCAGTTTTCATATTTCCTTCTACCAACACTGGCATCCGAAACAAATTAAGTGGAAGCAATTGAACTATATGCTATAATATTATAAACAAAGAGTTCAGAATTTCCAGATGAGTTTACTATCTTACTTTTATAGGAAATTAATAAACATAAAATCTCTTTGCCACATCCATTATCTCCAAAACAGGAATTATGAAAACATTAGACTAAGAATATCATGAAAAGTTTAAGTAGAACCTTTCGTCTGATGGTGACAAGAAAGATAGAATCAGCTGAGCTGTTTGCATCCAAGGAAATGGAATAATGCCTACATTAGAAAGATCTGCCTTATGCTCCATATCATTCTGTCATGTCCCATCTCTGATCAGAAGTCCAAGAGATAAGAAAAAGAGTAGTGGGATCTACATTGGCGCACTGTGTTTGGCTTCCACTTCACAGGTGCAATTTCAATTTAGGTACCATTAGTTGCCCCACAACTGAAAAATGCCATCATATTTGCATCCCACCTTTCCAATTGACCAAGGCCCCCATTACATGATAGATTTCTCATATCTAATTATGCAATGCAGATATTTTTTTGGCTTCTTCAGGGATTGGTTTGTTCACCATATTCCCATCTTTTGCCATAGATATCCACAATGGAAGTCTCAAGAAGCTGTATTGCATCATTGTTTGAAGAAGAATCCTCAGAATTACAGTAACAGGAATTTGTCAAAAATGTGCTCTTCTACCACGATCATAACCCAACTTCTCTTCCTCCTCCTCCCTTCTGTTGTTCAACCTTTCTATCTGAGAAATGATATTAGTTTGGACAGATCTGCGTTGTTGGCATTCAAGAAAGCCATTCTGGTTGATCCCGGGAATGCCCTCAGTAACTGGAGTGAGACGACCTATGTCTGCGAGTGGAATGGCATTGTTTGCGGTCTGAATCCTGAAAGAGTGACTGAACTCGATCTCAAGAGTAAATATCTTTTAGGAACAATCTCGCCATTTCTCTCCAATCTTTCTTACCTTCAATTACTTGATTTGTCTGATAATTCACTCCAAGGTTCTATTCCCATCGAGCTTGGAGCTTTGTCTAACCTTGGGCTACTTGGAATCCAAGGGAATCATATACAGAATGAAATCCCTGAGAGCTTTGGCATGCTTAGGAAACTTCGTTACATCGACCTCAGCAACAACCAGCTTAGTGGAAGGCTCCCAACATCTCTCTTCTACAATTGCACTCAATTAAGCTATGTAGATCTTTCTAATAATTGGTTTACTGGTTTGATTCCTCCGCAGCTTGGAAATCAACTTCCTTCTCTGGAGAACCTCCTCCTTTATCAAAATCAATTGACAGGTAGTGTTCCAGCTTCTCTCTCTAATTCAACAGAGATGGTGGAGATCGATCTCGAAAACAATTATCTGAGTGGTACGTTACCATCAGAAATCTTGATGCATCTACCTTCTTTGAAGATACTGCACCTTTCATATAACAACTTCTCAAGTGATGATCAGAATTCAAATCTTGCCCCCTTCTTCATTTCAATTGCAAATTTGACTCATCTAGAAGAGCTGGAACTGGCAGGGAACTATCTTGGAGGTACATTGCCTTCCACCATAGGCCTTCTTAGTGTTAATCTCTCACAGGTTTATCTCCAAGATAATCTCATCCATGGAGCAATCCCATCAAATATATCAAAACTTTCCAAATTGATGTCGCTGAATCTATCAAACAATCTTTTGAATGGAATTATTCCCTTAGAGTTAATTCTTTTACCCAATTTAGAAAGATTGTGGTTAGCTAACAATGTGCTCAACGGTCGAATCCCATCTCCTCCTGGCGTTTTAAATAGCCTGGGACTCTTAGACCTATCAAAAAACAATCTTTCTGGTTCCATTCCGACCACATTAGCAAATCTAACTCAGCTGAGAATACTCATTCTTAATGGAAACTTGCTTTCAGGATCCATACCTTCAAGCCTGGGGAGTACAAAATTAGAGCTTCTGGATTTGTCTCATAACAGGCTCACAGGAGCCATACCAGCTGAAGTTGCAAGCTTGAGCTCGATGGCTATATACTTCAATCTGTCAGACAATTTGTTAGGAGGAGCACTGCCCATGGAGCTGAGCAAAATGGACAAAGTTCGGTCCATCGATCTCTCCTCAAATAATTTCAGCAGCAACATTCCTTCCAGTATGGGAAGTTGTGAAGTAGTTGAGCTGGTAAACTTATCACACAATCATCTTCAAGGGCCAATTCCTGGGTCCTTGGGTAACCTGCTAAGCCTTCAATCCTTAGACCTCTCTTTCAATTTCCTGTCGGGTGAAATTCCTGCATCTCTTCAGAAGTGCACCAGCCTTAGGTTACTGGACCTCTCATTCAACAACTTCAGTGGACCGTTACCAGAAAACAGTCTATTCAATTCTTTAACACCGAAATTGATTGAAGGAAATCATTTCTGTGGATCAGAGATTGGCCTTCCAAGTTGCCAAACTAAGAAGAGAAGCATGATACATTCTCAGAAATCCCTCATATTGTTTGTAAGTATTGTCTCCATGTCAAGTTTTCTTCTCACAATAATATGTGTGATAGGTTATAAGAATCTAAGACATGCAATGTTTCGAAGAGATGATGTGGACTCAAGTAACTTTTCTCTTGACTTATCAACAAGTTACCCTAGAATTACTTACAGAGAAATTGTAGAGGCTACAGCCGGGTTTGAGCAGAGCAGATTGATTGGATCTGGTAGCTTTGGACAAGTCTACAGAGGGGTCTTAAGTGATGACAGTGTAGTTGCAATAAAAGTTTTACAGCTGCAAAGCAGCAACTCTGCCAAAAGTTTCAATAGAGAATGCCAAGTTCTGAAGAGGATTCGACACAGGAACCTGATGAGAATCATCACAGCATGCAGTCTTCCAGATTTCAAAGCTCTGGTGCTTCCTTTCATGGTAAACGGGAGCCTGGAGAGCCATCTCTATCTGCAGGCACAACAATCTGCATCCTCAAAATTGAGCTTAATCGAACGGGTGAACATTTGCAGTGACATTGCTGAGGGGTTGGCTTACTTGCACCATCACTCACCAGTGCAGATCATCCACTGTGACTTGAAACCAAGCAACATTCTCCTTAATGATGACATGACTGCACTCGTATCCGACTTTGGAATAGCTAGACTGGTCATGAAAGTAGCAGAAGGAAACATACAATATGATACTACAACCAACTCAACAGCTAACCTTCTTTGTGGATCAATTGGATATGTTGCTCCAGGTAAAATGTTCTCCCTCCTAGGAAACTGTAATTACTCATTCTGAATGCATGAAGAAGAATCTAGACAGAAAATGGTGATATGGCAGGTAATGCCAAAGAATTTAACAAGAGTGTGTAAACTACAAGCAAATAACCAAATTATTATCCATATCAAGTGAAATGAGAAGATACTCCACTTATGTTTGATACGGTATGATGGACAAATAAACTAACTTTAGATTGAATGGAACAAAACAACAAAGTGTAAGATGTGTAGATATTGACATCTATATGCTTACCACTCTACTTCGTAGTATTAAAACCATAAATTTCAGAATTTAACTTTCAAGTCCCTCTATGGCTTCCCAAGTATTAGCTAGCTTGTAGCATCCCCAGTTGTCCAGCATTTGAGATAAGTCATTACAGTTAATATTTCAACACTTCCATTTTGATTGAAGTAAAATATAAAAAGTTTTTTTTTTAAATCATATTTGTATATATATCTTTTTAGTTAATACAACTAGCTTAGCAAAAATTTTCTAGGATTAATATACTTTTAGCTGGCATTTGTTGTAATTTTTATTTAGAGAGAAGTAAATGCAAGATGAAAACATGTTCACCTATAGCTACTAAGATTAATTTTTTTTTAATTAATTTTTTATCAGCACAATCGATTAGCTATTAACACATAGAAACAGAGATAACAGTGACAAGTGTACTAGAAATATGCATGGAAGGTTTAATTGGCAAATATTTTCAATAAGTCATATGGTCTAAATATTAAAAGAATTAATATAATTGCCCTCATATAAACAGAACTAAGAGGATGAACCTTTGCACAACAGTAAGGTTGCTCCATCGTAATCTAGAGATCATGGCATGAAAAATGAAAATAGCCTTTGTATATGTAGGGTAAGACTGCATACATTTGAACTCCCTAGACCCTGCGACCCTGCAACGATGGGAGCAACGTATGCCATACCATACTGAACCAGACAATGTGGAGCATACCATACCATACAATACCGATACATGATACGGGGGGCATACCAACACTCGGTATGCTGAATTGGCCCTATACTGACATAGTAACAAGTTGGCACCGACATAGGGCTCGGTACCAAGATGACAAACGTTGGATAGGAGCTTCATGCGTAGGGCTGCCCTTATCCCAAAAAATTGATAAAGGCACCAGCATTGAGTCTCACATGGATGCATGTGATGATGTGAATAAATAAATACAAACTCGGAAGAGTATGTCACATTATTTGATCATAATCTGGTCTTGCCTTCTAATTCACCTGCCTAAAATTTTAGCCTACTCAAAGTCACTAATTGTGGAATATAAGTAGTCTCATTTAGTCAATTCTTCCTTTTCTTCTTCTCTCATTCAGAGTATGGATACAGAAGAGGTGCATCAACAAAGGGTGATGTCTACAGCTTTGGCATTCTTGTGTTAGAAATTGTAACCAGAAAGAGACCCACAGATGACATGTTTATCGAGGGTCTAAGCTTGCAGAGGTGGGTGAAGAACCACTATCATGATCAACTGGAAAATGTTATTGACTACTTCCTAATGCAAGATCTGCAGGACCAGAGCCCTGACGTTAGAGACATGTGGGAAGTTGCCATTGTGGAACTGCTTGAGCTTGGGCTTATCTGCACCCAAGAAACCCCTTCAACCAGACCCAGCATGCTTGATGTTGCTGATGATCTGGACAGACTAAAACACTATCTTGGATGCGACAAAACTGCAACCTTTACATCATCACATGGCATATCATCATCTACCATCACCGGAGATTATTGGTAAATTCTTCCAGGTCCTCACAACTTGTCAGTATGAAATGCATTAGACAAAAGGGGCACTAAGGAAAATGAGCTTGGGTACTGCATCAAGATCAGCACCGCTGCTGCTGTACATAATGAACATTTACAAAGCAATGAAATCCTAGAATTGTAGGTAGGAAAAGCAGGATATGGATGTGATACAAATAAAAAGCAGTTCTATTCATAATTTGTATTGAAAGCTGAAGCAAATTAGAAAAACAATTCTTAAGAATGCACTCTGCTGATTGGAAAATCGTAAAGCAGATAGCTGGCAAAGCATTTGATGGAGAGAGAAAACCTAGATAGTCATAAAAGTATTTCTTTCTTATGCTCACTTTAAAATTAACTTGGCCAAAAGAGAGCCTCAGATTTATCAACAAAAAAAAGAGAGCCTCAAATTTTTAAGGGCATGCATCTAACTCCTTATTTGTCAAAATGACAATGTGATAGATACTGGGGAGCCACATGGTTATTACATATACACATCAAAAATAGTTTCAGTGAATCACAAATTTTATTTATACCTACTTAGCATTTTACTTTTGTTCTATTTAACAATGAAAACTCAGGAAAGCACTCACTATCCGTATTTTAAGCAATTATAAATAAAACATAGAAAACGTAAAGCAGGATTGAAATAAGGAAAAAGTGTAGTAGCTGTAAATTTATTAAATCATAAAATAATGCCAGGCAATAAAGGTTCAGCATAGAAATCATCCTGCATAATTTTTCTGGAACAAAAGTTCTATTAAGCAAAAATCATTTTTTCTGGCATGCAGTAGCATTCAAACAAATTTCCGTCACATATGGAAATAGGTTTCATGGACAGAGCATGAGGTTAGATTTCATGTCAGGCACAGTTAGTGTTTTTTCTTTGTTTCTTAATTTTACGTGCTCTAATGCCTAAAAGGAAGCCAGATGAGGAAATAGCAATAGTTTAGACACCCATAAAAGAGCTCCCCACAAGGCATCCTAGTAATCTTACTCACAGAAACAAATGGTAAAATCAGCTTTAGGTTCTTGTAATGCACCCAACTCCAGCTCTAAGGGGGTGTCACACCTGACTAGTTGTTTTAGTTGTTTCGTATGAAGGAAATAAAAAAGGTATAAAAAGATAGAAGTAATTTTCTTAGCATAGCACTCGCTACATAAGATGGATGGAAGGATTATCCCCATTGCTACTGTTATAATAGAAACTGTAGGCGATCATGCATCTCCATTCCTTACTCTTTTGTCTCCACCTGCACATAGTTAGCTCCACAGGCATCCACACTGAAAACTCCTCAAATTTTCCCATGTATATGTGGACTCTTTTTATATATGAAATGCACTCATATAACCCCTCCATGTTAACTCTAGAATGACAAAGAGAAAGAAGTACATAAGTTTATAAAGGGAATGTACTTAACGAATCAATTGCAAGCAATCATGATTGGTGGGATTCTGGGCATCCACTCTCCTCTCCTTAATAACCCACTGCATCAACATGCCAAATGCTAGTTTAATATATGCTTCATGCATGACTTACACTAGGACTTCTACTATAATCTAGCTTAATTTTCTCTTTACATGCTATTGCTAGAAAAGATAGAAAAAATAAAAGGAAAAGCAAATGTTTGAGAAAGTATCACAGCATATGTGAAGATGCCACCTATTAGAGATGATTTTTAATTAATTGGGTATTTAGATATCCAAGATGTCTCTTAGTAAGCAGTCTAAATCAAATTATGGAAGTAAAAATGTCTATTTAAAGAGTCCTGTATTCCTCATAAGTCAAAAAAGATGCCTCACTCTGAGGGTGATGTTTGAGTTCTATTGGGAAGTTTATCGATAGAGTGCAGTAGAATCAAAATGTAAACCAAGAAATCTATCAATAAAAGAAGATCCAATTATCTTGTGAGAATATATTAAAATAGGCTTCCAATATGGCCTAGCCAACTCCTAAAATCCCTTCTCTTCTCTCTTTTATGTTTATATCATATTTTCCTGCAAAAATTTTTCATTCCAATATCTTGTAATGTGAGCCACAGAAATGTCAATGGAGCCAAGATGTGGAGCAACTGGTTTGTTTTATCCTTCTTTTTGTACTACAAGCTTATTCGACCTTTTTGTGCAGTCATATCTCTTTCTTTATTTTTCTTTTTGTTCACATCTGCTCATCCACAACCAATCTACACCTAAAACAAGTGCTAAACAGTTTTTTTTTTTTTTTGTTCCAGTTCAAAATAAATTGCTGACCTCAACTTAGATTCTTTTGATCAAGTCCAGCGATAATTTGTTATGGTGGAACACCTGGTTGCAAAGTGAAATCAGCAAGATAATCAAATTGTGCAGAAATCAGGTATCTAGGGAGCAAAACAAGAGACCATTAAAGGATGAATAAATTTTGGTTAACGAAAAGATGTTGAATATATTTAAAGCTTCTAGAAAAAATTATTGTTGAGTCCTGAAGCTGAATAAGAGCATTATATCTAGAGCCCAGGACTAGTATGAATCATGTTAGCAAATTCAAGAGCAACGATCTTGCAGATTTGCTATCTTATTGTGATGCATGGTTAACTATATATACTTACAGCACTCAATTACATTAACATGTACACAAAGATTCAATGGTCCAAGTCATTTGAAGACATAAAAATAATAATGATTAAAAAAACATCAACGTACATCAGTAGGCAATATAATAGAAATAAATATGTTTAGCAATATATTTGCAGCATAAGTCGCAATCCTAAAAATCTCTAAATCAAGCTAGATCACCATGGTCATAGATCGACCATGAAATGAATAATAAGGGGCTGACAGTCCAAACTGGGGACAGGACGTACTGACTGAAATAAGCGGCCTGTTAAAGTTAATTGGCAACGAAAAAGACATGCATGAAGATGCCATCTAACACCACATGCAAACACTACCAGAGATCTACCAATCAGCACTAATAAACAGAGACAAGATACCAGGTGGTATGAAGCTCAACAAAGAGTGAACTAAGTCCTAGGAACAAGGTGCAGAAAGAAGATGAGTGATGAACGAATATGAACATCAAACACAGGAAGTGGCTGAGTCTTGATGCATGATCTTGAAATTATGATCCAACCAGAGACCAAAAGAGGTTAGAAGGTTGATGCACATGGAGCAGAAGCTGGAACCAAGTTATCAGCATCATACATGGTGCAGAGCAGAGTGAGAGCAAATTTAGGAAGTGGAAGCCAGCAGGAAGACTAAAGCATTAGCATAGAGAATCCAAGGTGGAGCTAAATCCAAGATTAGAAGATGTCTGAGCCCAGAAGTTATACCTGAAGGTATGACTCAATAACAACACCATGATAATTAAGAGAAGCATTGAAGAATTGTGCAAATTAATAAAAGAGAATGAACTTGATTGCGGGCTTGTTCAGCATAATCGGTATATTTTCCCCACAAAAAGCATTTCTCATGAACAGACATGTTTTACAAGGTAGGCAAGCAACTAATAGTGATTTACCATATAAGATTAAGACAAGTTCCCAATAGGACATGAACATACAGATCTGAGCATCTGAACATATCCTGTTCGATAAAATGCTTTATATACAGTTTGTAGTCCAATCAACAAATACATGATTATTTTCTTCCTTCCAAACCATCATAAGGAAACAATACCAGCTCTCCACAAAACCATGCAACCTGGACGAATTGCAGCACATTCTTTGAGTAGAACATGCCAGGTATTGCTTGAATTTGAGAGGACTAGATTGAGAAGGAAAGTACTGCCTGCTGATCAAATGAGCTGTATTAGGAAAATACCAAACTGAAATGACATGACAAAACAACAGAGCAGTTATGTGATCAAAGTATACTAAACAACCAAAGAGAAATCTTTTAAGCAGATTAATGGAAACTCAAAAGGCAACAAGGAATTGAATTCTGTATCTAATAAGGTAACAAGAGTAAAGATATGCGTTATCCTGCATTTACATAAATCTATGAACTCAGCATCCATTTAAGATGTGATCTTAAAACAAACAACTAAAGAAACTGCTGTGAGACATCCACTTAGAATGACTCAGGAAATTTACAATTATCTTCCTTCTGATTTTAAAGAAAATTTCAAGGTTTGAAAACTAGCCGGTGTACCTCCATAACAGAGACTAATGGGGAGTCATCCTCTGGAGGGTACTTCCGACATTTAAAACTTCTAATGTGGGATTCTATTGTGTTGAGCAGCTCATAGATCTCTCTCAATAACTTCAACTGTTCCTTGCCCTTCTCAGAATCATCCAGCTTCATAATGTTATCATAGTCAATATGCTGTAACCGTTCTTTGATCTGTTCAAAATCAGTCTCGAGTGTAGATGTACCAACTTGAGGATCCACAAGCATCCTGTGGTAGTTCAACGAAGCCCCTTTTATTCGCATAGATGGCATGTCTGTAAGGTAATCTGGAGCACCTTGCTTTGGTGTGGATAACCTGCTTCCATGGTTCATATACATGAACGCCCTGCTTAACCAATCATCATCTTTGAAAAGGTAGTCTGCTGCTTCTTGTGGCGTTAAGTTGGGCATTCCAATCATGTCCTTGGTCTCCAGGGTAAATTCGTCTGACACTTGCTTGAGAGGTTCACTAGGATTGCAACCCTTACAACTTTCTGGGATTTCAAATATGTCATGGATATAGGCAGAATGGACTGTGCTTTGATTTGATTCAATTTGAAGACATGAATTACCAAGATCATCACACTCTGATAACTTGTGCAGGTCTTCAGCTTGAGAAGCTGAAGACAAAGCACATTCACCATCTAAATTTGACTCTATGCCTCCTACAGTTGAATGATATGATGTCTCACCACTTACTATCGAACACCATGAACAAGATGTAGACACATCTCCTGAATTAGCAAGACAAGCACTTGTGATTCTTTGATGTTCATTGCTTCTCAAGTTTGACTCAGCTTTAGCCTTCACATTTACTTCTTCAGAATTGTGACCTTCACTTACAGAAACCTCACATAAGTCTGGCCTTTCACTTTCTTTATATCTTTCAGATAGCTGGCTAGTGTATTCACCAATCTTCCTCCAGACTGATTGCCCAGAAGGAAACAATGGACTGCATCCATTAACGGTGTCCATCTCAGAACACAGTTTATCCAATCGTAGACAAGGCAAAGAGACATTCCTTCTAAAAAAACCATGGAAGCTAGCATTGTCCGAGGAGTCATTAATTCCGCATGAAAATAAACTTTCGGAAGTTCCTATTTCTCCATTATTGAGACCAGTTAACAACTTGGGCTTATATGCCTGCAGTTGGTACTTGAGGATTGAAATCTCCATTTCTTTCTGCTGCATAATTTCCTTGAGAATCGCCAAACACTCGTCAGCATGATGCATCTTTTCCTCTGCCATTCTCTTGTATTGGCGTGCTTCCATCTTCTCGACAGCCTTTTCTCTCTGAAGTCTCAATATCATGGATAGAGATTCACTTGCTGCGGTTGCTGAAGCTTCTCTCTCCTCCTCTAGCTCCATGTAAAGCTTTTTAATTATAATGTACTGGTTGCAAAGGGCTTCTTTTAAAACAGCAACCTCGTTATCAGCCATGGCCAGCACTCGCTTGGATTCACCTACCAACCCACAAACAAAAGCAACAATGTCCTTCAACCTGTATCATGACCCATATAATGCAAATATATCTCAGTTTCAATAGTTAAACTATAACTCACAAAACTTTATTCATTGACGACAGCTCAATTTGACGTCTCTTAACAACTAAACATCTTATGAATATGTAATTCTATGGGATATTGTGAATTTCTTTAATTATTCACATGTTCTTTGTTGAATCTTTAAAATTAACCCTGAATAGCAGAACTAGTTGCCATGTAACAACAATCACATGCATATTGATATGTTCAAGACAAAGTGTGGGAGAAATTAACCTCACATCATTTATATAACAGCTGGTGGCATATAAAGATTCTGTGAAAAATTACAGTATTAGCTCTAATATTTGTCATGTACACATATGTATTAAAAAGAATTTCTTATTCAAGTTATCAAGGCTTAAATTTTCTAATTTAAATTCAGAAAGATGACCTCATGAATTTTTTCTATGACCCCTTTTGTTTTTCATGCAGAATTGTAGAGTAATTGCAACAAGTGCCAATCTGGTAATTCACTTGGACTACAAGCAGCACTAATGCAGAGAAACATTCCTATTTTTCTAAAGATTATCTGTGCTGATTGTTATCTGCTAAAATTGAAGGTGAAGAAGAGGAAATCAAAAGCCAACATATACTTGGGGCCTGCTAATCTAATTTCAGAGTACCCAAGCAGAGAGAATGTATCTGAAGTTAGGAGGCACATAGTGAATGTGAGTCTCTTGCACCACCAAAGGCAATAGATTCTATGTGATTTATATGAAAAAAAATAAAATTTGGTCATTTTCATGCAAACATATAGTGAATTTAGAAATCTTATCTCCACAAAAAGAAAGATTTTTGGCTGTGGGTTGTATGTCATAATTTCACAGGACATTTGCATAGCTACAATTCAGGCATGTAGATTCAAGATTATGATGAATTCAAGTTTGATAAATTTAACAAGTGCAACCATCTGGTGTATACTCGAAACAACTTTTACTAACCATGTATATGCATCGGTTCTAACAAGAGCAAGATTCTATATTTTAAAATTAATAACAAGGTTAGCACTATCTTCTTCAACAATCTTCCAAGCAGATAACAAATGCTATATATATATATATATATATATATGTATATATATATATATATATGTATATATATATATATATGTATATATATATATATGTATATATATATATATGTATATATGTATATATGTATATATGTATATATATATATATGTATATATATATATATGCTGGGGTCAGTTGGAGTTAACATACACGGGACAAATGGGGTACAAACAAAAAATATAAGGCATTTTTTCTTAATTTTCTCATGCAAAAGAACATAGTTAACCTAGTACTAATAGACAACCATGATAGGCGTAATCAGAAAAATCATTCTAGAAATCGAAAGATTAGACTTGGATTTAACAGAAATGAGGTAACCAAATTGTAATCGAAGCCTATTCGAATTAAACAAAATATGTATTAACAAAAAAAGATTGTCTTTACACGCTTAGCTCAAAAATCCAAGTTCATGCAACTGCAAATTGATTTCTAATCAAAAATCAGATCAACGTGCCGAAAATAATCATAAAGAAATGAAAGCCTAGCAACCAGCATCAAAAGATAAAGAAACAAAAACGGCTCCAGCTCACCTGATCAACGGCTTCAAGATGTTATAACTTATAAATTGAACCCTAGACAGTGCCCCCAAATCACAAGATTGCCAAGCGCATAAACCCCTTCTTCCTCTTTTGCATTCCCACAGCACCCATCAAACCAACCACCTGCATTACCCATTTTTCCAAAAAAAAGAACATAAAGCAGCAAAAGATGAGAAACCCTGTAACTGTATTTAAAAAAAAAAAAAAAAAAAAAAAAGAAGGGTGAGCATCTGCATCCAATAAAGTAATGAGAACTCACCCCCTTCACTGAATTAGAATGCGTCCCCATCTATATAACATGAGTTTGTTTATGGCCTTGTTTTTTCCTTTTAAACAAATGAAATCGACAAAAGAAGAAGAACCAAGTCAATAAATAGAGTTGCAAACGGATGGAGGGTAACAGGAACGGGGTTGAAAGGAATCCAACGTCCGGTTGGAATCCAAGCCTGGAGCCTTCCCCTATATTTATTCCTCCCGTCCTCTTTTTGCGCTTTCTTCTCGCTCGCCCGCCAGCCCGCTTCTTGTTTCGAGCCAGAGTTTTGTTTCCCTCTCTTCTAATTATGGGTTTGGGTTGTATCCTTCGCACGAAAGAATGATTCACCTTCTTTCGCGACGTGAACCGTTGGATTGCGCAATGGCCGCTTCAACAGATGTGATGGCGGATAGAGGAAGAGGTCAGAGCGCTTTGAGAGCCGTGCAATGCGCGATCCGACAGTCGGTGTCGCGAGAAAAGATTAATCATTCTTTCCCGCGAAAGATACAACCCGATCTCTAATTTACAACCCCCCACCCCGCTTCTTGTTTTCTGCGGTTCCTCGACGCGCTTTTTTCCCCTTTTTTTTTTCTTTTCTTTTTTTTCGTTTTTTCGTTTTTTCAGGCCCGGTTCAAGCACCAACGGCTAGAAAAAAGGCTGGTAGAAACTACCTGGAAGGAGGAACGGAAGGACGGACGTCGCACGTGCTGGATCCAGCGGCACGCGGTTACCGCACTTGTGAGGAATCATTGCCGTCGAGGAGCTCGGAGCAAGGATGAGGGATCGGCACGTGAGGGCGCCTCGTTTTGGTATCACTTAGGCGTGCAAGTGTTCGTGCCAGGCGCATGCATGCATCGCACGTGACGAGACCTGCCGTAATGCCCCATTCAGGTTGCCAACTAGCTGGATTAGTAAAGGTGCTCGTGCTTACGTATCAGTCTCAAAAAATTAATAACAATAATCAAATAATAAGAATAATATAATAATAATATTAATTAACCACTTTGCAGCCAAAGAAAGTGACAAGCTTTAACGGTGTGTGTGTGTCGGACTAGTCTCCTTAAAGAAAAATCAAACTCCACACCACCAGATGTTTCTGTACAGGCAATTATCATTGCATGAAAAATGATAAGAATAATGCTATCTAATAATTCATAAGCAATCCATGAATTGTTTTTGAGAGAGTTATTTGTGAATGATGCAATTCTTTGTAGATAATTCACTGAATTATTTGGCAAATGATTAATTTATGAATAATTAACCTTGAAATAAAAATTTTATAGCATTGCAAATCGAATAATATCCCAAATTTTCTTTCAAAATGTCACTAACAGAGCATGCCAACTTATGTGTGAATATTTAAGATACCAAATGTTCGTGCGTATCCCAGAGTTGCTACATTTGTGAGACCTATCTGCTCTCCATGGAATTAGATGCCAAGACTGCCCGGAAGACATCTGGCACCACAGAATTATCGTGCAAAGAGTGGCCTAATTCACCGGATATAACACTAAACCTCTCCGAGACCTGGAGACACTGAGTTGGAAGAGAGCTACTTCCAATTGCTGGAGCAATAGTACGCTGCAAGCAGTTTTTTAAGTTGAATCAAAGCATTGCAAAAATCCAGTGCAGGAAGCGTTCGGTCCTGTGCGCTATTGAATTTTTGAGGACCACAAAACAAAACTAATATCAAGTTTTACAGTAAATGCGCCAGAATATAAATTCTGGAAGGAAACACTAAAAGCTTCCCAGCACATGCCTATGTATCTCGTCCAATCAGGCATTCCATATAATATGCTTCACAGATTGTTTGCAGTGAGAAAGTCCAATTTAAAGTTCATATTTTCTCCCATAAATCTGGTTTGACAGAAAAAGTATTATTTAACGACTAACAGCAATTAATTTTTCTCCTCCTAAACACAATCAGATTAGTTGAACTATTGCCATGCTCCATGCGAAAATATAAGTTGCAGCAGTTACTGCACATCGGTACACTGCATTTTTTAAATTCTACCGCAAAGTAAAATAGGACAAAGCATTCAAATGAGCTTTACAGATCAAAATGGCCTCAGAAAGCCATAATGGAATTGACAACTCGTTTCAGAGAGCACTACTCCATGTCATCACACAAAAGATACTCCACAATTGTAGGCCTTCTCACCTAATTATATAACCAAATGAGGTGATAATTGAATAAAAGAATTGTATCCCAGTGACATTTGCTTATCAATGGGAACTTCGACCTCCATCTTCAAATCAGAGTTGACAGGGATCTGTGTGAAACATGAGAAGTTATTCAGCTATTAACATCATAAAAGTTTCTTTCTAACTAACAGCAGGAAGAACAAGAGAGTATGCAAAAAAGATTCCTTAAAGCAACCCTGGCTAGAGAAGGGATCGTTTAGAACTTAAAAACAAAACAAAAAACAAAAGGAAAAACAAAAGAACAGCATGAACATCCAGAAGCGGGGGAAAGAAATCACAACTAAGGCAATCACAACCAAAACCAATCAGTCCCAACATATCAATAGGCATGTTAATTTAGTCAAACCTCTAAGAATTGTGCGAGAAAAAATTCCTCACCCCCTAGTGCTGTTGTCAAGGGTCTTCTCCTTAGGCATCAAACAACACTCCACCACCTAAGCACAGCTCTCTTAGATAAATGGATTTTAAAATGGCAACCATGTGATGTCCTCTTGATCATACTGCTGTTAGCACTGAACACATAGGCAAGTCCTAATTTCCTAGTTCTTGCCCACATATACAGAACATATATTCTTAACTCATAAATAGGTACTTGTCATTTTAATCTATGCTATATGGTCAATAAATCATACAAGGTTCCTCTTGATTTGCCTAACTCCTGTTGAGATTTGTAGTCTACGGTCTACCTAAATCACCCAAAGAGAGATGATACAGTGCATAGAAAAACAAAAACATATTGTCAAATCTAAACAATTCTCCATATTATCATTTGGAAATTGATGTCGTGTTGCGCATAAATCTCTTAAAACTTAAGGGCCCGTTTGGTTGGGGTATGTCAAATTACAGAATAATCTAACAATTCCTAAAAATCATTTATCTGAAAAAATAATTGTAGAGAAAAATAATTTTTACTACATTTAGTTGATGGAAAAATTACTTCAAAAAATGATACTGAAAAAAGATTACCATGTTTAGTTGGAGATAGTCCTATATGGGGATATGGTAAAATTTACAAATGTGCCCTTCAATATAAAATAATTTTTTAATATCAAGATAGCATTGTCATCTCCATCAATTTTTAATATAATGACTATAATCACATAACCCTTTGCATAATGCCATCTTCATCTTAATTTTTACACAAAAGCTCTTTACTGAATGAATTTGGAAAGACATCAAAACAAATTCAATGATTATATATGCAATTTTATTGAGTATATTTTTGTTAAGTATGAATTACCACCACTCAAAAATTTACCAAATGCCAAACCCCTCACGGTATTTGTTTTACCTTCTCTCTCTGAAAAATAAACATGGGATCCACTAATTTTTTTACCATCTCCCTCTTCCATTTTTCATACCAAATATGATAATCTAACATAGGATTCATTTTTCCATGCCAGATTCCCCCCAACCAAACGAACCCTAATGGTTTCGTCAAACATCATGTATCAGCATGTAAAAACATTAATAGTTTATCTTAGCTTGATAAGTGTCATCCTTCCTAGACACCCATAGCATATAATCTCCAGTGCAACAACAGAAATGGATGAACTAAAAGACTCCAACATTTGAACAAGAGATATTGCTGATGAACTTTTAAAACTTTTAGTACAAAGCAACATTCATTACATCTTTCAATCAAAATTTTGAATTTCATGAACTCAAACATACACAGAATCAGATGGAGATGTGAGCTTTAGATAAAGATAAATACACTTACGAAGTCAGATAGGAAAAGTGAGGAATTCTTTGCATGCCCTGCTTCTTCTAGGACATGGGTCAAAACTTTCTAGTAAAAATAAATAAAACTTGGTATCAAGACATAATCTTCAACTTAAGCAGTTTTTAAACCAGAGTAAATCTATAAACATCAACATGCAGAAAGTAACACAAAATTGTGAAGAGCCAATATGCCAACAATCCAACAAACGCAGGATGGAAAATCTCCAGTTTAAGTAAGAAAAAGAGTGTATAAGCTGACAATTATATAGGTTCTTTGCTTTTTCATATTTTGCAGGTAAGATATCAAAAGAAAATCTGGGAAAGTATTAGATTTTAAAGCCTCTGATATCTGTGAGATAGCAGAAGCATTTTGATTGGGAAATACCTCTCTCTCTCTCTCTCTTCTTTTTTTTTTTGGGGCAAACAATGAAGAGTGTAAAACTTATTGAAGATTGAAAACCATCTGTGCACCTTGCAAGGCATTCTGCTCTTTATGGTGTTTTTCATAATTAATTATGAGATGGCAGGCTGGTTTTCTATCTCCTTTCCCTAAAAAAGAGACACCTAGATGTTTGAGAAAGGATACTAAATACTAAAAGGGGCATCCATATGGTATCTTGCATGATGAGTAAAAGCAGTAGATTATAGTATTTATAGGAACTAAAGCAGTTCTGGCACTTGATCTGAAGCAGTTAAGGTGCTCCATAATTGTAAATAACAATTACAATGAAGTCAATGGTGTGATTTTACTTCACAAGCTTGACTGTGTAGCATTAGAGGATCCAGAAGATATTTTACAAAAGGTTACATGCAACATGAATTTGAGCGAGAATCGAGTGGGGGTGTTGTTTTCAAGGTCAGTGGAATTCGATCTCACAACTTAAAAGATTTAAATTTTCGAGGTATTTATCCTAAATCATCCTATAAAATGTTTATGGGGTAATCTGGTATTGAATATGAATATCAATTTGTATGGACCTAAGGAATCTACACTGACTAAGTTGATTTATGGCTAAGCACCATATTAATTGAAGACTCTGCCTTTTCTTCGAGAAATAGCTTCACATTTTCCATACTTCAGAAACTGCAACATCAACATACCGTTAGTGATACTTTGACATAAATCAAATCACGCCATAAATGCTTCTCATGTTTATGTAATTTCATGGATGACAGAAGGGACCCACAAATTCCGATGTCCACTTTCTTAATTGAATTAGGAATAGACTTTTAGTGTCTGAAACACATGGATTACATCATTAATGTTTCTGGTTTTATGCTTCAACACCATGCACAAAACGCATGATTATCCTAAGATGGAATGCAACAACTTCCATATACAACTTATCCATGTGACACACACTATATATGTTTGCAATATTGATATTTATGAAGATGAGCAGATCAATAACTGCAATCTTGAACAAGGATTTTCAGACGAGTGACTAAAGAACTAAAAAAACAGGATTTTACTAATCCATCTGTGCTGCTAACTCATAAAAGACCCTGTCAAGTCCTGCAAAACACACTATATATCGTTGAACAAAACCTCCCCGTTGCCGTCCAAATCATACACTCTGAATAAAACTAACGCAATGAAATAATGTAAAGGACACCAACATAGAGATCATGATGCAAACAAAATACGAACAAGACTCATGCGAGAACTGAATGCAGACAAAAATGCAACAAATTCCTTAAAATTCAAACCCTCTATCTCCTAAATAACCTCTGAAATAAGCAACAATTTTACCTAATCACAATCAAAACCTAATCAAATGAATCAAAAAATAAAAAGCAAACTTTTTTCCTATAAGAAAAAAAGAATGGTGAACCTGAGAGAGAGGATTGAATGCAGCGATAAATCCTCCACTGATGCGATCAAGCTGACAGAACATGAGGTAAGGGAGACAATCTCTTGCTGCGAGACTGAAATTTCGAATCTTTACTAGAAGAAAGAGCAAAGCTTCAAAAACATGACAACATTATAACCTAATCAAAACCCTAGAAACCGGAGAACAAGCGGAGATCGGAGTGGCAGGAACGGAGTAGCGGAACTATAAATACAAGAGGAACGGACCAAAGAAGGGATGCGGAGGAACTTAAGGCGTGGTTGCAGCGCTCCCGGACCTCTTCGATGTCATGCAAGGTGAGCATGGAGGAAGTATTCCCCACTGGAAAAAGGATTTCTGCAAGAAAATAGAAAGAAAAGAAGGGTTTGGAGTGAGATCGATAGCTCTTTTGGACGTGGAGATGGAAATCCTAACCCCAATTCCACCATTAGAGATCGAGGTAGGAGACGCACTGGTTTGCCCGATTTTTCTCGGTGTTTTAATATATATCCTAAAATTGCATGCATTTGCAATCTGAAATTGAAATAACTATATTTTTTTCCGTACCGTCTTCGCTTGCGGTTGCGGTCCGTTCACCGCATGTACGATTACCTTTTTCTATTTTTCATAATGTTTATCTTAGAAAATATTAGACAAAATCTACTGATCTTGTAACCCGCATGGGTCATAACCAAACCGCCTCCCACGTCAGAGAAAAATTGAGAAGATAGCAGCATGCATGGTTCATTTCATTCCGCATTATATATATATATATATATATATATATATATATTTATTTATTTATTTATTTATTTATTTATTTATAAAGGAGTATCGAAGTGTTCGCTAATTTAGAAAGTCAAAATCCTCTCAACACATCACGAGTCGAACTCCAACTTTCTCATAAATATTTTATTTTTTTCTTACAAAGCTTTCTGGTCCCTCCCGACTTTTTTTTTCTCATCTCTTCCCCGCTCTCCTCACCACCATCATCTACCATTCTCCACCATCACCTTCCTCCCAATCATCATCGACATAGGTCCATCCTTTCAATCTCCCTGAGGCATCGCCACCTCCTTCCTCCCAATTTTTTTTTCCTTCGAAGTTTCTCAAGATCTTCGGACGCCCATCCCTTTCTTCTTTCAATCAAATTCTATCGAATTTCTTCGCCCATGTCCATCGAGTGAAATGTGTCCTTCGACCTACTCGCGAGCAACAGCTCCGACGATGACGGCAGCCTCTCTCTCCCGTCAGTCTACGATCCATTTTCCTCAAACGGCGTTAAGGACGGTTACTGGACCCATCGGAAACAGAAATTCAAGATATTGAAGAAAAGGAAGTTGGTCAGGAGAGCGACAGTGGCCAGGAATCCAGACTTTTTGGGGAACAGTAGGGGTCCTAGGGGACAGTGATGGGGCGAAGCCGTCAAGTGGATGGGAGGAGGGTTGGTGGCATCAGAGCCAGGGAAGGAAGGGGAGGGGGTTTGGCGGTCGCACGGAGCTAGGTACGATACAGACGGCGAGTGCAGCATGGATGGCGGTGGGGTGGGGTCAGATTGATGGAACCGGAGCCGGGAGAGGGGAGGGGCAATTGCCGGTGCTTGTGCGGAGTCACGAGGACTTGGGTTTGCCAGGGTCAAAGAAGGAAATAGGAGGGGATGGCGATGGGACAGGACCACACAGGGAAGGAGAGGGGGGTTAGTGGTGCCGGAGCCGGAGGACGTGGCAGGGGCGGGGGCAGGGGGTGGGGGGAGACGAAGGGAAGAGAAAGAGGAAAAAAGAAAAAAAAAATTTGAAGAGGAGGGAGGAAAAAATATTATTATTTTATTATTAATAATAATTTAAAATATTATTTTTTAGGATATTAATTTAAAAAAAATATATTTGGGGAGGGGGAGGGCGATAGGAAGGGAAGGAAAGGAAAAAAAAGAAAAAAAAATATTTGAAGAGGATGAGGAAAAAAATATTATTATTTAATTACTAATAATAATTTAAAATATTATTTTTTTAAGGTATTAATTTTAAAAAAATATTTGAGGAATGGAGGAAAAAGAAAAAAATAAAAAAATATATTATTATTTTATTATTAATAATAATTTGAAGTAGAAAAAATATTAATTTTAAAATAATAATAAAAATATTATTTTTTAAATATTATTTTAAAAATACTATTAATAATAATAACATATTGATTTTTAAAAATTTATTTTAAAAATTAATAATAAAGCATTACTTTAAAAAATATTATTTTTTAAATAATAATAAATATATTATTTTAAAATATTAATTTATTATAAGTAATAATTTGAATAATAACAATAACACAACAACATTAGAAAAATTATTTTCATGCATCCGATGCGGACTGCGATGGGGCGGGGCCGCAATAGGGATAACGCGAATGGCCGTAAACTGGCTCTCATATTGTGGGGACGGGGGTGGCGGGAGGAAAAAAAAGAAAAAAAAAGAAAAAAATATTTTAAAAATAGAGAAAAAATATTATTATTTTATTATTAATAATAATTTAAAAAATATTAATTTAAAATAATAATAAAATATTATTTTTAAAAAATTATTTTTAAAAAAATATTTTTTTATTAATTTAAAAATACTATTTGTATAATAACATATTATTTTAAAAAATTAATTTTTAAAAATTAATAATAAAATATTATTTTAAAAAATATTATTTTTAAAATAATAATAAAAATATTATTTTTAAAATATTAATTTATTATTAATAATAATTTAAATAATAATAAAAATATAATAATATCTGAAAAATAAGATAATAATATTTAAAAATTATTTTCATGCATTTAATTCCGTGCTACTTCGACTAATGCTAAAGTAAATTATACAAATTTATTTTTTTTTGAGAAAAAAGAATTCTCAAAAAAAATCGTACAAGTTAATATTTTCAGGTACCATGGCCAGTTGATCACCAGATTGTCTGGTTTTTTCCCTGCATAATCCCTAATTCAAGTATTTTTTTTCTCTTTCAAACTACATTCGAAAATGGAACCAGTTAGACCATAATAAATGAATTAATATACTTCGACTTCTCGATTAAATAAAATAAATTAATTAAAACATAAAAAAATTATGTACCTTTTTCAGGAATATCTTTTCACACTTCTACAGAATAATTTCATTCCGGTATTCAACAAATATTTGATTGAAACGGGATGAAATTAAATGAATCACTTCCTCCCTTGTAGCATTTCCAAATGCAGCGCAAGAAGCTTGTCTTTGCTTTTAACCGAATTCAACAAGCACTACCTCATTTTCCTCAAAAAATATAAAGACCAGTTCGATGCATTCTTCAAGCTTTATTGCATAGCCTGACCTCAATTCATCTGATGTACATGGTACCATGCAATCACTTGCTTGTATCAGCTACTGCTAAATATATTAAAAAAAGGGATGAGGAAACATCAGATGTCCGGAGTTCATCATTTAACCAGAATTAACAAGGTCTTCTGAGGGGTAAAATAATGGGCTGGAATGTCATTTCCTCTACACCAAGTTATTTATTACCCTCATGGTCTTTATCATATTCATGCCATAACCAGGTCTTCTCTTACCCATCTTTGCATCACACATCCCTTGGAGAAGTCCTGCACAAGAATACCTGCATTCATGGCAAACGTCTCAAAGTCCCACAGTAGATTTGTCTTCAAAAGTGGGAGCTAATAACACAAAGGTAGATGAACACCGGAAACCTGACAAGCAAAGTTCAATTCTTGTCCCTGGGAATATGTAACTGAAATAGATAAATTGTTGGCAGGAATGAACTCATTAAGGGACCAATTTGTTGCTGAAAATCATCTCGTGACTACGAATAGCTATTATAATGGTGCTTTATTTTAGGAAAAAAAATCAATAAATAGATACCAAAGTACAATGCTATTAAAATATATCTTTCCTCTTCATACTTGCGAACGTAATGACGTATGATCAGAACATAAAGGAATGCTACTGAATATAAACTACAAAACCTTCTGGTTGCCACATGAAAGGACTACTAAAATAACAAACTTCCAAGGAGTCTTAAGGTAAACACTGGAATGCATGGCACGGTGCTGTATTTACATTTGTATTGGAACCAAGTACTTTAAGCTGCAAGGAGTTTCCGGATATCCCTCTGCAAAAAAACAAGAAAGGGAAAAGCTCAATGAGATCCAAGTACCAGGAATTCCATATAAAGAAATAGCAAACAGAGCATTTTGGAAGAAGGGCAATAGCGGAAGGGTCGTCATCATGATCCAGAGAATTTCTTCTCTTTTCCCTTTCACATTATATTTTGGTCGCATTTCTTTTCTTTTATTTCATTTGGATAACTCTTGGAAGGAAAGAAAAAAAAGCTATTTAAGCCCAGACTGACATAGTATCATATATAAATGCTACAAAGTACAAACTACTGAATTAAGAAGCATGACACGGTGATGCAGCAAACAACAAGAAAGATCATTGTAAACATATAATTAGTTCACTTATACATCAGATCAATTGATAACCCACTGGATGGACCATATTACTTTAAGAGTGAAACATGCTCAAATCACTGAAACTGTGTAACCAATTGCTATTTTCTGGGAAATTAAAGTTAAATCCTTAAGTTTAAGATGTAAAATTAATTTTTTGTTCCAGTTAATAAAATGGTCAGACTCAATTTACCTTTTATGATTTGAGATCAAATGGGGCCATCTAATGTTTGTACTATTATGATGTCATACAACATCTCACATTTTGTTTCAGACTGTCAATCATTAATTCTTTTTAGCCCATATTCCACCATCCAACCTTATCAGAACTTGCACTAGGGGAAGCAGAATTGTGCCCCACACAGAAGGATTCACATTGGTATATGAAGGATCTTCTCATGATCAATGTTTAAACAAGCATAGATTAACATGTTTATGATCAGGTATTTTCATTAATTCCTATCCTGTAAGGCACATAAATTCATATAGCTAAGGTTCATTCTCTAATACAATGTGTAACCTTCGATCCATGGTTTGCCTATAGCTCATTGCTTGAGTGGAGATTATTTTTGTAGTACAGAGCTTTTTTGGGGTGGAGTAGCAGAAGATAAATGTCAATCTGAGAAGTGCTCCTACAAAATAAGGGAATGCAGACTGATCTAGATCATCATCCAGAGAATCTTTTAACAGAAACAGAAAAAAACACATCTCCAATATACTTGCCCTAAAAGCGCTATCAGAATGGCTAACTCAAATTGTTATGTGTTCCTCCCTTATTGCGCCAACAACACCCCCCCCCAAAAAAAAAGAGGTCAAAATAAACTAAAATTCAAAGAACCTATCTTTGTATGCATCATTGCAAGTTTGCAAGATCTATTGAGTACATCTTGGCAATTGTTTTTTTCTGCTTTGGTGGGACTGTTCCGGTCAAACAACAAATAACAACTAGAACCTCATGTTGCTGCAGAATAATTAGAGCAAATCTATACCGTAAACAAATAGAATGAGCAGGAGGGAGGATCCCTACTATCCCTACTATCTCGCATTGGCATGGCATAAGTTGCCACAAGGATTTCTAGCAGTGAAGTCTTATTATTACTCGGGGTATTTGGAAGAAAATTATTACATTTCAAAGAAAATGACTCTCAAGATGTTCAAGTATAAAGTTACCACTAAATGCAATAAAAGGGAAGAGACATCAGTTATATATGGAAATGCATGCATGCATACAAACTATATATATATATATATATATATATATAGATAGAGAGAGAGAGAGAGAGAGAGAGAGAGAGAGAGTACTGTTAACATGTTCCAGGGTATCATTAAAATTTAGATCCATTTTGATGTCTGTTTGTTCTGATTTGATGTTATCATACTGTTGAGGTTTCTAACATCTTCATGATCAATCAAGTAATATATACACGGCCACAATGCTATAAAATGTCAAATGGCCTGAGCCATAAGCAGCATCTATCCGTGATTGTGTTCTTAGTCTGCACCACATACCTCAATCTGGAAAGGCGAAGTTGTAGGTGGGTATCTCTCCACAACCTTACCATTTTTGTCAATCAAGAACTTCTCAAAATTCCACTTTATAAGATCACCCAAAAATCCTCCGGCGCTAGACTTAAGAAACTGATAAACTGGAGCAGTGTTTGGTCCATTAACATCAACCTGTCAGGTGAAAAGTAGTTAGAAAACATCAGCAATACATGCATCTGTTGGTTTATGCGGGAGGTGTTGCAGATTGGTGGATATTTGACATACCTTATCAAAAATGGGGAATTCTGCTTTGTACCTCGTACAAGCAAACTGCTTTATTTCTGAATTAGATCCAGGTTCTTGTCCCCCAAACTGATTGCAGGGAAAAGCCAAAATCTCAAATCCTACAATGTAAATCTTACAAACAGTTAGGAAAGCAAAGCAGTAATAAAGTCACATTTAACATGCACTAGCACTCAAAGACCTGCAGCAATCAGTTCAACTACTCAATTTCAGTTTTCAGATGGACCTTCTGTAACCATCTCTTTATGAGCAATTTTGAAGTCCATCAGAGGTGCTGCAATATGGACTAAATATTCTCCTGTTTGCTTGTGAGTTTGGGTATAAGCTGGAGAGGTGGTGAGACCTCTTGGTTTTGTTAAAGGGGTCAGAATGAACACAAAGTGAAGAGCTTAATATCCACATCTTACAAAATAGAATATAGATATTCACACCTAGTATGCACAATATAACTAAGATGAATCAAAGAGATCATAAGGGATGTTTCATTAGATGCTTGTCTTGTTATGGAACCTCCAGATGAGACAAAAAAAGGCACTGTCAAGCACACATATTAAGATATCAATTCGATCTAGACCTGGAAGTGTGTTTGGTATAGGTTTTGAATTCAAGATGCAAGCAAGCTGTAACCAGGATTAAGGAATAATGATATAATTTACTAATAATATAACAATTTGGTAACTGATCCAGTTTGTTCTGCACAGGTGTGAAAGATCCGTCAATATTTGTGGCATGTATGTTATAAATGTTGAAGTATTCTACTAGCAACTAATATACAAGCTGATACACAGAAGAAAAATTAATGGTGACAAGAAAATTAAAAAATACAGATTTAAAAAATGCAAAAACATGTTATAACTGATAAATAAATCTCATAATTTAAGCATTATTCCGAAAGTCCTATGCACAGGGTATTGAAGAAAACCAAAAGAATATAATGAGAATTCTGTAATTGAAGCATAATTCCGTATGTTCTGTGCTCAGGTAATAAAGAAGTAACAGTTTTTGCAACAGTTTTTGAATGGTCGGGATCAATGTATTTAGAAAGTTCACTGAGAGTTAAATTATTACTAGCAAGAATTTTATAATTTTTAAGTTCCTCATTTCAGACTTCAGATTTTTCATGACTAAGATTTCTCAGAAAGAGATCTTGAATTCCATGCTTCCCTCAGCACTCCCACACCCTCCCCACCCAACCCCCCACCCACCCCCCTCCCCAAAAACGAAACACAAAAGAAAAAGAAAAAAAAGAGAGAGAGAGGCCACAGAAAAATAAACAGCACAACCAAAATTGCAAGTTAGTTGGTATTAAACTTTTTATAGAGATCTTTATTTCCAATTTCATCCTATAAGAAAAAACAAATGAAATGAAAGCTTAGAATTTTTATGCTGATTCTTAACAGCACAAAAGGTATAGACGTATAGTTCTCAAAAGTTTTTGCAAACTCACATCAATTGATTCAAATCATGATTCCAAATATAAAAGGAAAAAGAGAATCAGAATTTTCTTCTATTATACCTTGTGTTTTGTACTTCTCATAGATGTGAGAGAGTTCAGTGTAATTTGATGACGTCAACCCACTGAACATTCACAATCAAATCTTTGGTTAGGAGTGAAATATAAAAATTAGAACTCAGAGCTCCCAAAGACTCCTGTGAAATACAAGATCTAAAAAGATTAAGTATCTAATGTGCCTTTTAGAGAGAACAAATGTTACCATTTGGAAGCAACATTCACAATCAATAGCACTTTCCCCTTGAATTTGCTCAGAGAAACATCCTTCCGATCAATATCCTGCACCAAAATACTCTAGCCTCAGTAAAAGCAAGTTAATTGTCAAGCATACCTGGGGTAGTCTACACTCATGTTCCCCTAAGTATAGCTTAGATTCAGTCCACACGATCCAATATTGGCTCTCTTGGTTAACATTAATTAAACACACTTATTTCCCTTAGTTATAAAACAATCCTAGCTGCATGTATACAAATGAAACTCCATGTTTCACGAGACCCAATTCTATGACATGAAAAACTCGCATCACCAAACCATCATTCGCTTCCTATTTTTATTGGTAATTTGGAAAAAGTACTTCAGGGTATAAAAGTTTGCAAATTATTCTTGTTTTTGAGACTGAACCTTCCCAATTAGCAGAGCTATCTGTCAACCAGCCAGCCTAAGTCCGCAGAAACTTAGGTTGCCTCCCCTTCAAACCCTACATCACATCTCACTTCTCGAATTTTAATCGATTTAAATCAACTCCCATACGATTTCCATAGAAAGCAACCCTAAAGCATCTGATGATACGTTCCCACCAAAAATCGAATTTATATATATCCCAATAAGAAATAAACAGCCCAGAACACAAAGGAGATATCAAGATTCGACCTTGATAGTGAAATCATGGATGCTCTTCTCGGTAGCAGCGGTAGCGTAAGCCACACCCGGGGTCCTCAGCGGTTTCGCGACAAAGCCGGGATTTTTCTGGAACACGGAAGAACGCGTAAGATCCCGGAAGGGGCTTTTGGGAAACCCCAACGGGAATTTGGAGGAGAGATGGAGGAACGCCGGGGCCGGAGCATTCGTCCTTCCGACCCGAGCGAAGCCGTAGCGTGAAGCGCTGGTGACGGAGACAACGGCGGAGGCGGCGGCCATGGAAGACATCGGCGGGGGCGGAGGGCTCTCGGAGTCGCGGGGTTTGGAGTTGGGATCAAAGATCTGAGAGCTTGGCTTCGATCAGCAGGGAGGTTCGGGACATGGGAGGAGGGCGCAGAAGGGACAGAAACTCGTGGAAGCGAGTGGAACCACGCGGGCCAGGTCGGATGCCGGCCCACCTTGCGACTTACGTTTTAGTGGTTGGTTTTCTTGACAGCAGCTCAGATAGAGATAGGATCTTCTGCAATGCAATTTTTGCACCGTATGTCCTGGACTAGCCACCGCATCATTTGTTTTGAAGATTAACGGCTTTTATTTATTTATAAAATATAATGAGATAATCCATTATGGATGAAGACAAGCTATCCATCTTCCAGATGGATAATGTGGCAGCCAACCATGATGGTACAAGATTGCACGATGCAAAAACCGCATTGCAAGGATCGTTGGGTACGTATGGAACTGTGAAATTTTCCCCAACTTTGTGTCTTAAACGAGTGCCAACCTGAAGAACCGTGATGAGGTGGCCAAGATTTTGTTCTGAAATTATCCACTACTTTGTGTAGGGTTTGTTGCGCCACGACCTCTCTATTTAAGACGATCTGCTGTTACTGTCAAACTAGGTCGAGTATGCCATAGCCAAAGGTCCCAAGTTGAGCCCTGTCCCCTTAGTTTCCTATCCTTTTTGAAATCCAACTAAGGTTGCTGCGGAGAGTCATTGTCCTTGGCCATCTAATTCCCAGTTGAGTTCCCATCAGCATCCAATAAGTGTGGACTTCTTGGCGGTTCAAGAGAATAAGATTAAATGGTCTCTGAAGTACTTGCTTACAAAGGGGATAATTGAGCATAGCGTACCATCCTTTCTAGAAATTATCCCGTGTTGATCTTATTCTTCATTGCCGGCCACATAAATATCTTGATTTATGCTGGAGCAAATTCTTTCCGTAGTGCAGGGTCAAGAGGACATATCACACCTCTTTGATAAATGGAGAGAGGGATTTCACCGAGTATACCTTCCAATCGTCCCGTCTACAAATTGGTTTATCTCTGCCGCCTAAGGGGAAGATACTTGACTAGATAGCGGCCAAGTCTATTCACTCTTCCAGGGCAATTTGAAAACAGTAGAGGGTTCACGATAACATTCTCATGTGGAAACGTGTCCACAAGGCATGCGCCTTGGGCATGGCGAGCTACTCTCAATGCACAGATCTATCCGATATGATTTGCAGCGTGTTTTTGCAATATAATTGGTGAGTCTACTTCTGTCCCAATTGATCCATGGATGCTCTTGCGGTCAAAAGATCGGATGATTTGGATGATTGGATTAACTATTATTCATTTTAATTTTGATCATTTTTTAATTTCAATGGATCTTGATTATTTGAAGTCCCATAATTTTATCTCATAAAAAATATCTCGCGATGGAGAGAAAGTTTCAATCCATATAATCCATATTCTTTTTTAACTCACAATTAATATGAGATTAAAGACATCCTTCCTTCTATGCTACAACAGGTGCCAAAGTATTATCTTTTTACAACCTCTGGGAGTGCCGTAGACAATATTAGTTCTACGATAGTTTCTGTTTTTATCATTGCAGTGCTTGAAATTTACCTCTTTTACAGCAGAATTTTTGGATCTCACATGGTTGATGGTATATTGAAGCTTTCTTTTTCATATACTCAAGCCGGATAGGTGGCTTTAGGGAGGTACTTCTACTGGACACAAATTTCCAAGGCTGTTTATACATTTTTTGTCACGGGGTGCTGCTCAGATTAATGGTTAACAATGAGATGTTCGAAATTGGGCTCAGTTTGGGCATTCATGACGGGCTGACCCGACTTGGCTGAAAGAAGAGGCGATCTGAAACAGAGGGAATAGTTGGGTTGGTTTCCAATGGTTCTTCTCCCATTCAAATTAATAGGGAGTTTACTCCATTACAAAAAGAACAATGATTCTCTCTCCATTAGTGACTGCAGAAGCTTCCTCACTCTTTCTTCATTCTTCCTGAAGAAAAAAAACACAAAAAATTGTGTTAGAGAGGAAACAAAGGTCTTCCGTCGTCACTTTCACTGAAGGAAGACATTTGAGCAGTGGTGCTCGTATGTTTTCCTGTAGTGAATGCTCACATGCTTTCACCTCAAAATGATTATGTTATGGTATAGAGTGAAAGACTTCATTAGTTTCATATTGGTTATCAGTCAAAAAAAATTTTAATTTATATAGAAAATGATCATCTTTCTCACGTGAGGCATCTTTTAAAATATAAAATTATAAGGTCTATGAGTCAAAGCCAACAATATCTCACATACCAAATTATGAATCCTTAACCGTAACATTAACGCCCACCGTGAGGCCTATATGCTTTCTTCGGACTGTGGGATTCCTCCCGTCCGTACACAGACTCTCCCAAGGACTATAGTAAAAATAAGGAGGAAGACACATTCCGTCCGTAAATAGACTCTCCCAAAAGAAATGTTGTAAAAATAAGGAGGAGCAGACTCTCTCTTGACTAAGAGCTATGTTGTGATGTAAAATGGAGAACTTCATTAGTCCCACATTAGTTGTGAGTCAAAGAAAACTCTGACTTAAATAGAAATGGACCATTCTTTCCACATTAAACGTCTTTTAAAAAGTAAAACTGTGAGATCCATGGATCGAAGCGGACAATACCTTATATGCTGAGCTATGAGCTCTTGACCGCAATAGATTACTAACACACATTTAACATTTGCGGGCAGCAAATAATACTCGTGATGCAATCGTGAAAAGAAAAAAAAAATTGCACCTCTACGGTGCAAGTGGGTTAAGTTTGAAAGATCATTATTAATTCATTTTTCAGAACATGTTTCAGGGCAGACTGCTTAGTAATATTTGGCTCCATGCTGTTGTTAATGATCACGAAGCATGAGCACCAACTTCTTATTCAGACGGCTCTAGCATATGCCGCATCAACTTTAGCTACAGAAGCAACAGCTCTTAGGGATGCTTTATATGATGGTGGCTAAGCATAACATTGTTGCCAAGCTTGTGTCTGAGAGCGAAATGAAGCTCTGATAGCCTTGGTTACCTCTACAAATAAGGTCTCACGGTGAATATGTTGAATCAGAGGGTTTTATCCCACTGGACTTGGATCTCTGCTGTACATTGAGCTAGGTGTCCCTCTTTATTTATTTACCTTTTTGGTATGATGTCCCTCTTTATTTTGGTCACCATATAATGCATAAAAATATTTTAAGTCGATGTACAAACAAACGTGCGCGCCTACACCACTTGTTAACGGAGATTGGAGTGGACGCTGTTGAAATCTGTTATTGGTCAGAATCTGGCAGCTTTTGTCCTTTTCAATGAATATTCTAAGCACCATTTCCCCACGGTATGTCCCACTTGTCTCGTGCCTGCACCGACACCAGTGTTGTTTAAATCAATGTGCCACGTTGTGCACAATTCTACAATTAATAACGTTTGTCAAAAACAATTTAAAGAAAAAGCTTAGATATAAAGATTTTTTTTTTTGAAAAAAATAATGCTAGCTAGTAGCCTAATACAATAATTAGTAAAATTATATATCAAATTAATTATTTTAATATAAATTTTTTATGTTATTGAAATAATCTTTTCTTTGGAGCTTCTGTCTCCGCCATTTGGCAAATAAGCTTTAGCCTTAAGCTATCCTAAAAAACAAAATACAATCTAAGCTAGATCTACGCCTATGATTCAGTACCTTAAAATCTCAACGCAACTCATTCATCTATTGGATGTTGATAGAGTGGGGCTTTAAATATTTTATTTATCTTTCATCTAAATTATTTCAGTCAACTTATCGGGTTGGATTCTTGGATCTATATTCCCAATCCATTACAGTTTAGTTTAAGAAGCATTTATTGTCATTCGCAGGATGATTTACTTGATGTTAGATGTAGATATTTCCAATGATCTCAGTAGCACGTGTCTATGATGTCCAAAAAAGATTAAAAAAGAAAAAAAAATTGGAAAGCAAAAAAGAACCATTCATTTTTCTTCAAAGGAGAAATTGTACATGCTCCCTCCATTAGGATAATGTCATACATAGCAGAAATGTATCATGCACCACATGCCATCATGTCAATCACAGGCACGCATTCCCATAAAATTCATTCATCAAGTACTTATCTCGATGATTTGCTTATAAAAATAAGTTCTTGTGCTTGGTATGATGCACTATATTATAGGATACAATTTCTCCATGCATAGGCTCGGATCCTCTGCCACGTCAAAAATCTTATATCTCACGACTCCTATTCTTAGGCTCTCAAAACATCAAGAGATGGTATCCATCTTCCACAAACCCCCATCATGTTCATTGCCTTTGTCATTGCAGCCACCATCAAAGTTCTATCGATCCTCAACTATTTCCAGGAAATCATTATCAGCAAGAAGGGGTCAAGATCATGCGCAAGGGCATGATGCTGCAAGGTGACTAAGTAGTGGTGAGGAAACTCCGGTGATGTGTTGGGCACTTGTTCTTATTGCACTACCATGGGTTTTGGAGGTCATCAAACATGCAGGAGTTTTGGCTCTACTTTAGTTCTTTGATCCAGGAGTGGAACTGTGATTGTAGATTTTTCATGGAAAAAAAAGGACAGAAGAGTAGGCATTGGATCTCCTACTCTTTCCTCTACCAATTTTACCCAATAACAAAGCTGTGGATCACTTGTAGGAGTTACAAATGGTTCGGATCATGACCGATCCCAATTTGATTTGATTCTTCGTTGGGATCCTAATGTTAGATTGAGATCCAATCCAATAAAAAATTGAATCGGATTCACAGCTAAAATTTTTGACCCAACATGTCATTCAGATTGGGTCGGCCATGTATAACCCAACTCCGACTCCAATCCAAAAAATTTGGATCTGGATTGGGTTGATCAAATATGGCTCAATATATTTTAATTATCATATAGAAACTATTATTAATCATATAAAATAGATAATAAATAATATTATTTTTAAAACAAATTAAGATGTAAAGATAATTTTAAATTTATTTAAAAACATTGCTCCCACAAATTTTAAATCAGGGCTTAAAGACTCAAAAAGATTTGAGTCTAGTGATATATTGGGTTTGGATCGGATTGGGTCATATAATAGAATATTCAAAATTAATTGGTTAATCTGACCCATTTGCAGTCTTAATTACTTGATATTCCACCGGTCAACAAGAAAAAGGAAACAAAAATGGAGGGTATTCGGTTTGCAAACATTTCAAGAGCTTGAGAATCAAAAATTTGGGTCATTCGTAGTTTGCACTATATAAAGATATACAATCCTCTATAGCTTTTGCTTCGTCTATCTTGAAGATTGGTAGTTATTATTTATTTCAGAAATTCAAACAAGATCACATTCATGGCTAAACATGGCATGGTATGAGATGAGGGACACTTATCTAGAATCATATCATTGTAATACAACCCATATCACTGAAAATTAGAAGAGGGATATGGAATCAAAAACTTGCCATGTGGTTGGGTTCCAAATTGGTGTGGGGATTGGGGTTTTATCTTTCAAACAAAAGAAGGATTCACCTACCTTCATGTGAATCTACTATTAGATCATGTAATGGTTGCTTTGAGTTCTATGCTAATACACGAATAAAGATGTTTAGAATATTTTGAGATCTATGTAGAGTGCAATCTAACGGTTGTCGTGAAAGAAGATCAATTATTCTTTCATGCGAAAGATATATTTCAAACTTTGGGTACGAAGGTCTACGATAAAAAGCTATGCAAAAGAGGATGTGAGTGGATCTCAATTATATCCTTTGTGTGAAAAAAGATATACATTATTTCATTTCAAGATCTACATAGTAGATGATCAGATGATTAATGAAGTTCAAAGCGCGATCCATGAAGTAGATGAGCTAACGGTGCCTATATCTTTTTAATTCGATAAGGTGGAGAATTCACATTTGTCTAATATGTATACATCCAATAAAATTAAAAAATAAAATATCACAGAGATCCATCGACATTGATGAATGATCAATCTATTGTTTTATTCACCTCTTGATAAAGGGGTAAGGCAATCCGATAGAGAGATGCCGTTCTTTTAAACTCTAGCATAGAGCTCCTATTATTCGAGTTATAGAACTCGAGAAAAAAATTTATTTCAAAAGATCAAAGAAAGAAGAACGTTTGATCTACTAATAATGGCATAAAAACAACAACTATACCGGCATTTGCTCTAATCTAAGCAAGATGCATTTTTAAGACATAATGATCCATACTCTATGTCGGGAGGCTTAGGCTTGGTGACCTAAGCTCGGTCCACCAATATGTCTGATCCCTAGGGAAACACATCCCCTCAAAACTCTTTAGATATCATATAGAAAGGGGTGAATCATGGACAGAATGTGCCTCCACCCGGCTTTGGATCCAACTGATGACCATAGTAAAATCATTCTCAATGAGCAAATGATCAATCCTTAGGTTGCGTTTAATGCATCGCTAGGCAATCTTGGAAGGTAATGTAGATTGCTTTCAAGATAAATTACTATCATTAAATTATCAGTAATATTGATAACTGTGTTTGATACATGCAGATAATATTACAGTAAAAAACTAGAAATCTTGATTGACATATTTAGTATGATAATTAGATTATTGATAATATGAAATCAAAATTTTAAAATATCCTTAAGTCAGATTACTTTGCATGGTACAAATAAAGACCGTAATGGCTCTCATCCGATTCAACGGCGACATATACATTAAAGTAAACCTAACATCTTGAACACGATCAAAACCTTAGAGTTCTTGGAGTTTGCGAGGAGCCCGTGCTCCTCTTTGTCGTTGTCACCGTCGTCATCGTCTTTATGGCCATCGAAGAAATGGAAGGAGTCCATTGGGATGGGGGGAGGTGCGGCGGCGACGAGGCTAGCCTCTGTCGATAGCGCCACTACAGTTGGAGAGGTAAGTTTGTGTTGGGTGGATGTCTGGTCAGGAAACTACCTCTCGAGACCTTTTCAGTACCACGCGATGCAGCAGGAAGAAAGAAGAAACAAAACAAAAACAATCAAAATACGTGGATCAGCCACAAAAGGGCTCGCCTCCACAGGCATGTAAACTTCACTATGAAAAAAAAATTTACAAGAGAAGATCTCACTCTCAACCCTTGTACACCCAATCTCTCTCTCACCTGAAGTTTCTCTCACAAAAGCTCTCTCTCTTGGAAGACCCCTTTGAACCCCTGAAGCGACTGACGTCCGCTGTCCAGGAGCCTCCTGCTCCTCTCTCAGCGGTGCGGTTCTCTTTCTCTTCTCGGGTTCTGATCATCTGCACCGCGCGATGCCTTCCCACCCACGTTCACGAGAAACTAGCCACTCAACCACACCTCTGTTCACCGTTCCCAGCCTTTTATAAGGCTTAAACTCACTCAAATTAGGTTTAAGACTCCTTAATCAACTCAAATCAAATCCCTGAACCGTCGGATCAAGATCGGAAGCTCCCTGGGCCCTCCGATCGTGCTCCGGTCTATGAAATAATACCGTGGACTGCGAGAAATGAGTGAAAAACGCCCACGTGATCCATGCGGTCCGCCATGGACCGTCCGATCTATGGTGGATCGGGGTACAGGGCCCAGGCGCTGTGGTCCACGAAATAGTACCATGGATTGCGAGAAACACGTGGGAAATGTCCACGTGGTCCACGCAGTCCGCCATGGACCGCTCGGTCTACGGTGGATTGGGGTACAGAGCCCAGGCAAGGCGCTTGGGCCTGGGCCAACCCGCGCATGGGCTGGGCCGTGAGCTCGCCTGGGCCGTGATCCTGGGTCGCGCGTCCCGCATGTTGGCCCTGCTTGGACCGCGCTCGCCAACCTGCCGTCAGCTGCCGCGGTCTTCTGCCACCTCGGATCTCGTGCCGACTTTAAAAGCTCGTATCTTCTCCATCCGAGCTCCGTTTGGGGTGATCTTGATCTCGTTGGACTCCGTTTTTTACTGCAGATCTCTCTGTGGGCTCAATGTGGGTTGAATCTTGAGACGTTAAATCCTAACAATTTGCATATCTTTTTGAGGGATAATTTTATTTAAATTTTTTTATAATATTATAAAAAAATAATAATCCGAATATCATCTTTCTTCAAATATAATAATTCGATAGATCTATTTTAAATTATTAATAATTTAAATAAATTATCAGCTGTCAAATGCAATCTCAGCACCTGCCTCACATTGATGACCTTCATTCAGACCGCCCTCAGCTTTGTTCTAAAAATCCAGGTGTCCGAAAACTGACCATCCCTGCTGCCACTGACCTGGAGTTAGGGCCCCTGATGACAAATGCCTGTATCCTTCTTTCGCACGACAAAACAGAAAAACACCGGGACACGATCCGAACCCATCGCGCACATGGGCGCATTCGCTTCCAGCGACAACGTGCCACGGGCATCTACTGCCATGTGGCTCAGGAGTGCCGTACACCAGACTCCTTGACAAACGACAGCATCTAATTTCTACCAAAAAAAAAAAAAACGACAGCATTTAAGAATGGAGCAAAAGAGTTTTTTTTTTCCCCAATGCAAATGTGTGACAAAGTCTGCGGGCTCCTGTTATTGGTCTGTCAGATGCGTGTATTATTTCGCAGAAAAGAGAAGAAGATAAGACAGTCAATGAAAATAGATATTTTTACCCAAAAATAAAAGTAAAAATAGAAATGGGTAAGGCCAAAAGATGTATGTGGACGCGGTTACGATGCATACTCATTCCATTTCTCATAAAATAAGTTATAATAAATAATTATAGAAAAAAATAAATTTTACCATATTTAATTAATAAAAAATTATTTTAAAAATAATATTAAAAAATTATTATATTTAGTTAAAAATAATCTTATATGAAAATATTATCAAATTTTTAATAATATTATTAAATAAATAATTTAAATAATAATATTTTTTCAATCCATTTGTTAGCCATTTATGGTCCACGTACATAAATGCTATCAATATTGACTATTACAAATATTAAAATATATTTATATGAGTTAATAAATATTTTTAAATTAATTATACATATATTAAAAAATTTTTTTTATTATAAATAAATTTTAGTAAGTTTTGGTATATAAATAATTATCTAAATTATTAATAAATTCGATATCATATTTATTGATCATTAATAAGCATATGTTAATTATTGATTAATAATTAATATTTATTAATAAATATATTGTTAATAATATATTAAATATGTTATTATTTACAAATATTATTAATCAATATATTGATATATTTATAATATATTAATATTATATTAATATAATTAACATCAATTATATAATATATTTAATATAATATTAATATAATATTAATGCATGTATTTTTATTAAGAAATGATATTTTCATATCGCCTCAACTGGGTAATCCAATATGTGAAAACAAATATCATTAAAAGGATGATATCTTTTAAAAAAATAGATACGTAAGCAATCATTTATTTGACTTTCTTATTTATTTTTTACATCAAAAATGAGTAGAATTTATTTTTTTCATATCAAATTACTTCTAACCAAATGGACTCTTAGGGGCGATTGTTTCTTTACTGGTTTGCTTTTCGCTTTTGCTGGACGATGTGAGAAGTGGCTTGTTAGCTAACTTTCTACTTGCAGTGTGCGTTGTCTACAGAGATATATAGAAATCGCAATGAACGGCCAATGCACATGCTAAGCTTGCTAAACTTAGAAGGTCATGCTGACGCAGCATCCACCTTTATATTTTTCAGTTTTTTTGTCCTCTAGCTAGGGTTGTTGAATAAAGAAAATGATGCCAAATTAGAAAAATGTTAGATGGTGAGCAACGTAGGTCTTGATGACCATAGAAGAGAATCTTTTATCGAATATCTTTTAAGGATTAGGATAGTTTAGAAATGAGAGACGCCAGGAGGGCCAATATTGTCGTGTAGCTTAGAATTTTAGGAGCCTTTGCCATCAAGTGGCCAGCAAGAACTATTACGGAATGCTTGACCAAAAAAAAAAAAAAACTATTACGGAATGCATGTGTCACTTTACAGGCCAAATATATTGGGGCTGGATTTTTTGGGACGACATTAGAAGACTTTTTCACAGAAGTTGTGAAAATTTCAACTAATGGCAGTTGATACAGACCCAATGCCATGTAGTAGTAGTTGAACGGTCTCGTCGTGCTCGCGATCTGATCGCCAACAAGAGCTGACGAGTGTCTTAGTGGGTCTCCGGGACGGGGGATCGCAGCCAGGATGGGCCCGGAAGATCGAGAGGTTAGGATCATCCGGTGGATTGACGACAGCCAGGCTCTTTCGTGGAGTCTTGGGTCCCACCAGATCGTTCCATTTCTGGCGGAACACGCGGCTCCTCCCGTGGGGTCGAGTGCGCGCGCAGGACCCATCTAGATTGCCACTTTGAGACATGCTCGGGTTTTATTTTTGGCCCGAAAGGATGATTGATCTTCTTTCGTCATGTCCATGGTTAGATGACATCATGTATAAATCTTAAAAAACTTTAAATTTTTATATTTTCTATTGGCATAGATCTCAAAATGTCTATTGTACCATCCAACGATGGATTCGTGACAAGGGAGTTGAATTATTCTTTTGCGTGAAAGGTAAAACCTCTATTTCTTCCAAACACCGGGAACCGAAGTGGCAGCAACACAAGCGCCAAAGGAGCAGAGGTGAGTGCGAGTGGTGCACTACCAGCCACACTGTTAGGATTTTTGATACTGTAATTTCAATAGTGGAGTTACATATGGTCTGAGAGTGAATTATGCTATACACACGTTAAGAGCCTCACAAATCTATTTAAAAAGAGACTTATGACGATTATGGATGGTTTTCTGATTGATCTCTTGTTGATGAAAGACTTCATCCATTCTTGTATGATTGTTGGAGAATAATGTGGTCATTGTTGTCAATTAAAATTTCACATATTTATAGAGAAATTAATATTTCAGTCGATTCGATAGTATCTTATGTGGCAAATTATATGGAATTTACGTTATAGATTTCCTCGATAGATCTTGCTATTCAATTTTTTTTTATATTATATTTTCTGATTCCTATGGATATATCTATACTCAATTAATTTAAATCATTCAATTTATCAAAGACAAAAAGAGTAGGGGTGGTGGTTGGCATGATGGGTTTCCTGGATGGGGGAAGACAAGATGCATGGGTAGAGTTGATAGTCACAGCCAATTTTAAACCAACAATAAGAGATGATGAATGCACGATGGAGCTATCCAGGCTTGGGAGGTGAGAGAATGAGAGGAAGGGGATAGTCATGCTTAGAGTTGGGTGTTTGGACGGAAATGGCAGTTGGGCATGGTGGTGAGTTGGCCTGGTTCGGTCCAAGGGATGGGAGGTGGAGAAGAGAGAGAATCTAATACTTAGATGATCACTTCTCTTCGAATCTTATGGAACTTTTGTTTATTTCAATTCTCTATAAAGCTTTCAGAGACTAAAAAAAGTTCCCTATATGAAATATTTCCGGACTTTGAAGAATTTTAATATGCCTCTACCCCTTCTCCTCCTTCCCAAAGCCTGCCCAAAGGATAAAAAAAAAGCTATTATACTTTAATAGATTTTGAAATAGTAGCTGTTATTAAGTTATTGTTTTACCTCAGTAGTTGTACTACGATAAGAAGAGTGCCATTCTTTTCTATTCAATTATGTAAAAAATAATAATTTTTGAACCTAAAGCTGGCTTTTAGCTTACAATGTTAATATTTTTAAATTATCATACATTATATTTCTCTTTAAAAATGCTAATATAGAAGTAATCATTGTTATTTTGTTACTAGAAGAAAAAATGATTTCAGTTTGTTTTTGTTATTTGAATGTATTACATGGCAAAGGCTCTTATGCAAAGGTCGCATTATTCATGACGCACAGAGGTTTACACGCTCCTTAGCAGGGCTGGTCCTGATATTTTTTAGACCTGGGGCTAAATAAAAAAATGAGACTTTCTCTATTAAAAATTAACATACTTTAAACATTAATTATCATTAAAAAAATTAATTTACGTGCAATAATTTTTTATAGATATATTCGTTAAGTAGCATATAAAATCCATCATTAATCTATGTAATTATTTTTTTTATTATAATATTATAAAAAATCATTCTTGCACCCCATTGGAATATCAATACAGGGCTTGGGCCTGGGCCTGGGCCTGGGACGGTCGCCCAATTCGACCTGCCCCAGGGCCGGCCCTGCTCCTTAGAATGCTCTTTGTGAGAAATGCATGGAGGAGGACATCAATCATGTTAATATAGCCAAGTCTAAAGTTGTTATCATACTCACAAGTCTCACATAAAGTTGTTATCATACTCAAAATCCGTTATAATTAGGTTTATATATACATTCTATGCATACTATTGTATAAAGCAATTTATATATAAATAAGAAGATTTCATCTTCTTCTTTCCTTCTTTTTCTTCTCTTATCATGATATCAAAGCGTTGACCTCTGCTCCTGCTTGTATCCTGCCGTTATTTACGGATCCAAGCTTAGATCTCAAGATGCTTCTTTTATCCGTGCCTGCATCCCATATTCGGCCTTTCCCTCGGTCCTTTCAATTGTGCCAGATTCGACATTAGCATCCTGCATATGCCCTCAAATCTTTTTATCCTCTTGCTATCAGAGTTTTAGTTTCATTTCTTCTCCTAGTTAGCCGAACCATCGTTGCTAATATCTAGTGTCACATCCAGATAGTTTGCCTCCTCGCCCACTACTGGCTTAATTGTCGCCTTTACATTATGCATTGCCAACACATTTATCCTGTTGCTATATAGCTTAATTTTATTTTCTCTACCAAGCAGATTGCAAGTATCTTTACTAAGGCTCATCCATTAAAACATTTTTGAGATTTAGTTTGCAATCTCAAATTGGCTTTTATACATACCATCTCGAGTTTGAAGGGGGTTGTTAATGTAACCAATCGTAGAGTTGTTATCGTACTCCAAAGTCTCACAGAGAGTTATTAATTATTATATTCAAAGTCTGTTATAATTAGGCTTGTATACACACCTTATACATATTATTGGACACAAGTAATCCATATACAAATCGAAAATTTTTATCTTCTTCTTCCCCCGTTTTCCTTCTCTTATAAAATCACATTCTGACTAGATGTTGCATTGCCACGGAGACTTGGAGGCTCATTATCTTCTTCTTCGGATTCCGTTTATTCTCTGTCATTAAGCTTTATTTTAGGGGAGCATATGTGTATCCATCTATCCAATAGTCTACTGTTTTCTACGGTGGTGGTTTTCTTTGGAACGTGAGGAATGAGTGCTTATTCCAGCAGATGATTATTCATCCAAACCGAATCCGGATCATCTATCGTTGATTCCACGGACAATTTCCTAATCATCTTTCGTTCCTAGCTTCTTTCTTTCATAGATGTGACCAAAAAACCTTTTTTTTTTTTTTTTGTTTCATTTTAAGTTCATGTAAATACGATAGATTTTGCTATGATGACACCTTTTTAATATTTTTCTTTAAACTATATATTTTTAAGCTTGAGCTGTTCATTTGGGTGGGAAGTAATACTATTGTCATCCCTTCCATCAATTGGAATTTGTCGAATTAGCTCTTCATCTTTAGATTCCACAGTCCGATCACCATCGACTTCGATGCCTACGAGAACTCACCCATAGAAAAGATGGACCAACGAGCTTCATCTGGTGCACCATCTCTCCCCTTGACCTCCTCCATCCTTGCGTCTCTCTTGTCAAAGCTTAGATATATATATATATCCATGGCTCGCCTCCGAACCACCAGCCAACGGCACCCGATCTCATGACCCTTTGCCTCCAACTTCAAGGGCCCTTTGGCCATCCTTTTCCGGTCAGGTGCTGATAGGTGGAGCAGCTTGGGAGAGGAAGATGAGAGGCCGGCTGATGTTGTGGGAAAGCGGCGACGCCGCGTTGGTGAGTTGCCGACAGGTAGAACAGATCGAGGGAGGAAGATATTGATCATTGCCACTCATGTTTGTACTTTCCATCGGCTATAACTGATTGCCATGAGATAAATCAGTATACCATTTTCCAACGACCGTTGAGACGAAATTTGAAAGATTATCCATTTATCCTGCAAACCCAAAATATGCCGGGCTATAAGCTCTATTAGGATGTCAGCATTAATTGTCATGTATATAATGACAATATGCTCTAGGTGAGAATGAACGAGCGAAGGGATGATGAAAGAAAAAGCATGCTATATTGGAAAGGAGACTTCAAACGGTTAGATTTTTGATATCCTATTTAGATGGCCAAGTATTGTATTCGTCAGACATACTCCTGCTAATCAGAAAATGAGGAGAGTTGACCGTGGGACGTAATTCATGGGATTGAGATTTGAGAAAAGCACCAACACATTGTCCCAATGTCCTTGAATTTTCTAGATGGTATGCTCTGCTTCAGAGTTGCTTTATATTCTCTGGCTTCACTTCCTCGCACATTGGAGCCATACACAATTAATCATATCATATGAATGACTAACGCAAATATTCGGAAAGCACCTCAATTCTTGGGATATCATAAATCACTTGTCTAACAGAATTTATTATTCCAAAATGTTGGATAGTGTGTGGTTTGTGGCCCCTTTCAATCTTTTTTCAAACCTCCCATTGTATTCAGGTGTATATTCGGTGGATATTGAAAATATTATTTAAATTACTTTCCAAATTGCGCATTTGAAGTCCAAACAGACTAACATGGTTGTACTATGGTACTCTTTTATAATTTTATATAAAAGGATGGAAAAGATCCTAACCACCCATTAGATAAGAGTAGTTAGCACAAATTAGGTTGAAGGAGGGAAAAAGTCATTCGAAAAAAAACCCCCTCAACATCAATAAAATTACTCTCCCTCCCAATATAAAAACAATCTTGGAGTTTGAGAAAATCATCGCATTAACCATGCATATGATTGGCTATAGGCTGCTGCCCATAGATGAGTCTTGACCATCCATGTAGAATTGGGTGGGTAGAGCTTTTTCTTGGATAAAAGATGATTTTATCCTCTGGGGCACGATAGAAATTGTCAAATAACATATATCAAATAACTAAATCATAACAAATTATCCTAAATATTCAACTTGTTTTTTACATCGTTGCACTTGTCATACAATGGAAGCAATTATCGAAATGACATTGTTAAATTGCTAACGCAAAATAGTATAAATTGATATGATCCTTTTAATGTTTATAATTATTTCTTTTTTTTAGTTATTTATGAATTTGATGCACACACACACATAGACTCCTAGTTTCAGAAGGTGTGTTCTCCATCTGAAGCAAACATATCAAAGTAAATTTAATTAGTATGACAATCATTTTAGTAGAGTAGGTATGCGGAGGTCCATATAAGGACCTGGTTAACTAAATTAAGTCTCGGACACATTGGTAATGGGGACAAAAGTTATGAGTCCAAGGCTCCAAGCTATTCCGCGTTCCTTTCTAGAACGTCAAGGCATGGCTTTGTCTAGTTAGGCTGCCGTTGCTTGCAAATACTCCTGCCTCTTGACGCTGAAATAGAAATTGACTTGGTCACCACCGGTGAGCCGGTCTTAAATTTTTCCTCTTCCTGTTCCCATCGCTGATGTTCTGATGGCAGGGCGTTCTTTTTTTTTTTTTTTTTTGGTAGAAATGGCAGGGCGTTCTTTAACAAACATCTTATAATAATAGATATTGTACAAAAAAATAGCCTTCTTTATATTGAACATATAAAAAAAATATTAATATTCTAAAAACAAAGCTGTTATGTATGTATTTGACAAAAAAATGATAAACTAATAAATAAATCTCATGAAAAGTTTATGTAATAAAAATTAATGCTCAAATAGTCTTGCTTGGGATAAAAGTCAACATATTTTAATGGTATTTCTCTAATGAAGAAATTTCAAAGGGTCTAAATCTTACTCATTCAAGTAGTTATATATAATTTTTTGACTAACATATCTTCCCATTCGAGAGAATTAGTTACCAATCAGTTAAAATATTTTTATTGTTAAATAGCTTCTTCTCTCGAGCAACTTCTAAAACTTGGATTGATATTTTATTAATTAAAATAATAAAATACAAAACATACAAAATTTAAATATATAATTGAATATTATATAATTGAGATCAAAATTTGCATACATATCATTTTTTTTTTAAATTTAAATGATTGGAAACATCAAAATCTAATAATAATAATAATAATAATAATAATAATAATAATAATAATAATAAAAGATACCGGAAATGCCAGCATGGTGTCTAAATTTTTATCATGCGAGTCCAGGTCCAATTTGTCCATCAAACTTATACACTTATGATTCTTGTCCACTAAAAACTAAAACACATTTAATATTTTTTAAATATTTCATAAATTTAATCAAGTCATGTACTTATGTAGTTTAGAGAAATATCTTCTACCAGTTATTATAGCAAATCGGAGAAACATGGTGTGCGGTACCCTTAAAAATGGTAACTGGATCCGCGTCAAGAAGAATATACGGAAAGAAAGAGGAAACCGTCCTCTTCAACCTTTTTCTTAACTAAATCAAACACGTCATCTTTTACTTTTGACAGGCCAAAGAAAAAAATAATAAAAAAACTCCCACCTCTTCTATAATATTTTTTCCTTTAATTTCTCGCTGTAAATCTTTCGTTATTATAACGGCTCTCCGATTCCCGGAGGACTTCTTGGAGCGGCGAGATTAGGGTTTTGGCGGAGGCTTGTACGCTTCGTCTCGTTTTCTTTTGCTATCTATAAATATGTATTTATTTTCCTTCGACGGGATTCAAGTGCGGTCTGTTGTTGGGAAGGGCAAATTCGTGCACGATTCCCGAGGTCAGATGCTGCACCCGAAATTTTTTGTTTTTAATGCGTATTTCTTGTAATTTTGAGTCCAATTTATGGTCCGGATTCTTTTTTCTTTCCGCAGTTGATGTTGGGCACTGCAAGAAATTTTAAGAATGTATTGAAGACCTATTAATTTTGATGGTGAATTATATAAGGATATTTGATGTTTTAATCGGTGCATATAAGTCGAGTTTTGTTGGAAGGTTCGGAATCACTATTTTTCCGTGAAATTTCTTTGATTTTTTAATAGAGAGGAGAACGGAGATTGCCAAGAATCGAATTCATCCATTCTTTCCTTCAAATCGATGTTTTTCTTGCTATTTCATGCTTGCTGGTGATTCCGTCGCCATGGAAGCATACCAAAAATTTACAATGGTTTCATATTTGTTGCTAAAGAAATCGTTTTTTGCGTATTTTTATAATAATTTCTGCTTTCCTACACGTGGATCTCCATTTCTCTTCCCAAAACCCTAAGCTTTCCTAATTTTTCCCAGATATATTTTAAAGCCTCTCCCGTTGCTCGAATCACGACCCATCCCCATGTAAAACCGTCGGATTTGGCTTTTTACCGTACTTTATTTCCATTTTTATTGTTTTACCCTATCCGAGTTGGGTTAAAAATAAACCACAGCTTCCTCTCCTCCTACCATTTCTCCCACTCCATTAAATTCCCTTCCTTTTCGGTGCTGAGGGGTTTGGAAGGAACGCACCCGACCATGGCACTCTCGTGAGAAGGACAGAAGACAAGCAACCAAAACATCAATTTTTATAGTACAAAGAAACGAATTGAATACGCATGACCATCCATTGTTTGACGCACCTTCGGCGGTTATCCCGCTCCTCTGCCGGGAGTTTTCGTATGGTCTGGCTCAGACTACGTTACCCAACGACCTCCCCTGTGCCCGCCATCCATGGAAAACCCGGCCCGATCTCCATGGTTTGGCCTTCTTGCAATGAATTCAGAGTGCTCAATTCCTGATGATTGCTGCATTGCCCAATATTTCCCCATTCAGATCTCCTTCTCGTCATCTTTTATGGGTTTGTAGAGAATAAAAAAAAGGGTCCCTTTTTTCCTGCTCTTGCTTTTCGTGTATGGGTGTCTCTTCTTTCTACCTTTTCTTTTGTAGAGAAGCCCTTTGGCTTGATGTTCCAATTCCCCTCTTTTGAATAGTGTCTAGTTGTGGCAGATATGAGGATCTGGTGCCATAGCTCTAAATAAGGTGGTTTATGAAGAATCCATCAATGTGGTTTGCTTTGGAGGGAGTTGTGGATGGATATGTGTAGAATTGAGCCACCAGGGACCGTGGCGCAGCAGAAGGCAGCCCAGACGGAAGATACTCAAAGGCCCCCTTTGGTTCCTTCTGAGAAGAACAATGCTGCCCTGGCCACCCGCAAGCTGCGGACGAGGGAAATTTCTTCTAGGTACAAGTCGGGGATCTCATCGACTCCTCTTTCAACTCCTACCACTCCGAGGCGGAGCTCGTCTCCAAGTGCCGGTCGCACACATGCCATGCCAGGAACTTCGCTGCCGAAGAGATCCCAATCAGCAGACAGGAGAAGACCCACTACGCCTTCATCGAGGTCCTCTGCGACTTCATCCCCCTCGTCCAGGCCTTCCACACCCTCTTCGCCGTCTTCAAGGTCTACCACACCAGTGCGTGATGCAGTGACAGAGATGCATAATACTTCACGGCGGTTGCTTAGCGGCCGGGCTCCGGATGGCTTGTGGCCTTCGATGCGGAGTCTGTCTGCTTCTTTTCAGTCAGAATCTGTCTCAGTTCCTGTTACTAAGAGGGACAAGGCGGTTCCTGATTCCTCTTCAGATCGCACGTTGAAGTCACCAGCAAATGTTGCAGCAGAGAGGAAGAGGACTCCTCTGAGGGGAAGGAATACCTCTGAGCAATCAGAGAATTCTAAGCCTTTGGAGAGCTTGCATGCAAGGGTAATAGATCAACACCGCTGGCCCGCTATGATGGGTGGAAAGGTGTCTGCAAATGCCTTGTCAAGAAGCGTGGATCATACCGATAGGGTTAACAAATCTGTCCCTTCGTCAATTCCATCTCGAGGGGTTTCACCAAGGAGAATTCCCACATCTGATGTTGCAGGTAGAGGCCTCCAACACTCCTTAAGTGAGGTGGCAAGGCGACTGGCTCTTGATGGAAGTGGAAAAGTACAGCAAAATATGAATTTGAGTGTAAATATATCTTCACATCCTTCAGGAAGATCTTTATCAGCAACACGTCCTAGTAGGACTCAGTCATCACCAATTCCAGGTTTACATCGCCCTTCATCACCAAATAAGGCTTTATCAACAACCTCAGCTAGGGGAATGGTGAGTCCGTCCCGGTCAAGACCATCAACTCCAGGAATGCTGAGTCCAGCTAGATCGAGACCGTCATCCCCCATGTCATCAACTAGCTGCACGACTCCTCAAGCAGGCATGACATCCTCTGTTTTCAACTATATTGTTGATATGCGAAAAGGAAAGAAGAATGCAAGCCACATAGAGGATGCACATCAGCTGCGGTTGCTGTACAATAGGGACCTGCAGTGGCGCTTTGTCAATGCCCGAGTAGATGACACTCTATCCATTCAGAAAATGAGGACAGAGGTAGGGATTCGGTGCCTTTGAAGTTAAATGCTTGTGTTGATGCTATACTGATATATGAAAAGATCATGCATATTTTCTGGATTTTTTGTTTTAGAGGTTTGCTTGGTATGTAAGATAGTGAAGTTTGTAAGCACTGGCATTCTTTCAAGAGTTTTTTTATGGAAGATGCACATAGTGCTGCATGAGTGGAGTCACTTCAATATGGTTTCTGACATAGTGGTTTTCAGCTTTTATGTAATTGGGATAGCACATGAGCTGATTTCTATACTAAATTTCTTATGTATGCAGTTATTAATTACTGTACATCTATCATTACTCTCTTTTATGCACTCCAATTTCGATGACTGCTCTTTTTCATGTACTTTAGTTTCTTTTTTTATGTTCTGATGCACATTTTTTGACTTATGAGAATAAATATGGAGTATCCTATAATCAAGAGAATGTAAAGAAGAAAAATTTTGTCTTGTTGTCAAAATTCATGGTTTTTTATTATTGTGCATTGAACTATCAATTTTGGTTTTTCTATGGTCACAGTTCAGCTGCAATGGACTTTTTATTGCCCAATTGGCAGGGGAATTTGATTATTTTGTTTTTGATTTCTTGAAACAGAATATTCTATACAGTGTGTGGAATACTACTTCAAAACTGCGTGATTCTGTTATGATGAAGAGGATTGACGTGCAGCAGCTGAGACAAGAATTGAAGTTGGCCATGATATTGAGAGAACAAGTAAGATTAATGATGACTGCTATTTAATGATAATTTTGTCTTATGTGTTACTTATTCCATTATATTTATTTACACAGGATATAAATTGATAATCTATAATGCTAATTTGCCTTAAATTTGAAAGATCTGAGAAGCAGAAAATTTACATCTGATAAGCAATCTGAAATGCAGATGCAGTTTTCGCAGTTATATTTGATATGCTTTCATAGATCAGCTCCTGACTTCCATGTGTTGTCCTTGATTGTTGACCATATCATGACAACCAAGCAATGCAAAATTTCTATAAATTGCGGAACATGATTTGTTTTTCAAAAGAGAAGTGGAAATGTAAGAGACATGTAGGACAGTATGTCTCAGTTAGTATCAGTCTATCAGAATCTGTTCGGTTAGCAAGTAAAATATCTGTCACTGTGGAACTAGTTGATTTAATTTAGTACTAGCATATCTATATGGATCAGGCACAAACAAATGGCATGCTGACCCCTGCCCCCCTGCGGGGATGAGAAGATGTGCGATCATTATACAAAAGGAAGGCTAGTTTGTTGAGATCAGATTGCTTATAAGGTTAGCAACTGAGTGATGTCATATTTTGAAATTTGAATATTCACAATGCATCATGCATCCAAAAACATCTTGGATGTGCGCATCATGTTCAGAGATGGATACATCACAGGAATATAAGTCAAAATAAAATGCAATAACTTTGTATCGTTGATATACTGTAACACTTGAGATTCATCATCAGCCTACCTAACAAGATTCATAGCTATCAATCATTACTGAATCCATGCCAACTTCAATGCTTATGGCTTGCTACATGTTTGTGAGCCAGATTTGCAAATTTATTTTTGAAGTTGGGTGTGAGTATTGTTGAATTGCCTTTTGGCCTTGAATGATAGACAGCTTGGTCTCAAGCCTGTATATTCTTCATCTTCATGCTGAAGACCTATTTCATGCCGTCATACTCCGCTGGTTTTTAAGGAGTGCTTGTAGGCATCTGGCCCAACTAGGTCTATTTGACCCTCGATGTGTATCAAGGTTACTGGCAGCATTATTGAGCTAACATCCAGAATACCACATAAATGCTAGGAGTTTACACTGACAATGTCATCATTTGAATCAGATGACTAAGCACTGAACATGATAAATTTACAAAGAATTGACATTACTTAGATTCACTACCTAACAGATTCAGAGATACATTAAGAATTATGAAATATATAACTTTATAATAATTTTTATTGTAAATTTTATTTTAGTTCACAGATTGATATTAGCATACGAATTTGGTAGATAATTCATAACATAGCATACATCAACTCATGCACAATTTTTCATTCACATTTATTTGAAATTTTATATTTGCAACACCAATAAAATTGGTTCTATGGTTATATACTTGAATCAATTTTCAAATGATGACATGCTTTTGATTGATTGGGGGCATTATAAAGTAATACAGTTCCTACTTCTTACAACCATGTGTCCTCCAAATGTGGTTAATTAACTCCATTTTAATAGAATGGGGAGGTTGCAAGTGTTTGGGGCTGCAATGAAGGTGTTTGTCTCCAATTTAACAAATAAAGTCTCTAGATTAATTTTGATTCCTATACCAAATATTCCAAAAGGTTCCTCTCCAAATTGAAGTGTGAGATTAATGCAGATATGAGTTTTGTACCTCAAGCCCCAGAAATGGTTGAGATCTCAAGATACAATGAATTTGCTAAACCTTATCGTCAATCTAGTAAAAAGGAGCTATCTGAGAATTGTTTATAATTGTAGAAGTATATGGATCATTCTTGATTGCAGCTTATAGTATTTGATTTAGGCTTTATGATTCTTATAAAATGAATTCTGAACAACTGTAACAATTGTTGCTTGTGCCATCTTTTTTTCCTTGTTTATTTATTTCTTTCCTGCACAATGCATCATTTCCATAGTCAAATTGAAGTATTTGCATGAAATTTATTTGATTTAGATGGGATACCTTGAAAACTGGGTGGCATACGAAAGAGAACATTGTTGTTCTTTGTCAGGGGCAGTTGAAGCTCTAAAGGCAAGCACACTACGTCTTCCAGTTACTGGAGGTGCAAAGGTATGCAAAACTACTGATAACATAATTTCTTGTAATCGGAATGACTTTTTACCTATTGTAAGTCTTTAAATTATATGTAGTTTTTTCTATTGAAATTTGAAAGAAGGTCATTGAATTTAGTTCCAACAGGTTATTAATTCAGGCCATATGTCATAATATGTTTACTACACTGTTTATACAGGCAGATATGCTTTCTGTGAGGAATGCTGTTAGTTCTGCAGTTGATGTTATGCAAGCTATGGGATCCTCTATCTGTTATTTGTTATCGAAGGTGAGATTAAATACAACATGCTTTGTCAGTTCAGTTGCATTGCTTCTATTCTTTCTACCTTCAATATAACCAGCAATGTTTCCTATGAACTCCCTAGGACATTGTATTAAGTTGTCCGATTATTTACCTAAATAGTTTTATTAAGGAAATAATGGAGCAATAAATTACATAGTTAAAGAGATTAAGAAAAGGGCATGCCTTTTGATAATGGTGATAGGAGATTGGGCTATTTAACATATCGCTTTATACATAATGCATTGGTCATTGAGCTATATAATATTGTGTGAAGTGCAAATGTGTAATATCCTTTTTAATATTACTTAAGTATATATAGTCCATAAAAGATTGATGTTGTTAGTTATTATGACTTTTCTTTTGTCTTCAATGATCTAAATTATAATATTGTTTATTGCACGATTTGTTGTTTGATTTTGTATGGTGGTTGTTTTTTAAATTGATGAATCACTTGGTCTTGTGGCACTAATTTCACTGGCAATGTCACATGCATTTTAAAGGGCTCTCCTTTATTTGCTACAACCGAGTTGTTTTGATGTATTATATGTTACTGTCTAATTAATTTTCCGAATAACAAGCAAATGTGAAGTTTAAACAAATTACCTCGACAAAAAGGGGATGGCATTACATTTTATTTAGCACCATAAAGATGGTTGAGACTACACAACTCAGATGACATTAATGTTGAGGCATATATCTGTTACTCCTTACCTCAGTCAACTAGGAGAAAAAAATCTGGTCTTGGGAGTCCAAAATCTAGGGGTGGTATAACTGATCTACTTCTTGCTTCTGGAGGTTAACATAATCACAGGGGATGAATGGGATGACCAATACCGAGATGATAGAGATCTAGGTTAATCTTGGCCAAGATGGGAAGTTGTGGCAAACAGGAAAAGACAGAGATATTTCGAATGTTGATTTGAATATCAAGATCTCTGCGGATGTTAACATGAACCAAGATCTTGGAAACTTGGCTAATATAGCAATCATGATACTATCTACCATTTTCAAACATCGATTTGGATTTAGGAAATAAAATTAAGACTGTCAAAAACTGAGCTGGACATAATTGATTTCCTATATTGATTATATGTTGATTTCGTATTGGCTGATATATCAGGATATAATTGTTTATATAGGCTGAGACATCTATATCGATCATATCTATTGATGAGTGCCTGAGATTGACACATACCTGATAATTTGGCAGAGATAAAACCCTTTGTTCAAACTATGATTATGATTAGCTAATGCCAAGATGGAGGTAAGAAACTGCAACTTTGTTTCTCTCATATCCGTTCAAAAAATAGCCAAGTCAACTTGTTCATCTTAGCTGCAATTGTTTTGGCTTGTCAGTCTTTTAAACTCCACAACACTTTTATGTAATATCTAGATTGAGGTGATATGAACAACGAGAATAGTGAACTTTTGTGGTATTTAGATAAATATGGAAAGAATGACTATGAAATATATGGTTAAATTAGCTAATTGTTTTTTTATTTGTACCTCTACTTTTAGAACAGACATGTTATATATTAAAAGAGATGGATTGCTCTCCATTTGGGTGGGGTAGAATCAATGATGGGGCATTTGAATTCAGGCTCCACATTATCTATCATCATCTGTAACATCTTAAAATACCTTTTAAATCAAGAATATGTTTTGAAGGTCATTTACCTTTGCATCAAGTGGATAGAAGATGGATAATGTAATGGTGTATGTCATAAGCATCATCACTATCGCATCATCCAATGATTTTCCCTTCAAAAAGTGGTGTTCTCTGTAAAGCATTATTCAAAGTTGAGAAGACATTGTGGAAGGATTGAGGAAATCTTGTCACTGATCATCATGCTTAACCCTCTAAAATTGGTGCCAAATTCCTAGGCTAGGCAACATTATGCAAAGATGGTCATGCTTTGAAATTTATATGGTTAGTTGGCAAATGAGGAGATCTACCTTACTGTTTGCATTTTAAGCTTATGCGACCAAGAAACAACCCTCCAAAGTCCCCCTAGACTTGTGAAGAGTTTATATGAAGGGACACGGTGATGACTTTTGATATAGGAAGCTATATTCATTTTGAAAGTAGGGGTGGCAAGTTTTGACCCAATCCGTCAACTTGACACATAAACAAATTGCTTTAAATAGGTTCCGGTTTGACATAAATGGGTTCAAGTTATAAATGGATCAACCTGTCAAGACTTGTTTATTAAATGGATTGGGTTCAAGTTTATATCTTTGATCCATTTAACATCTTTTGACCTGTTTAATAATTGGGTTAGGTCATGACTTGACCCATTTAACCAGTCTAAGATCTGTTTAAGCTGTTTAAAACCTACTTAACCCCTTTAAATCAAATTAATATGTTAAAACCCTGTTTAACCTGTATAACCTATTTAATCTGATTCGACCTATTTAGTAAATTGGTTATACGGTTCGAGTTTGGTTACTTGTTAGATTAGGTTCACGACTTATTCTTTTAACAAGTTAGATTTGGGTTGACAAATTTTTGACCTAACCTTTATCCAACATAACCTATATCCAACTTGACCCGATCCAATTGCTAACGCTACTTGTAACCACCCAATTAAACCGAAGAGCCATATGGAACATACTACATGGTCCCAAATGGTACCATTAGTGCTGTCATGTTAAAATGAATGTCAACTCTTTATTTTGCATCCACATCTTTGTTTATGAGTTTCACATCTTAGAACTTATGAACCAAAATTCAATTGGTTTTGGTGCTTCAAAACCATGATCAACTTTTTGTTTGGATACTATCAAAGCACCGTAATGGGCCATTAAAACTATTTGCTAGATTCATTGGTAAATGACCTTCAAAATATGCAGTTTTTCGTTTCTAGGCATCTTAGATGATTTATTTCATGATCAACTTCCTTAATTTAAAACACATGATTTTGAACCAGCTGTTTTAAGGCTTCAGCCCTGCCAGAAGGAGAATGGTCTATCTCATTACATATTATATTTCTGGCATTTATTCTATTTCTTGTCAGAATTAGGCTTCAGCCCTACTGGAAGGAGAATAATCTATATCATAACACAATATCTTTCTGGCATATTCTCTATTACAAATCAAGTCCTTCTGGAAGGAGAATAGCCACATCATAACATAATAAATTTATGACATTACTTTCTGTTGTAAATCAGAATTCAGCTTCAGTCTGTCTCCATGTTATGCAACTAAAGTCATGTTCAAGAGGAGTTGGATATAGTGATGTCAAAGGTGCCAAAAGGTGCACCTTAGGCACTTAGGCGAGGTGCCAGAAGGGGTCATCATCTCTAGATGCTTCAGGTTATACCCCTTCACTCAGGCGCGCGCCTTTGGCGTCTTTTAGAGCCTTTCTCAATAAGGCGAGGCGCTTGCCTTTGACGCCTTAGTGAACTCTACGATTATTTTTTTAATGGTTGAAAAGTATAAGAAACCCTAAAAGGTCACTCATTTAACTTCTTAGCTCTATTATTAACAAGGGATAAAGTGGTCAATTAGTATGGAATTAGTTTTGACTTTAGTGACTTAAGGTTTTATAAATAAAAAAAAAATTGAGAGGAAAGGAAGACTGTTAAGGACCACAGGAGATTGTCAAGGGAGGCAGAAGGGGACCACTTTAGGGCTGTTTATGTTTTCTATTTTATTTATGAGACTCCATTGATGAACTGTAGGACTTGTTATATTTTCTGTTTCATTCATGAATTTAGAGCCGCCTATGACTTGTTATCATATATTTTATCTTAACCTAGTTGAGCATTTTACTGTTTTATATATGTTTTATGCTTAAATTATTAATTATATGGTAATTCATGTTATAATAATTATCTCTAGTTATTTATTTATTATCATATTTTTTATTTTTTTCTCAATTTTAGCGTCTTACTTCACTTGGGCAAGTGCTTTTCTAGTGCCTCTCGCCTCAAGGTGCTAGACCCCCCAAGCACCTTAAGGGCACCTTTCGTCTTTGTTTACCTTGGTTTGATACAACATATATTAATCTTTTGTCAGTCAAATCCATAATTCCATATTGACCATTAAATATGATGCATGGAATGTTTTTAGTGAAAATTGGTTGGGCTTTGTCCAATGTTTTCTCTCTCTCTGAAGGATGCATATATTGGTAGATTAAATGACCATTGAAACTTTGAAGGTGGCATACGTACGGTACAGAATATTTCCTTATACCTTGGGTAGATTTATAATGGCAAATAGATGAGCATTGAAACCATTGTGGTTATTCTTTTAAACACATCATGTGCAGTGCTATAGTACTTTAAAGGTGTTTAAGGACTTTTCTGTTGCTCTTGATATGTTTATGAAATCATGAATTTGAAATCATTGTTACCATGCAAAAAGAAAAAATGGTCGAGTTAACAGATAATATTAATTAGGATGCTTCACGTGTTACCTTTACATTTGCTTCACTTGAAAGCATTAGTTACCTTTACTTTTGACATTATTGGAGACTATTTTCAGTTCAGATGCTGCTCCCCATTTATGAAAAATTTAAACCAAACAGGTGATTCTTTAAACACATCAAGCACTAGCATGGATACTCTAAAGGATCTTGAGGACTATTGTCTCGATATTGGTGGTATTATGCAACAAAATTGGCAGAGAGAACTGTCTGACTACTCTAGATCTGATATTTTGACCTTTTTTTGGGTGAAGTGGGGGATGTGGGGGTTTATTATTGGCTTGATTACCTCTTTTGCTTCATTATGGAGTATCCTTAGTTCAGATACTGATCCCTGTGTTGGAGGAATTTCCAACTTGATTACCTCTATTCTTTTTGAGCAAAATGGTGGGAGAAACCACCACTCATTTCACTAGAGATGAGATGGGTGCAAAAGGAAGACAACAAGAAAACAGAAAGAAAACAAAAGACAAAGAAAACAATAAAAAAGAGAAAAATATGCCTAGAAATTTATTGCACAGTCATGCAGAAGTTTAGAAATATCATGGAGGGTTATGAGCTTTCAGTTTATTCTGAGCAGTTTATCAATTTCTTGGCAGAAGGGAACTGATAGACAGTCAAAGGTTATGGAGGCACCTAGAGATGTCTCCATAATCTTATGCTCTTAGACGTTTAAGATCAACGCATGGCAAGTATACTTCAGTTTTTAACTGAGTGATATATGCATTACTCCCATATTGTTATGGTTATGATTTGCTAGGGACTAAATGTTAGGAACTAGATTCCCTTACACCCTTGCCCATTTGCTTACAGATTGGTTATTCATAGTTCTGTCTAGTAGTTGCTTGTTCCATTTAAACATGCTCTGGGTGATCTGAATGTCAATATGAATGAGTCTAATGGCACTTGACTTGAGAAGATGAATATCAATGTGCCTAGTTTTTCAAAAGGTAGAGAACTTTATAAATTGTTTCCTTAAAATTTCTTTCCATTTTAGAATGTGAAATCATAACCTATTGAATCATAGCTGGACTCTGGATGTATTTGTTAGGTCTGAACATTGACTCATGGCCTGAAGCTTAATGTTTTACAGGTAGAGGGTACAAAAGCTCTGGTTTCTGAATTATCAGCTGTTGCAGCCAAAGAAAGAGCGATGCTTGATGAATGTAGAGAATTATTAGCTTCAGCAGCAGCAATGCAGGTACTTATAAGTTATGCTCATAATGCACACAAAAAACAAATTTAATTAATTATATTGGAAGTACACAATCACATATACGTTCCTGTGTTAGTTATGATGCTGTTATTTGATGTGCAGAGCTCAAAGTTATATCATTTTTTTTTCTGTTTTATGTTTCCTTATTCAAATTCTATTAAGTAATTTTCTGTTATTTTAGTCGCTCACACAGTGCACTAGCATTGTTAACTTACTAATGCTGACTCCCGTAACATCAACCATCCTCTGTGCTTATGGGTAGAGTAGTAGGATTATTCCCTTTAGGAGTTATTAACAATCTTCCGTTATGAGGAGTGGAAAAAGGATGGGAACACAAAGTGCATAAGTTTTTACAAACAAGTCATTCCTATTAACCTCATTCTATTTGGGAAAATGCATCTAAGCTAGCACTACAATGAACAAAAGCAAATGTCAATCTGTTTGCTGATGAGACGAGATGAACAATATTAGTCATAAGATTTTCAAAAAGTGTATCACTTACTCAACACCTAGTTTATTCTGTTTTAACCTCCTACAAGGAGATTTTAGTTTAATCATCTTGATGCCAAAATAAGCCCATTCTTTAAACCAATCGCCTGTGGCTTACCTAGAATTGTGTTTACATCCAGGAAACAATTGCTTGAGTTACAGATTTAAGGCATTTTGCCACATCATTGTTTTTTATAACTTCATAATACCTGGAGGGAACTAACATAGCTCCTACCATTAAAGGATATGGTAACCAGCGATATGGTGGACTCCATTTTGTTTTTAGATACAACATTTCCCAAATGGGAATTCGTGGTAATCTCTTGATTCATTGTGACTAGAACTAAGTGCTTAGGTGCTACTTTGTTCTTGACTGCTGGATTATTCTACGTATATATGAGAGGCTGGCTGCTGTTTGGAGGAAGCAAAGGATCTCCGTCTCTGTGTTAATTAGGCCACACAATCCCTTGGAAGGTGAGAAGGGGGTTCCAACAATTAATTGGGTGGAGACTCTTTCAGAAGGAAAATAGTTTGGGCCGAGCAAAACGGCATGCAGCTGAATTTTAGGGTGAAAAAATGGATCTGAAAGGGGTATTAGGGTGGGTTTTTATTATAGGTCCCATTAAGATGGAGTAAGTAGGAACATCTGTTGACCACAGTTCTTGTTGATATACCTTTAAGAGAGTTGTGTAAACACCCTTTGGCTTAACAAAAAAAAAAGGGGGGGGGGGTGTTATGATGCTACTATTATCAAAATTTGATCTTTGTTTATCCCCTCTTGGTTTTGCTTCGACCAGAGTTTGAGAATTCTCTTGTAGATGATGGACTTGATCCTGTAGATATCCTTGTGTGTGTACTCTGAAGGTAGTTTTAGACCATGGGCTATATTTAAATTTGAATGAAAGTGAAAATGTGAAACTTATTTTTGATTGGATTGTATGATTGATCTATGTTGAAGCGTTCCACTGCGAGTTTACAGATATCAAGGACAAAAGCCTCCCCTCCAGTAACTTTTTTCAGCTAACTATGTGTTCATTAGAACCCTTATTTTCAAGCATTTGAGGAGGCAAAATATGTGGTGCAACAAAGCATGTAGCTTTCATTAATGAGACCCTATCATCAAATGAGAGGATGCCCACTTTGAAAAGGAAAACATGAGCCCATTATATGTACCAAAAAATTCAAATATCAAGGATCAGTGCCAAATTAATAGTCACTTGATATGTACAACTCTTGATGCGGGGTGGTACACCTTGATATGTCTCAGTACAATGAGTGGGAAAAAAAGGTGGGCTCAGTGGGGTCGATATGCCTTGATGTGGTGCAACACAAGCTCAGTTCCCGATGGTGCTTACTGGCCCCTATTGTACCAGCTTGTGGCTGGTTTGGGGTGGTACTCATGAGATTGTAACTCTTGATTTTTACACCAGTTGATCTGACATGGAAAGAGAGTGGGTTTTACGGTTCAATGACTTTACCATTCCTCTCATATACAAAATCACCACCAACCTCCGCAATACCCTGCGATTCAGATGTTTCCAGAGTTACATTTTAGTCTCGGGAGGACTTAGAAGTGTTCAGGCATAAGGTTAGTCTCTTAGTTTTTTAATTTCTCCGCCCATAAAAAAAAGAATGTGAGTGTCATCTGGGCTGTAGGTGCAAAATGGAAAAAGCCCTCAATGCCAATTCAAAATGTGCAAAATCATCCTAGTTATTCTTCTCCCATCATAATTTTGCTTAACAAATTCTGGCAATTTTAAGATATAGGATAGAGTGGATGTCCTGGCATAATTCTGTAGAGTTTTGTTAGCATTTAGGATAATTGTTAATAAAGAAATCATGAGGATTCAGAACATGCAATATGTGACAACTGCCATTCAGAGCCAAAGCATATGAGTGTCAACCAAGGGAGGACCAACAGCTCGACCAGATGTTCTCTATATGCTCTTGGTGGTGCTGAGCACTTGTTCTCTAATAACCCATGATTTTTGTTTACAATTAGATTCTCATTTGAGATGGATCAAAATAAAAAATACACAGTTCTCACGTCACACATCCATCCTTTTATGATGACTTTTTTATTCGGAGAAGATCAAACTATGTTAAGTTCATAAAATTTTTGAAAGAAGCAAATAAGAGCAATTCATGTTGTAGTTTTATCTTTACTAATTGAGGACCTCCATTCGCAATTTCCTTCTAAGCCTTCTTGACAAACGTAGTAGTCTTGAGGAATTTCATTTAAGTAGCTTGTATCTTTTGGCTGCATGAAGTGGGAGTAAGAACGTGATTGAATTTGGGTGTGGCAAAACTGAACAAGCCTCTGCACAAACTTAAATGATAATTGTGAATTATATTAAAGATCCGTTTATATGATTTTCATGTATCCAAAACAGAAAGCAGCACATCAGCTCAAGAAAGTTGTCTTTTAAGGTTGTAAGCAATTTAGACATGCACCATATTGTGCACTGTTGTTTCTCATTTCTTGGGGTCATAACAGAGTCCATATCCATGCATTTTGTTGCAAAAAAGGAAAAACGTCAGTCTCACTAATTATGTGATCTGAATGTTGCATTCACACCACCATCCCATGGATGAGGTCATATGCTTGTGCTTGAAGGCTCATGTTTATGTGTGCATTCACAGACGATATATCCATGTTAAAATAGGAAATCTCAGCCGATCTTCTTCCATACTGCAGGTGAAAGAGGCCAGCCTTAGAACACATCTCATACAGTTGAGACAGCATGCATGTAAGCTGGAGTAGCGCAAAGCAACATCCAATGATGATGAGAGCCCAGTGCTCTCTGTGGCTAACAACTTACAATTGGTAGAGATCACAACACCTGTTAGGCTCAGTCACTGTAAATTTGTCTTCTGTGGATGGGCACATTCATATTGTTTCTTTCTTTTTTCTTTTTCTTTTTTTTTCTCTTTGTTCTCTTTTCCTTTCAAAGGGCTGCGGGCTATATTCTTTCCCCATGTAATTTTTTAATCACTCACATGGAAAGAAAAAAAAAAAATGCTGTGGAATTGAAAGCCAAAGGTCAAAGGAGTCTAGCTTCCCTTTCATCAAGAAAAAGGGTAAAGGAGTATAGCAGAAGTGCATGTGCTTATGTGAACACTAACTACATACGGTTTATGACCTCACGATGCCTGTAGAAGCCCAGGATAGCGGCTAGCTGAGAGTATAATTATTCTGATTGCACTTGGCATGCACACCATGGCATTGAGTTCTTGGATGATGATTTACGAAAGGGCATCTGGTGGGCAGGGATCTTGGTTGCAGGACATTGTTCGATCCCAAATTTTGAGATGGAACCTGTTTTGGCATTGGATGACTGGTTTTGCAATCTTACACTTGCTGAATCCATCAACAGTTAACCCCATAGGACCTGGTTGCTTAAGTACTAGACATATTGGCGAGGATTTGTTTGCAGCTACTGTTGTAGTTATATTTTCTTTGAAGTGTGTCAAAGGTTTGCAAATTGGTCAACAGAAAAGGCTGCCGTTTTTGCTGATTTGAAACCTAGAGGTAGTCTGCTCCTCCATTTTTGGTGGTCTTTTTTCTTGGTGGAATAATGGTGGTTCTCTTGCTCCACAGTTGAGCTTATTTTGATCTTACACTTTGGTTGAATCCATTGGCAAATGTTTGCAAATGGGTTGACAGAAAATGCTGTTTTTGTTACTGATTTTTTTGTTGAGGGGTGGAATAAAGGGTCTTCTCTTGCCACGCATTAAGCTTACTCTGATCTTCTAGTGTAAACATTCACGTATCGGAACAGGCAAGTAGCCCATTATGATTTCTAGCAATTTGACATTTTTTTATGATGGTGCCTACATCTATGCCTGATACCTTGGCACTTTCGGTTATTCTGATAATTCTTTTGATCAATGCAACCAAGAATTTTGTGATTTCTTTACACCATTGGTCGTAGAAGTATTGAAAAGATTTCGCACGTAATATCAAGTGGATGATAAATCCATGTATCCATACCATATATAGCCTAATTTTCTGTTTTAAAGACCAATTTTTCACATCCCCATGCATGATTCACGAATAAAAACTAGCCTGGCCGCTGTTTTTTGAGTACGATACTCTTTGGCCATGGTAAAGAGATCAGTAGACGTCCATGCATGCAACTTCTACTAAGAGTCACAGAACGTGCGATGCTAAACATTGGTTGCCTTGCGCTCCTCAAGCTTCTCGGGGTAACACTGATAGAAGCTTTTCTTTTATCTTCCATATAATATTGGGTTCTAGATAAGAAGAATGGTCGAAATCTGAAAGCAAAATCCAATGAATTTTTGATATATTTTTAAAACATTTTTCGTTTATCGATTAATTCGATATAAGCTCAGCTGTTTTTCAACCCTATTCAGTTTTCATCCGTTCCCTTGCCTTTCCTATGAGTTCTTAACATCTAGTCCTTCAGAACTTGGCTTTGATTCTTATTTACGCCCGGTTTTAGGTGGATTGTATTGAGTCGATATAGAAATACAATCTAGCGTCGATCCAGAATGGCTCGAGTTGGTCAAACCTTCGATCTTAGGCAATGCTCTTTAACATCAGGTTTATATACATGCTACCAGGCCCAACACAAGATAGCTCCTTGCCAATATATCGGCCTAACCGGACTCAAACACCAGTAGGTTCAAGTTAATCCAGCCCAAACTGCACTTAATGTCATTGCCTCCACACCGAACAACGTTCTAATCTATCATGCATGAGCCTCAATTCGAAAATATCGAATCTTACGACTTGTATGATGATTCCATCGGTAAAAATTATTTTCAGTCGTTTTAATTTATAACACTTGTTATTGATTTTTATATAACAAATGCTCGTCCCTGATTTTAGATACAGGATAGGATGTATAAACATTTAACCATAGATTAGGTGCTAATGTCTTCTCGTAAAATTAGTGAAATTTTATCTGCTTTATTTTTTGATTTGAATAAAATTTTATTATACATAAAGTCATATAAATCTCAAGTTGAGAAGACTTTCCACCTTCCCAAGACTCATGCAATAATCCCCTGAAAACCGTGTCGCTCCGTGCGATTGGGCGCTTTTGTCAAAACTCGTACGGTTTCTGGGACTTTTTGTCGAACAGTGAATGGTGCTTGGGTGCGGTGGGGCTGGTGATGGCGGACAGAGGAAAGAGCCAAAGCGGGAGCGATCGCTCCTCGCCGGACCCGAGCGGTATGTAGAAGTCCTAGACTCATGTGGTGCAGGGGCCACCGCGGCAGCCCTTTGGAGAGAGCATCGGATCTTGCCGGAGGAGTTGGAGCAGCTCCAAAAGTACTTCTGGAAGGTCTTTGAATTCTCGGAGGAGGACATTACTGCAGCCCAAAAGCAGTGGGAACACGTGTCCGCCTTGGTGAGCAGTCTCAGCCGGCAAGTGCCGTTGGAGTGGATTACCGAGGCAAGCTCGGGTATGATTTGGAGGCCTTCGCCTTGGCGGAAAACCATCATCTGATCCGGTTCCAAGCAGCGGTGGACTGTGAGGGGGCTCTCCGTGGCGGGCCGTGGTTCGTCGTCGGCTAGCTTCTGGCGGTTGAGCCATGGGTGCCGAACTTTGTTCCGGGGGGGAAGATGGTGCGTGGAACAGTGGTTTGGGTTCGGCTCCGAACTTTCGATGGAGTTTTGGGGGTCCGAGATGTTGAAGGGGATTGTGGCGGAGGCTGGGAACCCGGTGGCGGCGGACGAGTTCACAGACTGCTACCGAAAAATGGGCTTAACGAGATTCTGAGTTGAGATCGATGCCGTCGAACCCCTGAAGTCGGGAGTCTTGATCCGGAGCCACCAAGGTGTTTTCTGGCGAGCGTTCGTGTATGAGAACATGCCGTCCATTTGTTATCTTTATTGCCGGATAGGGCACGCAGATGAGGAATGTCGCTACCCACCAGAGAAGGAGGAGGGCGGCCACTTCTGGTCTCCCCCATGGGAGTAGAGGGGGGAGAAGCAACCAGTGCGTGCCGGCTATCGTGACTCGACCGCAGATGGGACCGTGGATGGCCACCTCCCGGATTCGGTAGCCTCCACCAGTTAGGGTTCCGACGAAACCTAAGGGGATGGTGGACTCCAATCTTGATTCCTCGGCTCCCAGTTCCTATTCATCCCGTCCTAGCTCCCCTCAGCCTACGGAGAGTTCGTCGGGATCACCGTCGGACTCTGATGGATGGCAGAAGCCGACCAAAGTGGCCCGGCGGCACTCGCTGGAGAAAGCAAGAACCGAATTAGACTTGGGGCAAGTCAAGGCAGGGGATCGAGGAACTGGGTTTAGAAAAATTCTTTGTGCACCGCGGGCAGTGCCGTGGTGATTGGTTCACGCGCGGGCCGGGGTGCGACGCATGGGGGAAAAAAAAAAATTCTATTACTATGGAGGTGGGCTCGTGTCATGTCCGAGTTGGGCCCATATCTTATTTCTTTGGAGGTGGGCCTGGAGGAGAACCAGGGCCAAACGGCTCACTACATGACGGAGGCCAATGGGCTCTCCTTGAAACGGGCCAGGAGCCCAGCCTAGGCCACAAATTTGACCCCAAACCGAGCTGCTGCTAATTTGACCCCAGCCCAGGGTGGCGTCATGGGCTTGGAGGGCGACTCTGGGGCAAGCCCACCTGGGGAGCTTAAGAACAGTGAACCGGTGATTAAGGGGGAGGGCATGGCTTCCAAGCTTGATTCATCTTCGAGACCAGTCGAGTCTTTGTCGGATGGCGGTCGACCTGGTCATCACCACCGGAGATCCTCCCCGACCAAGGAGCTTGTTACCGGCGGCCGTGATTTGCAAATGAAGGTGGCAACCGGCCTCACTTCACTGTCTCATAGAGATGCTTCTCCGTCGACCAACGGGCAGGTGGCAAAAAGTGGGGAAGGGATGAAGGGGGGTGTGGTTGGAGAGGTGGAGTTGGGGTCGACCATCTCCGCTCCCCCCTCAGCAATACCAAAGCAGTCGGGTGGAATTGGGGAGTCGAAGGAGGGCACCCATGTGGGCCGCGAGGAAAATGTGGGATTGTCGTGGGCGGAGGTGTAGATCATTGTTGTGTACCAGATTAGAGTTGCTTCTGTTGATATGTTCCACCACTGTACCTTATAAGTTATTGTTATTATTACTGAAATGAATGATTTTAGTGAGGGAATAGATTTTCTGTTGTACTTAAAAAGTACCGTAAGATACTGTGCATGTTTCGAAAATGTCCATCAAAAAATTAGTGGCCGTGCGTGCATTAAAATACTAAGAAAAGAGAAATAGAGAAACTCCAGGGATATTTGAATACTTTAGATAAACATCACATAATCGTCCTTTTTTTGATGGACGACCCAATATATGCACAGCACTGTACGGTACTTTTTGAGTACCGCAGAGGATCCCATTCTTTTTAGTGGGCTCTCGTCCGACGTGTATGCCAGTACTGAGTATCATGAGAGGAGGATATTATGGCAGGAGGTAGCCAGCCTGATTGATCAAGAAATTCCCGCTGTCGTGGCTGGGGACTTCAGTTATACCATTGGCCTTGAAGATAAAAGAGAGGCATGCCTTTTATAGAGGATGCGAGCTTTAGAGAGTTCAGAAATTTTGTCCAGTCTATTGGCCTGGTGGATTTTGATTTTATGGACCACTACAGGCCGATCAGTTTATGTACTACTCTATATGAGATCTATACTAAATTGATAGTGTGCAGGATGAAGCCCATTCTCCCTCAACTGATGTATCTTGAGGAGGGGATGCTTGTTGGTGGATGGAGCATATCTGATAATGTACTCATTGCTCAGGAGTTTATGCATAACCTTTGGTATGCTACACCTCATCTTAGTCTTATGACGATCAAGCTTGATATGGAGCGAGCTTATGATCGCATGAGCTGGAGCTTTCTAGAGAAGATCATGTTGGACTTTGGCTTTCATCTCAGATGGATTAGTTGAATCATGGCCTGTGTTTATGGTCCTTCCTTAGCCATCCTGATCAATAGATTGCCATCGGATTTCTTCCATTCCACGGTTGGATTGGGCAAGGTTGTCTCCTATCCTCCTATCTTTTCATTATCTGTGTTGACACTCTTTCGCGAGCCATCTGAGCTGCGGCCCAGGGGTTGGCTTTAGGTTGGCACATGATCTCGTATCTTCTTTTTATAAATAACTGTTTGATAGTGGGCCAGACTTCTGCCCGAAATGCAGTGGTGTTTCATAGGATCCTGATGGAGTATTGCGCTGCATCATGCCAAAGATCAATCTCTCTAAATCTATAACTATTTTCAGTCCGAAGATACCGACCCAGCTGTGGCTTGTGATTAGGGATACACTCAGCCCTCAGAGTTAGAGAGCATAGTGGGACTCTATAGTACTTGGGAGTTCCTATCACAGGATGCAGGCTAAGGAGGGTTGAGTGCATGGATATAGAGCGGTCGATCCGAGAGAAACTAGGGTTGGCAGGCTCGTACATTATCCATGATGGGGTAGGTCATCCTGGTGAGGTCTGTTCTCAACTGCGTTCCTATTTACCTATTACCAAATATGGTATTTCTCAGATCCTTGGTGGTTAAGTTGGAGCATCTTTTTCGGAGTTCTTATGGGATCCCGCTTGGGTAGAAAGGGAGGTGTGCATCTGCTTGCTTGGGAGATAGTTTTGTCAGCTTTTGAGGGATGGCGGTCTAGGTATCCAGTCTTTAGCTATAAAGAGGGGGGTCCTGATTGTGAGGCATACAGCCCGAATTCTACTCAGTTCGGATTCCCTATGGAGTATAATCATGACAGTTAAGTACGGACTTTGGTTTGCTAGTGGTGATATCTGACCCAGACGTAGTGCTTCTTTTCTTTAGAGGGAGATCTGTGCCCACACTCCTGATGTGATTCTTCAGACATGTTGGGTGGTGGGGGACGAACGTTTTGTGAGCCTTTTGCATGATCAGTGGATTGGAGACCTACCCTTTAGTCGTTGGTTGATGGCAGGGGGTGGGATCAAGTAGTGGTGTCCCACCTATTTAGCGAGGAGCTGGGGGAGACGGTGCTGTCCCTAGTGACTCCCATCTACAGCAGTTCGGATATCAGGATCTGGAGTCACTCTTACACTACAAGGGTTATGACGGTGGACCTCTATTGGCTTTACAAGAGGGAGCCCATTAATTACAGGGATGTTAGCTGGATTTAAAGGATTGGGATGCATTCGAGGGTAAGTTTGTTCCTATAGAACGTGGCTTGGGGTTGGCTCTCGAGTAGATCTCTCTTGCGGGCTTGAGGTATGGACATTCAGCTTACCTATCTTTGCTGCAACTTCGAGAAGGAGACCATGGAGCATATTTTGTTCCAATGCCCGAGGGCAAGGAATGCTTGGTCCTTGGCTGGGATGTACGTGCAAGTGGTCCAAGCAAAGGTCCCTACCGAGGTCTTTCTAGAGCTTTTGGAGCACAGCTTTGGAGGTCGCATACCTAGAGCAGTGGGCATCCGAGCAGCCTATGTGGCCCTCCATATTTGGCTGGCTAGGAATGGGTTGGTGTTCGAATCCATGCAGTCTTCTGTGAGATTCGCTATGGAGAGAGCCTTGACCATGGCAGCGGAGATGATAGGTGCGACATCCAGACTATTGGATATCTGGAGCTCCCATCTTGCTTATACAGCGACTCATCAGGTGTTCATTTCATGGGAGCCCCCTCCTCTGTCATATCTGAGGGTCAATTTTGATGGGAGCATTAGAGGCAGGCATGGAGAGACTGGTTTTGTGATTCGTGGGCTAGACTCTAGATTGATAGTGGCGGGAGGGACTTACTTACTGGAGCCTATGATTCCTAAGGCAAAGTATCGCACAGCATGGGCGAGGATGCTAGGAGGATTCTGGGAGCTGGTCAGATGATTATCGAGGATGACTCTACTACGGTGGTATCTTAGTTGAGAATTATAACTATGATGGTGCTATTCATCTCCTTCTGCACGATATCTCGATTTTGTTGGAACAATGCACTATAGTCATTAGGCACATCTTCCAAGAGGTAAACTGTAGCAGATTGGGTAGCAGCCTTTGTAGTTGAGCATACTGATGACATCTTGTGGATCAAGATTGTAGGCATTTCTGGGGATTTCTACGATATATTTTTTTTTTGACTCAATTGGTTGTATTCATGCAAAAATATTGTTTGAATGAACCACCTTATCAAAAAAAAAAAATTCATACCATATGAGTATCCAAATTTTTACCATTTGTTAAATTTATAAAAAAAAATTAATGAAAATTATATAGAAATTGAACTTTAAGATATATATAAAAATCAATTTTTGTTTAGCAGCAAAAAAAAAAAAAAAAAAAAAAAAAAAATATCGGATAATCATTCTTCCAATTAAAAAGGAAAAATCATCAATAGTAATAATTAAAATACCTTGCATAAAATCACAAAATAATGGAAGCATGCAACAGTAGTTAAGATTGGTTCGGAAGCGAACCTCGTTTGTTCTGCGCCTTCTGCCTCCTTTCCTTCCCGCCGAACTCTACTGGATGGGTAGATGCTTTGGCGCAGCCCCTCACACCTCTCCTCCGTCGCCACCTCCCTCCGTCCCCGCCAACGATCCTGCTACCTCGACCTCACCTTCGCCGCCGCCACCCTCCGCCACCTCGACCAGATCCTCGCCCACGCCATCCTCTCCGGCCACCATCCGGACCTCGTCACCACCACCAAGCTCCTCCACCGCCTCGCCGACCTCGGCTCCCCTCCCTCCCACCTCCTCCGCCTCTTCTCCTCCGTCCCCCGCCCTGACCTCTTCCTTCTCAACGTCCTTCTCCGCTCCCTCCCTCCCCCCTCCGCTCTCCCACTCCTCTCCTCCCTCCCCCGCACCCACGCCCACCTCCGTCCGGACTCCTTCACCTATGCTTTCGCTGCCTCCGCTTCCGCTGCCCTCCCCTCCCCAACCCCCGGCCGCGCCCTCCACGCCCGCGTCATCATCGATGGTTTCGCCGCCGACCCCTTCGTCGGCTCCGCCCTCACCGACTTCTACCTCAATTTCTCCCAGGTCTCGGCCGCAGAGAAGGTATTTGATGGAGTTCCCGACCCGGACACCGTGTTATGGAACACCCTTATATCTGGGTTGGTTCAGAACTGCGCTTTCTTGAGATCGTTGAGGGTTTTCAAGCAGATGGTGACGACTGGTGCGCGGTTTGACTCCACGACCCTGGCTGTGGTGCTCCCAGCTGCCGCGGAGCTCCAAGAGTTGATCTTGGGAATGATGGTGCATTGCTTGGGTGTGAAATCGGGCTTGGCATTCCATTCCCATATTGTGACTGGTTTGATCTCCATGTACTCCAAGTGTAGTGAGATCTCAGCTGCAAAGTTCTTGTTGGAACAGATTGACGAGCCGGATTTGATAGCTTGCAATGCGTTGATATCTGGATACTCGTCAAATGGGCTTGTTGGATCTTCTGTGGACCTGTTCAGGGAATTGCTAGCTTTTCTAGGGAGGCCTAATTCAAGCACCATGGTAGGGTTGATTCCAGTGTTCAGTCCCTTTGGGCATGAATGCCTTGCTCGATCCATTCATGGATTTGCTGTAAAATCTGGGCTTGATCAAAATTCGCCAGTTTCGACCGCATTTACTACTGTCTATTGTAGATTGAACGACATGGAAGCTGCAAGGAAGGTTTTTGATGCAATGCCAGAGAAGAGCATGGCTTCTTGGAATGCAATGATATCGGGGTACGCCCAAAATGGATTGACAGATATGGCGATATCTCTGTTCCGTGAAATGCAAGATCTCCATGTCCGACCTAATCAAATCACGGTCACGAGCACCCTTTCAGCATGCGCTCAGCTGGGAGCTCTCACCTTGGGGAAATGGGTCCACCGGATAATCTCCCAGGAGGATCTTGAGCTTAATGTTTATGTATTGACAGCTCTTATTGATATGTATGCAAAGTGCGGGAGTGTCATGGAAGCTCGAAGAATTTTTGATGGTATGGTGGAGAAGAATGTGGTGTCTTGGAATGCAATGATATTGGGTTATGGCCTTCATGGTCAAGGTCGTGAAGCTTTGAAGCTTTTCAAGGAGATGCTAAATGCTTGTATTGCTCCTACTGGAGTCACATTCCTTTCGGTCTTGTATGCATGTAGCCATGGGGGATTGGTTGAAGAGGGCCGTGCAGCCTTTCAGTCCATGACATGCGACCATGGAATTAAGCCTGGGCCGGAGCATTATGCTTGCATGGTGGACCTCCTCGGACGAGCTGGGCAACTAAAAGAGGCCCTTGCATTTATAGAGACAGTTCCTGAGAATGCTGGTCCTGGTGTTTGGGGTGCCTTGCTTGGTGCTTGCATGAAACACAAGGAAACTGGACTGGCTCAAATGGCTTCAGAGAAGTTGTTCGAACTAGAACCCCAGAATATTAGTTACTATGTTCTGCTCTCTAATGTATATTCTGCTAACCGTGATTACCCTGAAGCAGCTATGGTGAGACAAGGTGCTAAGAGTAGAAAGCTGGTGAAAACACCTGGATGCACTCTGATTGAGATTAGAGATGAGGTGCATATTTTTACTTCTGGTGACCGATCTCACCCGCAGTCAGTGTTGATCTATTCGATGTTGGATAAACTGACTGGAAAGATGGTTGAGGCAGGGTATCGTGCAGAGACTGATGTTGCACTATATGATGTGGAGGAAGAAGAGAAGGAGCACATGGTGAAAGTTCACAGTGAGAAGCTGGCTATTGCCTTTGGGCTTATTAGCACTGAGCCAGGGAGTGAGATTAGGATCATCAAGAACCTTAGGGTGTGTTTGGACTGTCATACTGCAACCAAATTCATATCAAGGATAACTCAGCGTTTGATTATTGTGAGGGATGCCACCAGGTTCCACCATTTTAAAGATGGGGCATGCTCCTGTGGGGATTTCTGGTGATGCATAAATCATGTTGTTGTACTGGTGAGGAGATCTGTTGCAATTTTAAATGATCCAAGTTTTAAGTTCAGGCTGCAGAGCAGATATGTTCTGCTCTGAAAATTTTGCATTTGAAAGTGTTCCATGCATTGTTCAAACTAATAAAAAATGGTGTTATCTATTTAATATGTTGTTAAATTTTGAAAATGTATTTGTGTTATACATATGCATATGGTGGCATTTTTACATGAGGATTTACATGCTTCTTTTTTGGTCGATCCTACTTCAAGTTGGAGGTGATTTAAGATTCCTGAATCAGTAAATTCAGTTTATGATTATAATGGAATAAGATACATCAATATGACCTTGCTTGAACGGGAATAAGATGGATCAATAAAAATAGTTTTGGGAGAATTCACAAATGCAGCAGATGTGGTGCTATAAATGATGCAGACTACACAGATAAGGAGCACACCAGTTGGACTTTATTTCAGAAATCCTATGTTGGAAGCAATAAGTCTGAACTTCAGGTATCCGAGATAGATCCCGATTCTTGTCAATTACTGAGCAGAAAAGATACAGATAAACCAAATACAACTACATTCGCGAAGGGTGGGGGTGGCATAATGTTCACTGATAGAGATGCCTTCAACCAGTTATAGAAGCTAGCAGTCTTCTTCTGGACACTGAGAATCTAAAACGAGCAAAATTGGATCAATAGTGGCTTATATGTTGGCAAAACAAGAAGGCAATATTTCTGCTTGGGATTAACAAGATTTATGCTATCACAACTTGTCCTATAAGTATAAAAGTCATGATCACCATATTCCTGTGAATTTGACAATTATGATCGCTGATATGAATCATTTTGCATCGTTTCATGTGGGGACGCTGCTGTTGTAAAATTACGGAGACATCATCATTCTGTCATACTATTGCATACAGCAGTGGCTGTATCTAAACCATCTCAAACTATGAATATGGAGTTTAGAGTTGTTAAGATGGACCGGCCCACCCCGATCCACCCCAACGCATCTTTTAATGGATCGGAGCGGACTGGTCCGTTTAACTGACGGATTGGAAAAATTCTAACCTGATTTGACCCGTCATGGGCTGCAGATTAAACGGGCCAATCCGTCAAAATTCAAAAAAAATAAATATAAACAGTAATATAAATTGAATTTCATATTCAATTTGAGTTCAAATCAATTTATCAAAATCTCATATCTCAATTCTTAGAGTCATAAAATGAAATTGTCAAACTTAAACTAAATATAACTCAAACTTAAAAGACTTTAAGTTTCAATTTTTAAATTAATTTAGAGGCAAATCAAAGTCCTAAAAAATTATCCTCCATATTATTAATGTGGTCCTCATCATTCAATTCTTCATTTTTTTTCCTTTTTTCATCAATTATCTCTTCAATAACATTAGAACCTTCTTTTGAAATATATATATATATATATAAAAAGAGACGGATCAGCCCGCCCCGACCCACTCCGATCCGTCAATCCAAACGGGACGGGTCATTTGACCCGCTTTTAAACAGATTGCTAAAATATAAATCCAACTCGTCCCATTTACACGGTGGAGCAGGCCAATCCGACGGATCCAACCCAAATTGATAGTTCTAATAGAGTTATAAACAGACAACTCGGTGATATCTCCCTCAATACTAGATTTAGTAGATATTTGAGAGAAGTTTTGTCATTTGAGAAAAACTTCCAGCTCTGGAAGTGCTGCATACTGGATCAAGCCTTTCTGCTGTTTAATGTCATGGCTAAAACAATGCAAGAGCACATCTGCATTACTAATTTACGTAGGCCATCATTATGCCATCCAGGAGATTTAATTTTTACCTGATTATCTGATGAGAACTCCTCTTCGCAATGTTGATGGGCCTAAATTTGCTCACATCTGTAGAGTCATAGGAAATATTTGCTTCCGCTGCACAACCTACTTCTCCACAAACCCATGCATCCACAGGTCTTTTTCCATATCTCTAAGATCAGCAAACACTAGAAGTAGACCAAGAAACATACGATAGAAAAAAAAAATTCAAAGCTTCAAACCTATCCAAAATAAATGAGGTCAGTTTTGATAAATTACTTTTCTTTTCTTTGCCTCTTCACGAAAGACTGCTATAATGCTATCATCACATAAGCAGGTATTGCCACATGACAAATCTCCTGACAATCAAAAGCCCACCCTCTCTTGATGGCATTCATTGCATTCTACTGATTTTGGAGTTTCTAGTTGTTCTGATTTCTGGGGCAACCCTATAAGGGACACTTGGTTCATTGCATCCTATCCGAACATGGCTGGTAGTTCCACATGTATTGGGAGCATTGAAACAATACGTTTACGCATTCAGCAGTGAAAACTGAATGTCACATTGTTAACATGGAAGCTGTCGTCAAGTAATCGATGAGCACATTCTATGTCACCACATTATGCATGCATATCCATAAGAGCATTTAGCACAAAGCAACCAGGATTGCCAAATTTGGTCATGTGGCAGTATAGCTTCTTGCCCTTATTGAGATCATGCAGTTGCACACAAACATTCAATACTGTTGAGATTTGACGCCTCGAGATTCAATCCATATTGAGCCCACAGCGAGGTCCAAGATGACGAACGGAGTTCAACGAGCCTAAGAACAGCCTAAACGGAGTTCAGACGGCGAAGATACGTACGAAAGAAGATCGGAACAGGTGGCATGATACATGAGGCGGTGGCGGGTCGACGGCGGCCAACGGTGGTGCAGCTGGGCCCGGCAAAGACGCACGTGCATGCAAGTGCGTGCGGCCCAACACGCAGGCGGGTCCAATGCGGGTGCGCATGCAGGCCGGCCCAGCATGCACGGACGCCCAGGCCCAACGCCTGCATGGTCCACCGTGGACCACAGGGTGTTGGGCGGTCCATAAGGCCGCATGTTCCGAACACGCGGTCCACACGCAGTCCAAGAGAGTTTTTGCATGATCCGATGGTCCAGATCGCAGTCGGTAGCGATCGAACAGCTGGAACTCAATCTGGACATGATCAGATGTGGTTAGAGGCTGTTTTGCATGATCGGACGGCTCTGGTGTGAGTCGGTCATGATCGGACGACCACGAATAATTTTAGGGTTGATTGGGACTCTGTATTCCTATTGAAACAGTATTTTCAAAAATCTGAAGCCTATATAGCTCCGATTGACGAGCCATTTATTGTGTTGGAGAGTTGGTGACATCCTGGAGGTGCAGAAAGGCTTCAAAAGAGGTTTCAGAGAGCTTTTGTAAGGGTTTTGGGGTTTTTCAGTGAGAGACTCTTGTATAAGGGTTGAGTGGTGAGTTCTTCTTGTATTGATTTTATTTTATTCTCTCATAGTGAAACTTGCACGCCCCATAGAGGTAGGCTTGAGGCTGATCCACGTATTTATATTGTACTTCTTGTTTTTATTTTTTCTTTCTTCCTGTTGCACCGTGTGGTACCGGATCCTACGCAACAATTAGTATCAGAGCAAGGTGGTGCCAGAGTGTAGGTCGCAACGGTGGTGGTTCAGATAGAAGATGGAGAAAACAAGCACAATCAAGGTGGAGATCAATAGGTTTGACGGAAAAAGTAATTTCTCTTTGTGGCAGGTAAGGGTGAAAGATGTACTCATCCAGCAAAGGTTGATCGATGCTCTCTTGTACGAGGAGAAGCCAACCATCATGGAGGTACAGGATTGGAGGCGGCTCCAGATGCAGATGGTGAGTATGATTCGTTTGTACCTAGCGGATAAAGTGGTGATCCATATGCTTAGCCAGACTTCTTTGACGATGCTGTGGTCGAAGCTCGAGGAGTTGTACATGGTGAAGTCTCTCATCAACATCCTTTTCCTCTAGAGGCAGTTCTACCAACTGCGGATGACTGAGGGACAGAGCGTGAAGAAGCATCTCAGCCACTTCTAGAAGATCCTCACCAACCTCTTCAGCATTGGCGAGAAAGTCGAGGAGAAGACCAAGGCGTTGATCTTGCTCGCATCGCTTCCTCCTTCATATGAGTCTTTAGTGACTTATCTTCTAATGGGGAAGAGCACCATCAAGATGGACGAGGTTACCGCAATGATTCTTCAAAATGAGATTCTCAGGAGGAAGAATCGAGCTTCGAGCTCAGATGACGGCAGCTTAGTTTTGAAGATTTCTGGAGGAGTAGGAGGCGGCAGACGGAGCGACAGGAGATCGCAACGAGGGCGGTCCAAGTCCAGGATGAGAGACTTGAGTAAGATCAGATGTTATCAATGTGACTATTTGGAGCATCTAGCCAGAGATTGCTCTCAACTCAGGGATCGAATGAGAGCTACTGCAGCGACGGCCAGTAGCGAGTCAGAGGATGATGTTCTAAAGATATCTGATGAGATATCTACTTCTTTCCAGCAGTAGATTTTAGATTCTGCATGTGATGCGGGACAACCCTAAAGAAGAGAGAAAAAAAATCAATCCTAATGATCAAGCTCTCTTCTGTTCATCAACAACAAATCATGTCCAGTCAGGGGCTCATTATTTCCAGGACAGACAGTATAGTTGCCTATACTCTGCTCAAGAGGTGTGATTGATTGATACGAGACTAAAGCGAGATCAATCTAAATGATACAGATGAATGCCATTCAAGAGATCAGTAAACAACTAGTAATAGAGAATTTCATAAACAGATAGCAGAAATTAAACATGCTCATGAGTAAATGCAAAAAGAAATAAGAATGGAATGAGAGAAAATAAAACATTAAATTCGTGAGAAAATCCAAGAAGATGATAAGAATCTAGATCGTGGTAGTTAAGAAACTACTCTGATTAAGTCTCTTAATCTTTTAACCAAACAGATCCATCGATAAAGAACTAGGTCTTTACCAACATCGGATTAAAAAAAAATCAAAGATCAACTGTTAAGGAACGAAGGTCCTTGACAGTATATGATCTGTAGAATAAGAAATCACTCCTCTCAGCACGATAGATAAAAATTCTGGAGGAGACAGATCTTCTCTTGACAGAATAGGCTTGCGTGGGTAGATGGTGGAGTCGATTAGAGTCGCAGGAACACTGGATCTTAAGTAGAAGTAGGATAGAAAGTGGGCCTCACACCCTCCCCTTGTGGGATGATTTTGGATCTCACACCCTCTTTCTCTCGGAGCGATTGACACAAATATTTGTAGAGTTTGTAAAATCATTCATTGTCTTCTTCATGGAAGATATAAGGATTTATATAGGACTCTAAGGGTCCTGTTTGTTTAGGAATCTCTTATCTTTTACAAGGAAGAAATCAACCCTTCACAAAAAAGTAAAGCATTATAATCTACCATGGAAAAGAAATCAGCCTTCAACAAAATAAGTAAGTAGCCAAGAACTCTTAAAAAATTCTAAGGAAGAAATGAAACTCCATGTGGGTGCTTGATGCTTGACACAACTTGGCATGAGCATGGCACATGCTGGTATGCATATTTTTTCTCTTGGCATGTGGAGAGTGGTGGCTTCAAAGGTGACGTAGACAAATCCAAGTATAGCCCTATGGACCCAAAGCTAAATGCATTAAAAATTTATTGACTGAAAATAAATAACTAAAGTAGAATCAGTCTAATGAGGCTTCTTCGATCCAAATCGAACTTAAATCATGTTGTCGATTTTTGATGGCTCTGGTGTCCGCACCAATTCTCTCGAGGTGGAAAAAACTCGACCCTGTCGAGTGTGTCGATTCCACTCTGGTGACGCTCAAGTAGATCGGGATCAATGCATTGCATCTCTTCTCGTGTGATCCAGGTATCTTCAGACTCCGATCGACCTCGCCATCTGACCAGATACTGCTGATAGCCTCGACTCCAGGTGGAAAGGATCTGCTCATCCAAAATTCTCTCAATCTGATCGTGTTTTGCTGACATTTTGGCTGGTGGACACTCAGGGATAGGTTCGCTCTCAAAGGTTGGTTCAGGCTCAAATGGCTCACTAGGTATCCGAGTTGATTTTTTATAGGCGATAAGATTTGTAATATTAAAAGTAGAGCTAATCCCAAAATCAGAAGGTAGGTCCACAACATACGCATTTGGTCTGATTTTTTTTATGATCTTAAACGGACCTGCTCCTCGGGCATGTAACTTCTTCACGATTTTAGAGAAAAATCGTTCAGGCCTCAATCGAACCATCACATAGTCTCCCTCTGCAAACTCTTGAACACGTCGATGAGAATTTATATTCTGTTTATAAACTTTATTGTTCATACTAATTTTTTTACTGATCTCTATATGTAGACTCTTGACATGCTGTGCAAATGACTGCAGATTCGAAAATCCTAGCATGCATGGGTAGTGGGATGAGGTCTAGCTATTAGTTTTCTAGATTGATATCCATGAACTACTTCAAAAGGACTCATGCCAATGGACCTATTAACAGAGCTATTATATGCAAATTCGGCTCGGAGCAGCAAAAGATCCCAGTTACCCATATGTTCCCCAATCAAGCAACGTAAAAGATTTTCAAGACTCCTATTAACCACTTCGGTCTGACCGTCTGTTTGCGGATGATAGGCAGAAGAAAATTTTAGTTTTGTGCCTAAAAGATGCCATAGGATTTTTCAAAAGTAGCTCATAAATCTAACATCCCTATTAGAAACAATGATTTTAGGCAATCCATGTAGTCTAACAATCTCATCAAAGTATATCCTTGCAACTTTCGACGCATCAGACGTTTGGCAACAGGGCAAGAAATGGGTCATTTTTGAAAATCTATCTACAACCACTAGAATAGAATCATGCTTCTTAGCTGTCCTAGGTAATCCCAAAATAAAATCCATACTAACATCTTGCTAAGGACAGTCTGGTATAGGTAAGGGTATATATAAGCCGGTGTTTTGTTTTCTCTATTTGGCCACGGCACATGTTCTACATTGGACAACAATTCGGGCGACATCTCTTTTCAAGCTTGGCCAAAAGAACTGGGCTTCTACCAACTCTATAGTTTTATTCCTACCAAAGTGTCCAGCTAGTCCTCCAGCATGTAATTCCCAAACTAAAAAATCTCTTAAAGATGTACAGGGGATACACAGCCTAGTTTCTCTAAATAGGTAACCATCCTGAAGGGTATATTCACTACATTCTCTAGATGGCCCCTTATGTAAAGCGGTAAGTATGTCACCAAAATCTGGACACTCCTCATAATTTTCTTTAATCTTATCAAAACCAACAACTTCTATACTAACGGTGGACAGCAAAGTATGACGACGACTCAGGGCATCAGCAGTACGATTCTCTACACCTGCACGGTGTTTCAAAATAAAAGTATAGGCTTGCAAAAACTCGACCCACCTACCGTATCTATGATTCAATTTTTTTTGAGAATTCAGGAATCTAAGGGCCTCATGATCAGAGTACAAAATAAATTCTTACGGTAGTAGGTAATGCCTCCAATATTTTAAAGCTTGAATTACCGCATAAAACTCGTTATCATAGGTAGAATACTTGAGTTTAGAATCGTTAAGTTTCTCGCTAAAGTATGCTATCGGATGACCTTCTTGACTAAGGACACCACCAATCCCAAATCCTGACGCATCACACGCTACTTCAAAAATCTTAGAAAAATCAGGGAGATGTAAGATTGGGGCATGAGTCATCTTGTCCTTAATGTCTAGAAAGGCTCTATTCGCTGTCCTAGTCCATTCAAAATTTTTCTTTCTAATGCAGTCAGTGATGGAAGCGACTATGGTGCTAAACCCTTTTATGAACCTACGATAAAAGGTTGCTAATCCATGAAAACTCCGCACGTCATGCACACTCTTGGGCACCGGCCACTCAACTATTGCTCTAATCTTTTTAGGATCAGCAGATAACACCATTGGGGGTAACAACAAAACCTAAAAAGATGATATGGTCTGTCATAAAAGCGCACTTCTTAGGATTAGCATACAAGCTTTCTATTTTAAGAACTTGACACACTCTTTGGAGGTGATCTGAATGGTCTTCCCTAGTTTGACTATAGATCAAAATATACAACTACAAATACTCTTATAAATGGTCGTAGTACTTGGGTCATCAACCTCATGAAGGTACTAGGGGCATTAGATAATCTAAATGGCATCACCATCCACTCATATAAATCATTTTTTGTCTTGAAAGTAGTTTTCCACTCATCTCCCGATCTAATCCTTACTTGATGGTAACCACTCTTAAGATCGATCTTAGAAAAGATAGTGGATTCGGCCATCATATCTAACATGTCATCTAACCTAGGGATGAAAAAGCGATACTTAATGGTGATCTTATTAATGGCACGGCTATCTATGCACATCCTCCATGTACCATCCTTCTTTGGAGTCAGTAGTGCAGGAATCGCGCAAGGACTCAAACTCTCCCTCACAAATCTATTTTTTATAAGCTCTCTGATAAACACTTAATTTAAGTACTTAATTTATTTTATTTATTAAGAATTTGATGCTTCTTTTTATGTTTTACAGGAAAGATGATCGCCGATACAAAGAGTCCGATTCATAAATCAAAAAGACTCAAGTTTGAAGAAATTTGGACTTAAAATAAAATTAAAATAAAAGAAGGATGTATATGGTATTATAGAAAATGAAGATACTATGCAAGAAATCCAAAAGGATATAGGTGTCATTGTGAAGAAACAAAAGTTTCTTTTTGGAATACAAAAAAATTGTTTCACGTGGAATACTCCTGGGCGCGCGAGTGGGCATGCGTGAGCGCGTGGACGCGGGGCGGATGCGGCGCGGACGCGGCGTGGGCGCAAGCGCGGGCACGGGTGCGGCATCGCGCGGGTGTGGGCACACGACGAGCGGGCGCGCGGCAGACGGATTCGCAGGAAGTTTTTGATGGCGGTCGGACAGATGCTTGTTAAAAGAAAAAAATTAATATTTTAAAATATTTTGATAGGAAAGATTTATATTTTCTTTAGTCCCACATCAGAAAATCATGTAAAACTCCTCCCTCCTAACACCTATAAAAAGACTTTTGTACTCCCATTGGAGGAAGAGCCCAGAAATTCTTCTAGAGCCTTGCATAGAGGAATAGAAAGGGACTACTTCATGAGCAGCTAGGTTAGCAGTCTTGGGAGTGGAGAAGAAATTTTGTAACGACACAGAGATGGTTTATTGTTCTAAACTTTCTTGTATTTCTTTATATGCAATAAAGATTATGCTTTTTATTTAAATTGTCATGAGTTCTTTATTTGCTCTCTTTCATATGCTTTTATTTATGCTTTCCTGTTAGATTAATATTAGAAATAATTTTTACTTTTTGGAGACGCACCGTGATCTACGGATACGGGGCGTGCCGAGGAAAGAAGAGTTGTTTACCTAGTACTTTCTGGAGATGCATCGTGATCTACGGGTACGGAGCGTGCCAAGGAAAGATAGGTATTTTTTCTAAGATTAATCGCATCAATTTAATTAAAAAAAAAAGATACAACTCTGCTAGTACAAAATTAATTCAAAACTTCCGAGTTCTTTATTTTTTTATTACATCAATTTTAAGATAATTTATTTTTTAAATCAAAACAACGCTTCTTTCTTTTATGCAATCTCAACTTAGCCCAAGGTCCCTGAGGATACGATCTCGACTCATCCTACCTACGTAGTGAGTAGAGTTATTTTTGGTGCTATCAACGACTACGCATCAAATTTTGGCACCATTGCCAGGGACCTTGGCACGGTTGAAATAAAAAAAAAAATCATTGACATTTCATAATACTTAACTAAAATAGCATAACCTCAAATATAAAATTTTTTAACTTGATTGGATACCTTGTTTCTTTGCATCTCATCTCCATAATTAACTTTAAGGGCAATAACCCATTAATCAGATAAGATGGGGATTTGATCACCCTTCCTTGGCCCACAAATCACTCCCTTGCATTTGCATAACCTAGACCTTAATCTAAAATCAACTAGATGTCAGCCCTAGGAATTTCGAGCTCAATAGGATAAGAAAGCTCTAGAGTTGAACCGAGTGCGGATTGATTAATTGCTCGGTGTCTAAGGCAAGTGGTTAAAGAAAGTGGTTTTCAATTGGTTCCGTTGACTGACCTGACCAACTCAGTTGGTGTCTAAGGAAAGCAACGAGCAGGGAACCTCCCACATCTTACGCTTACCTAGCCGAGTCAGTTAGTCAGTCTTGAGCTTGGAGTGCTCAAAGGCGGTCTTGGAAGTTAGGAGCTGTCTAGATCTAAGTTAACCTTAGGATAGAGAGTCCATGCTTGTTTAAGTTGATTGCAATTAACATCTAAACATTAACTAATTTCTTCCTTTTCATAGATTTAAGATTCTTAGGTTCTTCTCTTTAGATTTTCTTCATTCTTTTCTTACCTTATTATAAATATATATATATATATATATATATATATATATATATATAAACTAAAATTTTTTGTGTTTGCTCTAAAGTATAATTGTAAGGTGTATGCTTGGCCGTAGATCGTTACGACCAGAAATCCAACCTTTTGATCTAGAAATAGAAAGAACCTTTAGAGCCAACAGACGTAAAAATATGGACCGAAATCAGGAGAATGATCCACCCAAGCAATTGAAGGAGTACTTTACTCCTTCCACATATACCTACTCTCCTTGTATTCAAGTGCCCCCTATGGAGGCCACTCAATATGAAATTAAGTCCAGTATAATTCAAATGTTACCTTCATTTTATGGACTTAGTAATGAGGACCTTTATAAACATCTTGAAGAATTTCTTGAGATATGCTCAACTGTCAAAATTCACAACTTCTCCGATGATGCTCTTAGGTTAAAATTATTCTCTTTCTCACTTAAGGACAAAGCCAAATACTGGCTACATACTTTGGATTCCATGACTATATCAACCTGGGACCAGCTGCAAGGAGAGTTTCTCAAGAAATAATTTTTCATAGAAAAAACTAATCAAATAAGAAAAGCCATAACTAGTTTTTTCTAATTAGATGGAGAAATATTTCATGAAACATGGGAGAGATTAAAGGACCTTATTAGAAAATATCCCCACCATGCTGTACCCAAGTGACAGTTAATCCAATATTTTTATGATGGGCTATCGGAAAGACATCGACAAATGGTCGATGCATCATGCGGTGGGACATTCATGCTGAAAAGTGAGGATGAGGCATGGCAACTGTTTGAAATTTTAAGTGAAAATTTATTACATCATATGTCTGCCTCTATTAGAGATAAACCCATGTTAAACCCAAAGAGAGGTGGAATATATGAAGTAGGAAATGCCATAGATATCCATCATAAGGTAGATGAATTATCTCAAAAATTAGATCGCCTTCTAAATACTGGACAATCTCTGATTCCACCTAACCCAATCCAAGAAGTTTGTGCATTGTGTGCAAGTCCGAACCATTTTGTTAGTGAATGCCCAGCCGCACCTCAATTTTTTGAGTTTGTGCATGAGCAGGTTCAGCAAGCTCAAGTCTAACAAGCTCGCAGATCAGGAAATGATCCATATTCGAACACTTATAACCCCGGCTGGAGAAACCATCCAAATTTTTCCTGGAGACCACAACCAGTGGTTGGTCCTGCCACACCTCGACCTCAATATCAAGACCCAACATATAGGCATGGACCATACCATCAATTTCAAAATATTCCTCAACTGTCTACTACTGGTCACAGCTCAGCTTTTGAGGAAAAAATTCTGAAAGCACTAGGACGATTAGAAGTCAACACTCAGACCCTTAACTCTCACACACAATCCATTGCTAAGCTAGAGACCCAAATAGGTCAACTAGCGACTGCATTCAGTAGGAGGGAAGGAGAAAAATTACCTAGCCAACCCGAGAGCAACCCAAGAGGGCAATTTGTGATTGAGAGCTCTAATACCCTAGAAGTTTTTTCTGAACATGCCAAATCAATCATGACTCTGAGAAGTAGGAAGGTCATTGAACACACTAGTAAAACCAATGAGACCGACCCTAAACCTCTAACCGAAGCCAAATCACCCAAGAACAAGGAGGACCTGAAAATAGAGAAGGAACCAACTACACCGGAATCATCTTACTTGCCTAAAGCCCCATTTTCAGATGCCCTGAAAGCCCCTATTCCTGCAGATAAGAAAGGAGGAAAACTCGATGAGATGTTGGAATTGTTTAAGTAAGTCTAAATTAATCTTTTCCTTCTAGACGCAATCAAACAGGTCTCTGCTTATGCCAAATTTTTGAAGGATTTGTATACCCAAAAACGTAAATCTAGATCACAAATCCCAAAGAAAGTATGCCTCACTGAACAGGCTAGTTCTGTCTTCCAGCATGCCACTCCTCCAAAGCTTAAGGACCCAGGAGCCCCCATCATTTCCTGTGTTATAGGAGATTATCACATTGAAAAAGCTCTTCTGGATTTAGGGGCAAGTGTGAATCTTTTACCTAGTTCGGTGTATGAAGTTTTTGGATTCGGAGAACTAAAATCCACATCAGTCACACTGCAGTTAGCCGACAGATCAATTAAGGAACCACGTGGAATGCTTGAGGATGTCTTGGTCAAGGTAGATGAGTTTTACTTTCCAGTTGATTTTCTGATTCTCGATATGGAATTAAGTGGCAATCCCAGACAAATTTCCATTATCTTAGGATGACCCTTCCTAGCTACGGTAAATGCATGCATTAATTGTAGGACAGGAGTCATGGACATATCGTTTGGGAATAAGAAACTAAGTCTGAATGTGTTTGGTGCTTCCCAAGGATCATCAATGGATAGTTGCTTCGAAGTAGATACACTAGAAGATATTATAGAAGATGCAACACTCATAATTCTAGCACCAGACCCCTTAGATACTTGCTTGGCTCATTTTGGAGTGTGTGACTTTGAGGAATATATGAAAGAAGTTAACATCTTGTTGGATACATCACATGATAAAACCACTCCTCCATGGACAATCAAGTATGAGCCATTGCCCACATTAGCCAGTACACCAATAGTCCCATCTTTAGAATCACCACCTACGTTAGAATTGAAACCCCTTCCTGCTACGCTCAAGTATGTATTTCTAGGACTCAATGACATCCTCCCAACAATCATTGCATCAGACTTGAACTCTAATCAGGAAGCACAATTGGTTGGTATTCTGAAGGAACACAAAGAGGCTATCGGTTGGTCCATTGCCAATTTAAAAGGATTGACCCCTCCATTTGCATGCACCATATTCATTTTGAGGAACATGGCAAACCCCATCGAGATATACAGAGGAGATTGAACCCAAACATGCGTGAAGTAGTAAAGAAAGAGGTGGTAAAGTGGTTAGATGCTGGAATCATCTACCCCATATCCGATAGTAAATGGGTCAGTCCCACTCAAGTAGTACCTAAGAAATCTGATATTATTGTGGTTGAGAACGAAGAAGGTGAACTACTTCCAACTCGCATATCATTTGGATGGCGAGTATGTATAGATTATAGAAAACTGAATGCCGTTACTAGGAAGGACCATTTTTCATTGCCTTTCATCGATCAAATCCTAGAACGGTTAGCAGGACAAAGTTTCTGGTATTACTGTGGTTGAGAACGAAGAAGGTGAACTACTTTCAACTCACATATCATCTGGATGGCGAGTATGCATAGATTATAGAAAACTGAATGCCGTTACTAGGAAGGATCATTTTTCATTGCCCTTCATCGACCAAATCTTAGAACGGTTAGCAGGACAAAGTTTCTACTATTTTCTTGATGGTTATTCAGGGTACAATCAAGTGCCTGTATTTTCGGATGACCAAGAAAAGACTACCTTCACCTGCCCCTATGGCACCTTCGCTTTTCGACGTATGCCGTTCGGGCTTTGCAATACACCCGCTACATTTCAACGATGCATACTGGCCATTTTTTCGGATATGGTAGACAAGTATCTTGAAGTTTTTATGGATGATTTTTCTATGTTTGGAACCACCTTTGAGGATTGTCTCCATAATCTTTCCAAAGTTCTTAAACGGTGTATGGAGACAAATCTTGTCCTAAGTTGGGAAAAGAGTCATTTCATGGTGCGGAAAGGAATTGTATTAGGACATATTATTTCTGAAAGAGGGATCGAGGTAGATAAAGCCAAAGTTGAGGTCATTTCAAAACTACCACCCCCTACTTCGGTCCGACAAATACGATCCTTCTTAGGTCATGCCGGATTTTATAGACGCTTCATCAAAGACTTTAGCAAGATTTCAAGACCCTTGTGCAATCTGTTGGCCAAGGATACACCATTTGCCTTTGATGAAGACTGTTTGAAAGCGTTCAACACATTACGAACAGTCCTGACAACAGCACCCATAATAAAACTCCCTGACTGGTCCATTCCATTTAAGATTATGTGTGATGCCTCTGACTTTGCAATAGGTGCCGTCTTAGGCCAAAAAATCAATAATGAGCCACATGTGATCTATTATGCTAGCAAGACTCTTTTCGATGCCCAATTAAACTACACCACAACAGAAAAAGAGCTACTAGCAGTAGTGTTCGTCCTTGAAAAATTTTGCTCATATCTGTTAGGGTCTAAGGTTCTAGTTTACTCTGATCATGCGGCTCTGAAATATCTCCTCTCAAAGAAAGATACTAAACCGCGTTTGATCAGATGGATCCTTCTTTTACAAGAATTTGATCTGAAAATCCGAGATAAGAAGGGTTCTGAGAATGTGGTAGCTGATCACATCTCCAGGATCTTAGTTGAACACACGATAGGTATAGATGAGGTCAAAAAAAAATTTTCTGACGAATAACTTTTCGCAATCTCCTCTAGCCGTCCTCCATGGTTTGCCCATATTGTCAATTACTTGTCAACAGGACAAGTACCTTATCACTGGATAAAACAAGAAAAGGATCGATTTTTCTCGCAAATTAAACATTATTTCTGGGAAAAACCTGAACTATTCAAATACTGTCCTGACCAAGTTATTCGCCGTTGTATCCCCGAGAGTGAATTCCAAAGTATTCTCACTTTTTGCCATTCTTCGGCATGTGGGGGACATTTTAGTGGAAGAAAAATTGCAGCAAAAGTACTGCAGAGTGGGTTTTATTGGCCAATGCTTTTCAAGGATGCACATGAATTTGGCCGAAGTTGTCTGCGATGTCAGCAAACAGAAAATTTATCCAAGAAGGATATGATGCCGCTGACCCCCATTTTAGTAGTAAAAATTTTTGATGTTTGGGGGATTGATTTCATGGGACCTTTTCCAGCCTCATTTGGATTTGAATATATTTTGATGGCAGTTGATTACGTATCAAAATGGGTGGAGGCAATAGCTACACAGACTAATGATAATAAAATTATAATTAGTTTTATCCAATGAAACATCATTAGTCGATTTGGCTTCCTAAGGGTGATCATTAGTGATAGGGGGACTCATTTTACGAATAAACATTTTGAAGCACTTATGAAAAAATATAATATTTCACACAAAGTGGCCACACCATATCACCCCCAAACTAATGGTCAGGTAGAGGTGTCAAATAGGGAGATTAAACATATCCTAGAAAAGATGGTTAGGCTCGATAGAAAGGATTAGTCTCTTCGCTTAGACGATGCATTATGGACTTACCGTACTGCTTTTAAAATACCCATAGGAATGTCTCCTTATCGACTTGTATTCGGAAAAGCTTGTCTTTTGCCGGTGGAATTGGAACATCGTGCATTTTGGGCCATACGGCAATTTAACTTTGATATAAAAAATGCAGGTTCCAATAGGAGACTCCAATTAAATGAACTTGAAGAGCTACGCAATGAAGCATATGAGAGTGTCAAAATTTATAAGGCTCGAGCTAAAGCATACCATGATAAATTTATTGCACGAAAAATATTCGAGCCCAATCAAAAAGTTTGGCTCTTCAATTCTAGGTTGCGTCTGTTTCCTGAAAAATTTCGCTCACGTTGGGACGGACCTTTTATTGTAACTCAGATATTTTTTCATGGAGCTATAGAACTCAAAAATCCTAAACAGGGGAACACTTTTAAAGTGAACGGTCAGCGATTGAAACCTTACATAGATGAAATTAGTGATGGAGAATTAATTGAATATGTTGATTTAGTGGATCCAAAACCGCCATAATACTCAATTCAATCTGGCTGAAGACGTAAAACTTAGCGCTTGTTGGGAGGCAACCCAACGATTTCATATTTTTTACTTTATCGCAGCTGCAGAAATTTAGAACAAGAGCCTATTAATCAATGAAGCTATCTTCAACTTCTGAAGCAAAATTATCCCAGGTGCACTCTCTCCTTTTATTTTCTTTGCTTTCCTACTTCATTGAGGACAATGTAGATTAAGTTGGGGGGGGAGAAAATTAATCAAATCCTCGAGTATGGTCAAAAATAATTAGTTTTGTGTATCCAAATTTTATTTTGATTAAGAGTCAATTAGGCATCCTAAACAATGAATGATTAATGGTCAAGATAATTTTAGAGATACTGAGGAATAAATTATTAAGAAAACTCAATGAATGGTAGGGTTTAGACTAGACCAAATTTTAGGAGTGATTCTACAACCCTCTTCTTACTGATCTCAATAAAGAATCTGCTTCATGAAAAATTGGGTGGAAAGGTCGAGGTATGCAAAAATTCTCTTTAAAATTTATTTAAAAAAAAAAAAACAACATTGGTTTCCTACTGAGTAACCGGACCCTTTCGCCTAAGTAAGCGTTGTGGTTCGCGTAAAAAGGTAGGCAATGTTAAAAAAAAAATATTAAGGAGACTAAATTACAAGAAGATAATAAACCTCTTTCCCATTAAGTTAGAGGATTTAAAGAGTAAAGTGGAGAGTTGGTGAAAGAAAAGTTCTGAAATTTTTTTAGTTAATACTCAGCCACTAATTGGGTCAAATTAATAATCCAATGAAATATCTCTTTAATGGTCTGACCAAGTATCATCTATCTTTTGGGATGCCTAATCTAATTTTTGATTCAAGACCGAGTCGGTACACAATGCTGATATATCTATTTTACTCGAGGACGAGCAAAATTCAAGTTGGGGGTATGATAAATACTTAATTTAAGTCATTAATTTATTTTATTTATTAAGAATTTGATGCTTCTTTTTATGTTTTACAGGAAAGATGATCGCCGATACAAAGAGTCCGATTCATAGATCAAAAAGACTCAAGTTTGAAGAAATTTGGACTTAAAATAAAATTAAAATAAAAGAAGGATGTATATGGTATTATAGAAAATAAAGATACTATGCAAAAAATCCAAAAGGATATAGATGTCATTGTGAAGAAACAAAAGTTTCTTTTTAGAATATAAAAAAGTTGTTTCACGTGGAATACTTCTGGGTGCGCGAGTGGGCGCGCGAGTGCGCACGCGTGAGCGCGTGGACGCGGGGCGGATGCGGCGTGGGCGCAAGCGCAGGCACGGGTGCAGCATCGCGCGGGTGTGGGCGCGCGGCAGACGGGTTCGCAGGAAGTTTTTGATGGCGGTCGAACAGATGCTTATTAAAGAAAAAAAATTAATATTTAGAAATATTTTGAGAGGAAAGATTTGTATTTTCTTTAGTCCCACATCGAAAAATCATGTAAAACTCCTCCCTCCTAACACCTATAAAAAGACTTTTGTACTTCCATTGGAGGAAGAGCCCAGAAATTCTTCTAGAGCCTTGCATAGAGGAATAGAAAGGAACTACTTCATGAGCAGCTAGGCTAGCAGTCTCGGGAGTGGAGAAGAAATTTTGTAACGACACATAGATGGTTTATTGTTCTAAACTTTCTTGTATTTCTTTATATGCAATAAAGATTATGCTTTTTATTTAAATTATCATGAGTTCTTTATTTGCTCTCTTTCATATGCTTTTATTTATATTTTTCTGTTAGATTAATATTAGGAATAATTTTTACTTTCCAGAGACGCGCCGTGATCTACGGATACAGGGCGTGCCGAGGAAAGAAGAGTTGTTTACCCAGTACTTTTCAGAGATGCACCGTGATCTATGGGTACGGAGCATGCCGAGAAAAGATAGGTATTTTTTTTAAGATTAATCGCATCAATTTAATTTAAAAAAAGAAGATACAACTCTGCTAGTACAAAATTAATTCAAAACTCCTGAGCTCTTTATTTTCTTATTACATCAATTTTAAGATAATTTATTTTTTAAATCAAAACAACGTTTCTTTCTTTTATTTTGCAATCTCAACTTAGCCCAAGATCCTTGAGGATACGATCTCGACTCATCCTACCTACGTAGTGAGTAGAGTTATTTTTGGTGCTATCAATGACTACGCATCACTCTCCAACTTGTCTTTGTAGCTCGGCATGCTCATTAGGGTTCAACCTATAGTGGGGCAAGTTGGGTAGGGTAGATCCAGGAACTAAATCAATGGCATGTTGAATATTTCTCATAGACGGTAAGTAATCTGGAAGATCCTCAGGAAAGACATCATGAAACTCACTAAGAAGGCTAGCTACTTTCTTAGGATAATCCACCTTAGAATCCTCACGAACTTCTCTAGCAACAAGCATCCAAACTGGTGATCCTTCACTCATGGTCATCTCTAATTCTTTAGCACCTATCAGATTGAGGCTTTTCTTCTTGAGATTTTCTTTTCGTTCATCGTCTATCTTTCTATTAGTAGCCTTAGGTGGGGAAGGATTAATCGTCATCTTCTTATCCTGATGAGTAAAACTACAGGAGTTGGTACGGTCATAAATCGTAACATCATTGTCTAATAGCCAAGGCCGACCTAATATGATACTTCCGACTTCCATGGGTAAGACATCGCACCACACATGATCCTGATAGGAATGAAGCTGGATGGGCACAGGTATTTAAATTTGATGGGAATAGAGGAGGAATCAATCCAAGACACACGGTATGGACTGGGATGATCTACAGGAGTTAATCCTAATCGCTTAACCGTGTCGGTGGAGATGGCGTTGATACAGCTATTGCTATCAATGATCACCTTATAAATTTTATCACCAAATTTTATGAAGGTATGAAAAATAGAGGTCCTACGTTAGTCTTCACTTTCCTTAGTTTGTGCTAGGACATACCTAACGACTCCAAGCCTAAGGTCTGACTCAGGTGTGGTATAACCTAGGATGTCCTCAGTACTCTCAAATTACTCAGCTAAATCTGGATCAGCTTCATAAACTTTCTCCTCAATATTTTTTAGAGTTTCTCCTTCTAATTCTTCTACGAATAATGATCGGTTGGGGCATTGTGCAGCAAAGTGACCGTAACCTTGGCACTTGAAGCAATGAGATTGAGAACTACTTCCTTTTGATAACTCTCCTATAGCTCATTTTCCTTTATCTTCTTTTCTCCCAATAGAATTTGTAAGTGGAGGTCCGTTATTAGGAGTTTGATTAATATTAGGTCTCGATCTAGAAGGGGTTACTCGGCTGGGTTCAGGACGACGGGGGGTCGAATATCTAGAAAATCTCTCAAAGTCTAAGGTAAGTTGATAAGCTTGTTCCAACGTGGTTACCTCTCGCAGAAAGAGCTCACGCTGAATATCCTCTCGTAATTCAGCTCTAAATCTAGATAAGGTAACAACCCTATCTTCGGCTACTCCATATCTCATGAGGTATTCATCAAATCACGTGATATACTCGGTGACTGATCTATTCTCTTGAGTAAGCCTCTGCCATTGATCTAAAAGTCTTTGTTGGTAAGAGGTGGGGAGGTACTTCTCTCTGAGTTTTTCTTTCATCTCATCCCAGGTTTCTATCGGATCTTGTCTTCTTTGATTGAGAAGATGCTCAACACTTTTCCAATAAAGTCGGGCTTGCCTCACCAATTTCATCCTAGCAAACCTAACTCTTCTTGCTTCAGACATTTCATACCATCCAAAATAGTGGTCCATACCTGATTCTCAATCTAGGTACTCTCTTGGATCTAGACAACCATCAAAACTTGAAGCTTCGACTTTCACATTCTTAAGAATATGCTCATCTTGATCGAACTGGTTATGGTACGAGCGTGCCCCTATAGGTCGATCAACTTCTAGATTCCTACCTCTTTGTCCTATAGGTAGTCAGGGAGACTCAGGTTCAGGTTGTTTCTGCCTAACTTCTTCTAATACCACTATTCTCTTATCCATGGCTTTCATAAAATTTTTCATGTCATCAAACTTTTCAGTCAGAGCATTAATGATGGCTGCTATATTGGGATCCATATTGGTGTTGGGTGGAAAAGTAGGATGTTGGTACCAGGTACCTGATCTAGTGGTCATGCAACTCTAAGATGCAGAAATAAGGTACAATAAAAATTAAAATGCTTGAAAGTAAAGTATGAAATTTAGAGTGCGAAAATTTAACTTGTGAAAATTTAAATTGCTGAATTTAAACTAAAGCCATAATCAACTGGCTCTGATATCAAATTGATGCGGGACAACCCTAAAGAAGAGAGAAAAAAAATCAATCCTAATGATCAAGCTCTCTTCTGTTCATCAATAACAAATCACGTCCAGTCAGGGGCTCATTATTCTCAGGATAGATAGTATAGTTGCCTATACTCTGCTCAGGAGGCGTGATTGATTGATACGAGACTAAAGCGAGATCAATCTAAATGATACAGATGAATGCCATTCGAGAGATCAGTAAACAACTAGTAATAGAGAATTTCATAAACCGATAGCAGAAATTAAACATGCTCATGAGTAAATGCAAAAAGAAATAAGAATGGAACGAGAGAAAATAAAACATTAAATCCGTGAGAAAATCCAACAAGATGATAAAAATTCGGATCGTGGTAGTTAAGAAACTACTCTGATTAGGGCTCTTAATCTTTTAACCAAAAAGATCCATCGATAAAAAACTAGGTCTTTACCAATATCGGATTAAAAAAATATCAAAGATCAACTGTTAAAGAACGAAGGTCCTTGACAGCATATGATCTGTAGAATAAGAAATCACTCCTCTCAGCACGAGAGATAAAAATTCTGGAGGAGACAGATCTTCTCTTGACGGAATAGGCTTGCGTGGATAGATGGTGGAGTCGATCAGAGTCGCAGAAACACTGGATCTTAAGTAGAAGGAGTAGGATAGAAAGTGGGCCTCACACCCTCCTCTTGTGGGGCGATTTTGGGTCTCACACCCTCTCCCTCTCGGAGCGATTGACACAAGTATTTGTGGAGTTTGTAAAATTATTTATTGTCTTCTTCATAGATGATACATAGATTTATATAGGATACTAAGGGTCCTGTTTGTTTAGGAATCTCTTATCTTTTACAAGGAAGAAATCAATCCTCCACAAAAAAGTAAAGCATTATAATCTACCATGGGAAAGAAATCAACCTTTAACAAAATAAGTAGCCAAGAACTCTTAAGGAATTCTAAAGAAGAAATGGAACTCTATGTGGGTGCTTGATGCTTGACATAATTTGGCATGAGCACGGCACATGCTGGTATGCATATTTCTTCTCTTAGCATGTGGAGAGTGGTGGCTCCAAAGGTGACATGGACAAATCCAAATATGGCCTTATGGACCCAAAGCTAAATGCATTAAAAATTTATTGACTGAAAATAAATAACTGAAGTAGAATCAGTCTAATGAGGCTTCTTCGATCCAAATCGAACTTAAATCATGTTGTCGATTTTTGATGGCTCTGGTGTCTGCACCAGCATGCACCTACCATGTATGTTGCAGAGAGGAGCAGTTTGACTCCCTAGAGAGCAGTAAGGGCACTGTTTATCTGTCGGATGGATTGAGTTGTGCGATCATAGGTATCAGGATAGTCAGCTGGAGGACACATGATAGTGTAGTGAGGAGATTGGAAAATGTCTGATACATATCCGATTTCAAACGAAATTTTATCTCACTGAGCAGACTGGATTCGAGAGGCTACAAGACGATAGCTGGTAGAGGAATCCTGAAGGTGTTGCATGGCGATAAGATTATTCTGAAGGGAAAGAAGAGGACGAGAGGACATTACTACCTAGCGGAGAGCCTAGTACGAGGTGAAACTTCAAGAGCCAGGAGGAGCCCAGCACAAGGTAGAGCTCCAGATGGAGGTGAATCGGGCACTAGACGGGAGACTCGAGAGGACGAGAGGTGCCGTCACAAGGTGAGATTTATATTATCGTAAGTTGATACCCCGAGCAGGTCTTTGGTCAGAGTGGACACAGCTCATGACGGAGGTGGGATCGAGCGGTTTGGCTTGACTCCTATGTTTGCCTATCTATGAGACAGCAGGCATGCCCCAGGGTGTGGGGGTGAGACGGATCACAGGTTCTTAGAGACAGATGGAGGTTGAATATCGAGTTGAGGTGGAGATTGTTAAGATTTGACACCTTAAGATTCGGTCCATATTGAGCTCACAGTGAGATCCAGGATGACGAACGGAGTCTAACGAGCTCAAGAATAGCCCAAACAGAGTCCAGACGACGAAGATATGTGCGAAAGAAGATCGAAGCAGGTGGTACGGTGCATAAGACGGCGGCGAGCCGGTGGTGGTGCGGCCGGGCCTGGCGGAGATGCGTGCGCATGCAGGCATGCATGGGTGGGCCCAGTGCGGGTCGGCCCAGTGCCTGCATGGTCCACCATGGACCATAGGGCGCTGGGCAGTCCATGAGACCGCGTGGACCGAACACGTGGTTCACGTGCAGTCCGGAGGAGTTTTTACGCGATCCGACGGTCCAGATCATAGCCGATCATGATCGGATGGTTGGAACTCAATCCGGGCATGATCAGAGGCTATTTTGCGTGATCGAACGGCTCTGGTGCGAACCGATCATAATCGGACGGCCACGAATGGTTCTAAGGTTGATTGGGACTCTATATTCCTACTGAAACAGTGTTTTTGAGAATCTGAAACCTATATAGCTTCGATTGACAAGCCGTTTATTGCGTTGGAGAGCTGGTGATATCTTAGAGGTACAAAAAAAGCTTCAAGAGATGTTTCAGAGAGCTTTTGTAAGAGTTTTAGGATTTTTCAGTGAGAGACTCTTGTACAAGGGTTGAGTAGTGAGTTCTTCTTGTATTGATTTTGTTTTATTCTCTCATAGTGAAGTTTGTATGCCCCATAAAGATAGGTTTGAGGCCGATCTACATATTTATATTGTATTTTTTGTTTTTATTATTATTTTTTTTTTGCTACACCGTGTGGTATCGATCCCATGCAACAAATACAAGAGAGAAAACAATATTGTTCTGTTCCGTATACATTGTCTTGCAAAGCCTCATTGCTTCCATATTCGAGCATCACTTTCCATGAATAAATATCCGGGTACAGAATTCTACCGAACACCAAGCGTGCGCATTCAAGATTCCCCAAAGCACCATAAGAACCCAACCGACCAACTTGGCCTTATTTGATGGAAACAAACTTAAGACCCAACGAGGAACTATATAATTTCAACCGAGTTGGTTCTATGAAGGACTGCATGTAGGTCGGAGCATGCCCAAGTCCAGCTTGACCTAGAGTTTGACACCAAATGGAATTGCATTTGGAAAGTGAACCTAGATATGGTGGATTTAAACCGAGAGGCCAATAGTGGTGCAAACTAGGTGGCGTTATATATTGTTAATCATATAGGATCTACTTTATGAATAACTGCGTTAAATATCCCTTCTGACTTGTTAGATTTTATTTTCTGATGCCAATGGATTTATTATTCTAGAATGGTTTCATGTATTTGGTTTAAGGTCCACTCGAGCCCTGGGCCAAGCTTATTGGATCCTTGCACAGCTGCATGGGTCTGAGTCCACATGTGTGATCCATTCCTGATCCTTGTATCCAAACCATGCATGTTGCAATCGTGATCAATCATGATTAGCAAGTAATAAAGCATCAAGTGATGTATGGAGTTTTTATTGGCTTTGCCTATGGTAGAATGAGTTTACCTAATACAAGAGATCTATACGATGACCATTGTACAAGAATTAAGTGGCATTCACTTCTAATGATAATTTCAGAGGTGAAAGACTGTTAAATACATGAAGGTGGAGAAAATATTAGTTGTTGTTGGGTAGATGTCTGACCAGGACACTATCTTTCAGGACTATTTCGATATTGCGCGATATAGTAAGAAGAAAGAAGAAATAAAAAAAAATAATCAACTACGTGGATTAGCCAAAAAAAAGCTCACCTCCACAGGGTATGTAAACTTCACTATGAGAAAAAGAAATATTACAAGAGGCGATCTCACCCTCAACCCTCGTACACCCAATTTTTTTCTCACAGAAAATTCTCCCTTACAAAAGCTCTTTCTAGGAAGACCTCCTGAACCTCTGAAGCAACTGCTATCTGCTGTCCAGGAGTCCTGCTCTTTCTTCTCACAGTATCCTCGCATCTCTCTCTTCCTCCACGGGTTCTCGATTTTCCTGAGCTTTTCTCGGATCAACGCCGCACCACGTCCCCCCTTCTCTGTTCACCGATTAGGCCTTTTAAAGGCTTAAACCCATGTTAGATTAGGTTTAGGAGTCCTTATTAGGGCCAAACAAAGCCCAGAAAAATCTCTGAGCCATCGGATCAACACCGGAAACAACCCATGCCCTTCGATCGTATGTCGGTCCACAAAATAGTACTGTGAACCATGAGAAATGCGTGGGAAATGCCCACGTGGTCCATGGAGCTTCTTGTGCACCACCCGATCCACGGTGGATCGGACTACAGTCTCCCAGCAGGTCGTGTGGGCCTGGGCCACGTGCTGCACGTTGGGCTGCATGCAGCGGTGCCTGGGCCGCATCCCACCGCATGTGGCCACGTCGTCGCCACTCCATCGGCGGTCTTCCGTCGCTCTGAGTTTCATGCCGACTTCAATCGCTCGTATCTTGACCATTCGGACTCCATTTGAGGTGATTTTGATTTCGTTGGACTCTGTTTTTTATTGCGGACCTCGCTATGGGCTCAATATAGATTGAATCTCAAGGTATCAAATTCTAACAATCTCCATCTTGACTCGATATTTGGCTTCTTCCTGACTCCGAGAGCTTCTGGATCTCCTCGCCTTCATGCCCTGGGGTAATTGCCTGCTGATCATGGATGGACAAACATGAGAGTCGAGCCAGATTGCTTGATCCTACTACCATCTTATGCTGTACTCCTCCTGACCTGAGACCTGCTCAGGGCATCATCCTATGGCAATAGGAATCTCACCTTGCGACGTCGCTTCTCATCCTCCCGAGTCTCCTGTCTCGTATTTGATCTACCTCCATCTGGAGTTCCACCTCACTCTGAGCTCCATTTGGCTCCTGGAGCTCCATCTCGCACTGGGCTCCCCGTCAGGTAATAATATACTCTCCTCCCCTTCTTCCTCTCCAGAACAATCCTATCGCCGCATAGCACCTTCAGGATTCCTTCACCAACTACCGTCCTGTAGCTTCTCGAGTTCAGTTTACTTAGTGAGATAAGATTCCATCTAAAATCGGACATGTATCGGATCTCCCCCAATCTCCTCACTGCACCATCATGTGTCCTCCAGCTGACCGTCCCAATGCCTCTGATCGCACAACTCGATCCATCCGACAGATAAATAGTGCCTTCACTGTTCTCCAAAGAGTCAAACTGCTTTTCTCTGTAATATATATGATAGGTGCATGCAGAATCTAAAATCTACTGTTGGGAAGAAGTAGATATCTCATCAGATATCTTCAGGACATCTCTCTCTGAATAGCTACTGGCTGTCACTACAGTAGTCATCGTTTGATTCTTGAGTTGAGAGCAATCTTTGGCTAGATGTCCCAACTTGTCACACCGATAACATCTGATCTTTCTCAAGTCCCTTCTGAACTTGGACTATTCTCGTCGTGATTTTCTGTCGCTCCATCTACCACCTCCTGCTCCTCTAGAAACCATTAAAGCTGAGCTACCACCACCTGAGCTCGAAGTTGGGTTCTCCCTCCTGAGAATCTCGTTCTGAAGTATCACCACGGTGACCTCGTCCATCTTGATGGTGCTTTTTCAAACTAGAAGAGCACTCACCAAGAACTCGTACGAAAGGGGAAGCGATGCTAGCAAGACCAACGCCCTGACTTCTCCTCAACATTCTCGCCAATGCTGAAGAGGTCGGTGAGGATCTTCTGGAGGTGGCTGAGATGCTCCTGCATGCTTTGTCCCTCAGCCATCCGCAGCTGGTAGAACTACCTCCAGAGGAAGAGAGTATTGGTGAGAGATTTCGTCATGTACAACTCCTCGCGCTTCGACCACAGTACTGTCGGAAAAATCTCGCTAAGCACATAGATCACCACCTCATTCGCTAGATACATACAGATGGTACTCACCGTTTGCATCTGTAGTCATTTTCAATCCCGCACCTCCATGGTGGTTGGCTTCTCCTCGCATAAGAGAGCATCAATCAACCCTTGTTAGATGAGCACATCCTTCACCCTTGCTTGCCACAAAGAGAAATTGCTCTTTTCATCAAATTTGTTGATCTCCATCTTGATTGATTCTGTCTTCTCCATCTTCAGTCTTGCTCACTACTGCTACAATCTGCGTCCTTATATCTCCTCGCTCTGATACCGCTTGTTGGGTGGATGTCTGGCCAGGACACCACCTCTCAGGATCTTTTCGATACTGGACGATACAGCAGGAAGAAAGAAGAAATAAAACAGAAAATAATCAATTATGTGGATCAGCCAAAAAAGGGCTCGCCTCCATGGGGCATGCAAACTTCACTATGAGAAAAAAAATATTACAAGAGGAGATCTCACCCTCAACCCTCGTACACCTAATTTCTCCCTCACAGGAAGTTCTTCCTCACAAAAGCTCTCTTTCAAAGAAGATCCCCGTGAACCCCTGAAGTGATCGCTGTCTGCTGTTCAGGAGTCCTGCTCCTTCTTCTCACAATGTCCTCGTGTCTCTCTCTCTTCCTCCATGGGTTCTCGATTTTTCTGAGCTTTTTTCGGATCAATGCCGCACCACATCCCCCCTTCTCTGTTCACCGATTAGGCCTTTTAAAGGTTTAAACCTATGTTAGATTAGGTTTAGGAGTCCTCATCAGGCCCAAACAAAGCTCAGAAAAATCTCTGAGCCATCGGATCAACATCGGAAACAACCCACACCCCTTGATCACGTGCCGGTCCGCAAAACAGTACCTTAAAATGGGAGAAACTCATGGAAAATACCCATGTGGTCTATGGAGCTTCCTGTGCACCGTCCGATCCACGGTGGACTGGGCTACAGGCTCCCAGTAGGCCGCATGGGCCTGGGCCACGCCCGCACCGCATGCTTGGGCCTGGGTCGGCCCGCGCATAGCCACACCTGGGCCGCACCCTGCCCCATGCGGCCGCGCCACCGGCCGTCGACGGTCCTCCACCATTCTGAGTTCCGTGCCGACTTCAATCGCTCGTATCTTGGCCATCCGGACTCCATTTGAGATGATCTTAATTTCGTTGGACTCCATTTGTCGTCACGGACCTCACTGTGGGCTCAATATCGATCGAATTTCAAAGCGTCAAATCCTAACAGTTGTCTTACAAGCAAAGATATGGAGGTAAATGATTGCCAACTATGCCACGGTACAGAACATAAATTGACGGACAAACCTCTAGCTAGTAAGATTGATGAGGAGTTTGAGGAAGATTTTCTCCTTTTTTTTGTTCCCGGTTGCCTCTCTCTCTCTTCCCGTCAAAGTAATCAACAATTGACAATTTAAGATACCAAAAAAGCATCAGCTACATCGAGCAGTTCAAGCAAAATCTTTGAACAATCTCAATATATCTTTTTTATTTTTTTATGCAGTTGAGTTATCTCAATACGAAAAATCCAGTTCATGTATCATACAAAATTTCACATCGGTGCCACTCGTTTGATGAAGATAAAACCACAAGCAGTTCCAGGGACGTAGCCAAAGAAGAAGGATCAACAATTGATTCCACATTGCCTGACATCCGGGCCTTTAGCTTTCATCACAAACGGATCAATCCTAACCCACAGCAATGAGAAAATGGAAGCCAAGAGCACAGACCAGATGACCACAATGGTAGGGGTCCTGTTTTGCCTGCCCATAAGTCCCTTGAGGAATGGATAGAGATGGACGATGACCCAGAAGGAGAAGAACAGCTTCCCAAAGAGAGGTCCCCATGACTGGTACCCATTGTTTATGGCATCCGATATCCCCGCGACAACCCCGACAAGGTTTATGATCAATAAAGTTGTAGGGGGAATCAAGAGAGTAGTCCACTTGAAGGCGTAGAGCTCTCCGAACTCATCCTCATCATCTGTAGCCTTGGACGTGACGGTGAAGTTGGTGTCTATCCCAGCCAGAACCTTGAGCAGTCCCTGAATGACAGCAAAAAGGTGGGCTGAGACGCCACCAATGACCCAGAATTGCTCGTTTCTCCACCACTCTTCGATGCTCACTCCGCTCCACCTTAGCTCAAGGATGCCCGTCGCAAAGATGGAGATGAAGAGTGCAATAAAGAAGAGGCTCGCAAATGTACTGATCTGGATAATTTGTAGAGATATAGCATCATCAGTTATTACCATGAACATTCCGAAGTTGGAATTCAAGAGAGATCAGATTGAAGAGAACAAATAAGAAGATGCGAACCGTCGGCATGATGAACTTTCCGGTGAGAAGACAGACGGCAGGGAGAGTACAGTAGGCGAGGAGGGGGAGAGAAGTGAAGGGATAGATGGTGGTGTTGACGTAGGCAAAACGCTCAAGCCACTTGAGGTGCCCATTCTTGTAACCATACCAGACTGGACTGTGGCGGCTGAAGAAGATCTCGACCGAGCCAAGCGCCCATCGGAGCACCTGGTTCAGCCGGTCGGAGAGGTTAATTGGGGCCGATCCTTTGAATGCTGGCCTCTTCGGCATGCAGTAGATGGAGCGCCAGCCCCGGCAGTGCATCTTGAACCCGGTGAGAATGTCCTCTGTGATCGAACCGTAGATCCAACCCAGCTGCACAATTTAAATAACAAATTACTATGGATTCAGATTGCAGCAAATGAGCATGCAAGTTGTAGCCTAATTCAAATGCCTAATTCGTTAAATTTGGCTGCTGGAAAGTTGTTTTGGACTTTTGCTGCTTCTGTTCATGGATTGCTATGAAGGGTGAGCCATGGCACTACAGTAAGGTTGCTTCATTTTGGGCTAACGTTATATATCGAAAACATAGAAACAGTCTCTCCGCAGATATTTGGCCCTCCCTAGACCTTGGAGCCTTGTCCATGGGGTCACACTTTTGTTCGTAGACTACCATCCAGCAGGTGACTTATTTGTTACCTCTGATCCCCATTCAGTTTTGTCTTCATAGCCGCAGCTGATGACATGAATGGCTTCCTTGAGCAGAGCTGCAGGGCTTGATGAGGGAGGAACTCCACCTTCCTCCATTAGGGTTGATGTCACAAATGCAGCTGACTGCCCAAATCTCTTCTCAAAGTTCATCTGCGACATTAGCAGCTCCTTGTCATCGTCGCCGAGCCCTAATTGTCATTCAGAAATGGAATGCTTGTATTTTAGTTTGCGTGAAGCAAATCAGCATAAAGAGTAAACCACATTACTTGACCACAATTAATTATTCTAACACGAGAAGAATCACTGAAGGCTTAGATTGGCGTACCACCATCTGCGGCTTGCTCATTTGGACCACCTTGGGAGTACTCGAGCTTCTTGCGGCGTCCAAAGCAAGGGCAGCAATCGCAGCTCACCATTTTTGGACGCTTCGGGCCCTTGGGAGGGTTGTAGCCATAGAGAGCTTGTCTCCTAAAGACACACCCGGTACCCACATACACTGGACCTTGGATTCCATCCAGGCCCTTCATGTTTATCTGCAAACAGACGGTAGTCATCAGATTTTGTTGCATCTTCACTTATTTTCGAAAAGCAATAGCAGAAACTGGCACTGGTGCTCGGTTATCTTAATTGGACAATCAGATGTAAGGAAATGAAGATTGCAGCTTAGATTTCTTACATCAAAGAAGACGGTGTTCCTATTGGCATACCGATCATGCATATCAATGCCATCAAACCTCTGGGGGAACTGGACATAGCACACTTTTCTTCCAAGCTGTGGATCCATCAAGAAACACATTGCCTCTCGAATGGCCTTGCTGTTGTTCACGTAGTGATCGCAGTCCAAATTGAGCATGAAGGGTGCGTTTGTGAGCACGGCAGAGACACGGATCTACGAAGCACCCCAGTTATTAGCAAAGTTGGAAGATGTCAACTATAGAGTCCAAACTTGAACTCAAATTACATTCAAAATTTCATAATTATATACATGATGCGCTAATTAATGTATCTGAAAAGAAAAGCAAGGAGAAGTTCAGATGAGTTTTCATTTCTTTTAGGTTTCTAGCTTTGTTTGACTTGTGTCGAACTTGGAAAACCATTTGATGACTAAACTCGATCAAATGATCATCTCATAAAATAGAGAATCAGAATCTAATCATACCAGAGCATTCATGGCACCAGCCTTCTTGTGATGCTGAAATCCAGGCCGCTTCTCACGAGAGACATAAACAAGGCGAGGAAGCTCATTACCATCAGTGTCATGACCACCGCTGTGGCCCAAGAAGACCTGGATCATGCCTGGATGATCGCGGGTGTTGTTGCCAGGCCATGGGGTGCCATCTTGCATAATCCACCCTTCAGGAGGAACTTTCATAGCTTTTGCAACCAATGCATTTATTCGCACTTTAAATTCCTCGTATTCTCTCTGCTCAAGGAAGAGGAAAAAAAATTAAAAAACATTATTGAAATGTTATATCATGTTTAGGTGATATAAGGTTCTGGCTAAATGCAGGAGACATATGCAAAAAGATTTAAATGAAATCTATTTTATCTTCAAAAAGAAAAAAAAAAAAAAAATCAAAGTTATCGACCTAGCTCAAAATAAACATGATATGCTTAGTATCAGCTATTTATCCTGAATCTATCACTGTACAAATTCAAGAAAATAACTGTAATGACTTGTAAGCAAGCAGTGCTATAAAAAACATGGTCTCCCAAAATTAAGAGACTATTGATTGTAATCCTAAATATGCTTGATAGAGTATGAAATCCTGAAATTTGCAGCATATGGATTTAATCAACCTTCATCGCACGCCGTTCCTTGACAAAAGTTGGCTGGACTTTATCCTTGAGGTAATCAACCTTCTGAGAGAAGTACATTTCTGGAGCCCGAGGCTCGATGTTGAATTTCTTGCAGAAGGGTACCCATTTCCTAGCAAACTCAGCAGTCTCTGAGAGGGATTCAAATGTGAGCATTGATGCACCATCATCTGAGACATAGCATGATACCTTGTCGACTGGGTAATCCACAGCCAAGATCGATAGCACTGTGTTGGCAGTGACAAGAGGAGGCTCCTTCAGTGGGTCCACCGTACTAACAAAGATGTCAACTGGAGAAAGCATTGAAGGTTCACCTTCCGTCTCATATCTGCGGCAAATTCAGATCTGTCAAGTTTCAGATGATAATGTGATCAAGTAAGAGTCCGAAATAATGCAGTCACCTGAGAGAGAGGCGATCGAGATAAGTTTCGCGATCAATTGGGAACCATTTAGGAAACTGATCAAGGATCCATGAGAAGGCAAACCATATCTCACATATAACTGATGTGAGCCACAGTCCAATTGCATCATGGACTGGATTGAGGATTCGGTAGCGCAGGAAGAAGCCTAATACCACAAGGCGGATCACGATCACCATGCGATAGGGGTTGATCTTGCTCGAAGCTATTGATACTTTTCGTGATAGTGGTTGCCTTGCTTCATCCATCCTGCCATGATAGATCTTATAATACTGCAGTTTCTTTCTTTCTTTTCTTTGAGAAACATAAAATGGAACAATTTTTGGAGATTTACATGGACATGTCAGGGTCGTCATCTGGGTCACCTCCAAGAAGGCCTTGCTTTGATTTGTATTCATCCACTCTATCTTTCCACCCTCCATCTCTCTTCTCATCCCATCTTTCACTCCCTGCTCAAACTCAGAAAGGTTAAGTTATCCTCTTTTCGCAGAAGTTGATTATGGTACGAGAAATACAATACCCACCAGGCTCAGACACTGGATATGGGTGAACACGCTTGTGGAGAGATGATGAGACTTCTCCAAGGTTATGGCTATTCGATATCGGGAACTCACCACTCACCTGAATCAACATGCAGCAGGAGTGCATTAGAACACTCAATCATATGTGTTCACAAAAAAGAAAAGAAATAAGGAGGAAGAAGTTTTGGTTACTGGTCGAGAGTGAGCTCCGGTTATGATGGGTGGGAACTGAGGAGGATTGCTTTGATCATCCTCGGGGCCCCGACCATAGCTCATCTTCCCATAAAGCATTGCTTCTGTGATGTGCTTGTTCTGCTGTGGCTCCTGTTGCCTTTTGTTCTGTTCATCATCAATGTTGAATTCATGTTCTAAATCATCGATATCTTCTTCATCGTCATCTCCCTCCACTCTTTGGCTCCCTACACAATTTAAAATCCTGTTGTCACCCTCCTTTATTGATTAGCAGGGATGAACCAAGTGCAATTTTTTGATGCATCTCCTTTGGTAAAAATGGCCATACTGAATTGCGAAACTTATTTTTTTTTTAAATTTTTGGAGAATCAATGTTTATTAAATCATCATCTGTCTACGAATATAACATTCCTTGCTTTCCATCTTCTTTTAACTTTTAACCATCAGAATATCTGTAAGTACTTGGTTTAGTTATACTATCTATTGATGCAGCATAAAAGTTTAATTGAATTTTCAAAATCAGGTACATAAACATATATTTATTTCTCAAAACATACTTATTTTTGTACATATCCTTATAAACGGTTTCCAAAAACTAAATTGAGAATTTAGTCCATTTTGTCATCAAGTTATTGGTTCTTTCAAAGGGAAGAATCTGTCAAAATTATGAGCTACTCCACTATCAAATTTATATACCGAGCGGGGAGAAGCAACAGACCCTTGAGGCGTTTGTAGCGGGTCTTGCACTGTGGGCAGAGCTGGGTCCCTTCCCTCCTCTCATACTCATAGCATGGCCGGCACACCGGGAACCCGCACTCGTTGCACGCCACGAAGAGGTCTCCATCCACCGTAAGACCAATCTCATCGCCGCATATCTCACACACCTGGCCGTTCAATGCCCTCAGCGGCTTCGGCTACAAATCGAGAACCAAGCACACCATTAATTAAAACCACCAAAAAATAGTGACTTGCTGAGTCTCATGCTTATATCTACTCATTGGAATTCCATCTATGATCCAAAAGCAAACATAATACCTCCTCATGGCCGCGGATGAGCACGAGCTCGTTCCGGTTGTGAGACCCGGCGACCAATCCCGCACTTGCCTCCATTGAGTTTTGTGGGGTTCAGGGATTGGATGAGAGGCGGATTGGGAGTAGGAGGTTTTTTGTATTGGTTCTTGGAGTCTAATCTTTTTAAGGTGGGGTGGCGAGGAGACTTCAGTTTAGGTCTCACTCCCTCACCTAATGTGTCGGTTGCCGGAGGTTGGTTGGTTGCAGAGTCTCCATTGCCGCTAAGTGAAGCTATGTGACGCGTCCCTGCTCGCTCGAACAACCCTTTCCCAATCCCCATCTCCCGCGCGACCTCTTCCTGACGTCCGCCTCGCTGGTTGCGTAATCTATGGCCTTTTCATGGCCATCTTTTGGAGTGGCAATTCGGTGAGACCAGATCGGATATGGCTAGGATCCGATACATGGTAGGTTCAAAATCAATCAACCCCAGCCCAACTTGTATATTGAACAATTTTAAAATTTAGATCTGAATCTGATTATTTTATTATATAGATAATCGACAAGATTGAATCAAGTTAAATAGATTAAATAAGTAAAACATTGTCACCCCTTACCATTGATATTTGGTAGCATCAATGTTGATTTTTTTTTTTTTTTAACAAAAAATTTTTTAGACTTTACGCCATGTTTAATGCAATTGGCAGTGCAAAAATTCCTATTTTCAAATAATGTGATAGATATATCAAAAATAAATTTATTGCTGCTTCAATCTCCATCCTAAGAGGTGACTGGCTAATCATGTCCGATGAAGAAAAAAAGAATGGTTTGATGCATAAGGCTCTTATTGTTATCAATTTTACCATTACGCCAAGATTGTCCAAGGATATATGGTAAAACAACATTTATTAGTGTAGTCTATTTATGTCCTTTGGAAAGCATCACAGCAGCGAAATTCTGGCTCTGTTTTTTGTAGACCATTTTGGTGTATCACATTCTATTTTTTAAAGCTTACTTGATAAGTACAAAATAATGGAGTCATATAGCTTTACTGGAATACTAGCGGCCAATTTTAGCTACGAGTCTCCTGCCATCAAAATAGTCAATCAAGATCAAGTAGCTTCCTTCTCTCAAGGAGGCTGTCTAATGGATCTAATGAAGTATCAGATGGTAGAGAAATAATTTTGAACAGTGATAGATGATATGTGATAGCATTCATGATGATTGTTGTACGATTTTACTGTCATGTTCATAGACTCATAAACTGTCTTTTTTTTTCCCAGAACGTCATAGTGGTACACTGAATCATCACAACACTAGTTCAAAACTATGGTGGAGCTTAAGACAATCAGTTAAAAATCGATAGGAGAAGAAGATCCTCTGATTTGATGAAAGCCCTTTCATGAGTGGAAGGGGATAGAGGCAATTGAAAAGGAGCAAAAGGCAGAGGGAAGCTAAAATCCACGAGGAAAATGAGAAAGTGCACCGGCTAATTAGCTAGGCAATTGCGACCACCAGCCATCAATATAAGGTGGGTCCCGTGCTGCTTACTAGAGAGAGAGAGGGTGGGGAGAGAGCTTGCACCGGAAGGCATGGCAAATGCTGTGGTTGCTTGTATACTTCTCTATCAACATGTGAAGCATACTAACAACGTCCTGCCTGTCGAAAATCTTGCTGAAAGGAGGCCAGACTCAATACTTGTCCTCTCTAGATGATCACATAGTGACCAGACACCTAATTTGCTATTCTTACGGCAATTTTTGTATCAACATCCATTCGGTCGATGATGAGGAGCTGCCAAATCAGGGTACCACTGGTGGATCGAGGTTGCATCTTTCCCATGAATCCACTATTAGATCATCCACCACATCGATCTTAAAGTACTCTAAACTCTATCATTCATCCATCTGCATGGATCCAAATGATCTAATGATCGATTTGGACAACGGATGGTGAATCCTCCTTTCATGAAGATTACAGTCCGACCCATTACCTGTATCACAAGCTCCCACTAACAAAATATGCAAATTTTAAACAAACTACATTAACTTCCAATCCATATTAAATTTCTTTGTTGGAACTCATGTAGTTATGTTTAAGTCTTACTTTAGAAGCGTATGCTTCCAATTAACATTAAATTTTATAAGTGCTATGGTTGGTGACAAATAGTTATCACTTGGCATAGGAGGCTCGTACAAACCACACAGGTTGGCATGGCTCAGAGATTCCAAATTCCAACTTTTCACCAAGCACCCTATAAATCTTTTGTCAAATTTTTTTCTTGCAATATTTTCAAATATTTTAATCTACTGGAATATTTCTCAAATCTTACTCTAGAAGCCCATACTTCCATTTCGAGAGGCAAAAAAAACTCACGAGGAATACACGCTGGAAACAAAGAGCACCAAAGTACATGGACCATGATCAATCCACTGACTCCTTTAAGTTCTATGGTAGCTGGGTATCTGAAACCCCATGAAACAACTTGATACACCATCAAGCAGTATGGTGAGGTCGTTCTGCATTCCGAATAGCGTTCTTCACCACCATGGCTTTTAGGCATCATCACCAAATAAACAGAAATTTCATTATAAGCAATCCTAACACGCCCTTTTCACCACAACCTGCTACCGCACATTACGTGTACGTAAAGACTATGGAAATAAACCTGACCGACGATGTATCATGCCAAAATCAATAGATAGATCTAATAATCCTGATAGCATTCTCCTTTCTTTCATAGGTTGTGTAAAGAGGATTACCAAGAAAAAATTACAGCTATCCTTCTAATGTACAATCCTTCATTTAAAGTAAATTTTGCTTTTAAGTATCTGAGCCTCAATATCCAACTTTACAAAGATTGACCGAATTACCTGTCAGACAACAGCCAAGCAATTCAACAGAGCATGCTGAGCGAGACATTACATTCACCGTCACATGAATGAAGTCCCTGTCCATAACCAGAAGCTTAGTCCTCTAAAGCCACCTCACAGAAGATCATATGTCAATGTCAGAAAAAGGCATGAGATTTCTCAATTCCACTGCCAGAAGTTTATTTGTGCATTACATAACAAGAATGATTTGGCTTTTGGGTGATAATAGAATAAATTAGGATTACCTCCTTACACATATACCTTACTACAACTTCTTGCCTCCAATATTCACATATGTAATATGTTGCAACCCTCTCTCTTCCTACCAATCAACTGTAGGCAAGAAAAATATCTGCAGGAAAAAAAAAAGCATCGTAACTATTATGCATGAAGAATAGCAAATTTTTGAAACAATAATATGCTGATAACATTAAGCTAAAGCAGTAAATCAGGACAGGACCATAATAAAGAAAACATAAAAGGTGGCCCACTGCATCAGACTCCTGCCACAGAGGCCTGGGATGGGTCAAATAAATGCAGCCTTAACCCTGTGTACAGAAAGCTGTTTCAATGTTTCAACCTATGACACCAGGTCACAACGGAAAAACCTTACCATGCACCAAGCCTCACCCTCGTAATAGAGAAAACATAAGTAATCAAATATAATCCCGACTAAAGAACTAAAATTCAACATTACCAGTTGATGTGGTTGCAAAACCATGCTTATAGACCTTGACTCAATTAGGCACTTGCTGAAACTTCTGTGACTGGTGTTTCCTTCTTCTTTGGCTGCTCCTGAGCTTTCTGTAAAACTGCTTTATTGGGCATGAGTACCATGAAAATGTTCCTCTCGCTGAAACTTTTACTCTCCTCACTTGCCATCTAGAAAAGCAAAACAGTGATCAAATCAGAGGATGACACATAAGATTTTGATCTTGTACTGTGAAAATATGGAGGAAAAAAAGGCTGTGGAATCAAGTGGGCTAGTCAAATAAGAAGGGAAGAAAAGAAAAGAAAAAAAGATAACTTTTACCAGTAGCAAACACAATGAATAGTGAATTTCTAACCAAAGAGATACTGAAACATAAGCTCATTCCATAAGTGGTACATGGAGGGGGTAAGTAATTATGGACTAGTTAGCTTATCACCTTACAGTCAGACTGCAGCCTACTTGTCAGAAAAGCATTATACAAGGATAGTGGATTCAACTTTTTAATCAGGCTTCTTTTATTCTTCTGAAGCATGTGTTTTTTAAAATATGTTGCTTTCTTGTGAAATTCCTAGCAATTTCCATGTTAATGTGGTCAAAAACATATGGCGACTTTAGCATACAAGATCCATGATTTTATAAATGGATCAACTCCCCAGAGTTTTCGAGGGCTCGGTCCTTTCAAAAGCCAATAATGATAAATAATGTGTGAGATGAATTAACCACAATGATCTTTGCATACACAACAAATAATTCATCAACTTTTGGGTCCTTTTAGAGCAAACACTATATTGGACAAGGTTTCCCATGCAAATCTAGCTCATTGCTTTGTCTGGATTATGATAAGGCACATAATTAATAATCTGGTCTTGCTGAAAATATTGGTGTCACTTGTGAGATAAGGGCATCTGTTTTCCTTGCTAATATAATTTTTGCATAATCCTTTATTTTACGGATGCAGTGAGCACCTTCGTAATTGTTACACCATGTAAAGCGGCTACCTTGATAGCCTGCATCAATCCAATTTGTTGTTAACATGATTCAAGCTATCAACAGATCTTGCCTCTGGATGGTTTCCACCAAGATTCTCATCATTTGAAAGAACTGCATTCAAGTCTCCCCTGACCTTTTTATAGGATTTACGATTAATGCAGTTTAGCTGACAAAAATAAAAGCGAAAACAGTAAAGAAACATCTTAACACATGAAAGAGATGGGAACGAACATGTAGCACATTTATCCAGTAATTGAATAAATCTCCACATAATCATTACCTCTCCAAGATCACTCTGAAAACGCTTAATAAGTTCAATAGCAATGTTCCTGAATTCATTTTCCCGGCCTTTCAAGTTCACAATGACTTTTACCTGAAGAAAATCTGATATGTTAACCTGGCATTAATCATACAAGAGGTGGGATAAAAAAATTTTATGCTAAAAAAGTTTCAACAACCTTGTCTCCATCTTTAAGAAACTTTTGGGCAGCCTTCAGCCGCACAGAATAATCATGAGAATCAATGTTATACCTGAAATGAAACATAAATACATACATCTAGCCACAACATGTGTTATAAGCACAAATCTTAGGTACAAAAAGGCATGGCACTAAATATACCAGTATTAAGAAACGTGTACATGAACATATGCACAAAGAAATGGGAGGTGAGGGTCGGTCTCTATCGCCGCCAACAGGGCCAGCTGTTAATTATGGTGAAAAAACAGAACAGCAACTCTATTAATGGCGAATCAATATTACATGCTATATCCTAATTGATCTTAACTGAAGACCTAATTAGACAGAATCATGACTTTTATGGGTCCGCTAACTGGTAAACAATGCCCTACGAGATGCATGCATGCATCCATGCATGCATATGTATATATTTGTCATGCTAGAGCTTTGGTAAACAAATTCAAAAGGTGGAGAGATCTCCTTGCCAATCAACTTCATGGAATAAAAGTGAAGGTAACAATTAACATATTTGGTTTTCATGATTTGCACTACAGATAACTGATAAGACATAACATGAAGAAAAGTCAACAATTTCACTCGAAGGCAACATGAGCTCACATGCAGCAAGTGCAATGCTTTCAATCACTACCTTGATCTAGAAATCATAGATTGTTCCGTACACTTGCAACCGACTACAATTAAAAATTTGCAATAACCATGCACTTTTCTCTGCCAACCTCAAGCTCCTTATCACAAGTTCTCTGTATTCTAATTCTCATGTCTTCCTCCTCTCTACAACAGATCTGATACATGCTTGGAATTGTGATGCTTGATGATTACAAAAATTGGAAAGACCTATGCTATGTGGGTTAGTCCAAAAAAGAATCTTATGATCATTACTGGATTAACATTAACAACAGCGTCAAAGCCAGGACATATATGCAGGCAGCAATATTTTTAGTTAACCAATGATTGTTGAACTAACCTTATATCATTCACAAATTTCATGCAAATTTTGATGGAGCTAATACGTAGCTATACTCTGACAAATAGTAAGACCGATCCAAAATTTTAAAAGAATTCCTTATCAACTATAAACTTCTCTTTGAAAAATTTAATCATATTTTTTAAGGAAACAAGTTTCCTTAATTAAGGACATGATCTGAATGACACAATCTGCTGAAGGACTACTTAAGTTTCTGAGATTAAAATTTTAAGATGCAAATCATAGAACTCCCCCCTAAAGAAAAGGGGAAAAATCAACCTCAAGACACTCTATTCTAGCAAAAAATGATTGCCTATTTTAGGAGTTAGATGGGATACACAATATAGTTGACAGCAGCACAAACCATATCCCATACTGAAGGTAATGGCATCCTTTCCAACCCTTTTTCAGGGACAAAAAAGATCCAAGGCTGTTATATAATTAAAAACTGAAAAAGAAATAGAGAAAGATCAAATTTAAGAAAGCTTAGCATGATGGCTGCAGATTCAGCAGCTTGTGACGATGACACATGGGGTTATCAGTTTCAATTTGAGAGAACCCAGATCAAATACATGAAAACATCCTGTTTCAAATCTTCTTTTATTTAAAGATGGGCAGAACCAGGCTTTGGATCTACGTGACTCCAAACAATGACCGAGGTCTAACATTAACTCCACAAGGTCATGCCAAGAATTAGATCTCAAAATCCAATGGTCCAGACTCCAGCTCAGCTTAGAATAATAAAAAAGAGAAAGCCATGGTGCCCTAAAGAGTAATTCCTTTATATAACAGGGAAATTGTTTTTCCTCTTATTGGAGAGATTAGATCTTTAATGGGACTGCTCTCAATTGGGTCTTGGCTCCAATTTACTGAAAATAGAAGCACAAAAAGGAGGGGGAGGCAGGAGGACCAATTTTATTACAATTAATGGAGAAGGAGATGTGCATAGGCATTTTTATTGGGCCGGGGGGGGGGGGGGGGGGATGCACACCCCTCGCTCCACCTTGATTAAGATAAATCTGTTATTAACATACACTACTTAAGGGATATGGTGCATGATCTATACTTGTAGCGAGGACTTCCCACATACTAAAATCCATTACGTGGGTACAGCAGCGCAAACTTTCCCAACCCCTGTTATATCAATTAAGCAGGGAAAGTAATTTGCCCTTACATATTTCCTCAATGAAAAAGGAAAAAACTGAGAGGTAAATAAAAGGTATCTTCCACCTCTAGTCATAAAGTTCTTTGGCACAATGTTAATGATGCTCAAGTTATGAGGTAATATTTTGGCATTAAGATACCTGAGAAAGTAGTTCAAAAATGTATAAAAAATAGCCTATGGAACACCCAATTACTATCCAATACCCAAGTATTGTTTGACCCACTATTATGTATGAGTATAGGGTTGTAAATTTGGTTTTAATTTTGGATCTGGGTCTAACATATATATACTTTGGTTTTGCTTATGGATAGGCCTAAACCGACTTGAACCCAAACAATTGATGTGCTTTGGATAAATTTGGAGAGAAAGATGGCATAAAACAGTACTTCTAAACTCTAATTAAAATCCTTTCAGACAAAGATCATTAGCAATGTCACTTCTGCAATCATCCAAAACCTAGGTACCTAGTAGGACTCAAACAAGACATCATAAATAATGATTATCTCATCATCACACTTGAAAATCACAATTTTGATCTATGCTGTGGACATTGCAGGAGTTCACTCTAACTTGGAAACAAACACTTGTGCACCAAATATGGAAGTGTGGGTAATTAGACATAACTTCAAGTGGCAGACGACTCGCCTTGACAGATAATTGATTCCTAAATCATATTGAAGTATAGGAATTTCTAACACACTCCAAGAGAACCCTAAAGAACCAGCCTATCATTGTGATCTGAATCTACATATCAGCTCAAATCAAAGATCACGAGAAACAAAAGAGAACATCACAGCCCAAGCTTTTTGTGTATATATCCCTATAAATATGGCTTATTGCATATTTATCCTTTGAAAATCACTCTTTGCATATATAGCCCTCGAATCATCTTATTTTTGCAAGGATACCCCTTCAGTCAGATTTCTGACTAACAGTGTAAGAATATAACTGTTGTAAGTGTAAAAAGATACAACTATTTTTGCTCATTACTAGCCTTGAGAAAATTTAACATTTAATTTATATTGTAAAGAGCTATATTTTTTGCATAATTTTTCAGGGAAATTAATGTAAAAGGGCACTAAATTTATTTATACTCAAAACAGTTATTTATTAACAATGTCAGTCAAATATCTAAAAGGAGGGATATCCTTGCAAAAACAAGAAGATTTTAGAGGTATATATGCAAATGGTGAGTTTTGGAGGATAAATATATAATAAGACATATTTGCAAGGGTATATATGGCACAAAAAAAAAAAACCCTAAAATCATGCCCACAATCCTTCAAACTTCTAAGATGAAAGACCTATTATTGTGACTTACTTCCCATTGAGATATAAAAGTTATCCTCACATAATCTCACATCAAAATCCTAAAATAGAAATTGGGTCCCATCTAGCTTCAGCAAGCAGAAAAATAACCATCTGACAGTGATTGTGGCTGTAGGTCCTAGCTGAGAGACTGTTATGTAGTCCCACATCTTCCTAAAATTAAACATGAAGTTTCACATGCAGATAGCAAATGTAAATATGCAGATCCCAATAAATCTTTCTCCAATTAGCTAATTGTCCATCAACCTCGACTGGACCTAACTATCAGATCCTCTTCAGATTGGAACTATTAACCTTTTGTACTTTATGTTATCTACAATCCGTAATATAAAAGACTGAAATATGGAAGACCAGAGAATATGATAATTGGAAAAACTCATCATTAAAAGAAATAGCTTGGTCAAATTTTAAAGTGTTCAATTTAGATAGATTGTTTTATTAATATTATAGCATCAGTAAAATAATGGACGGAAAAACAAGTTATAACAATAGGTTGCAAAATGAAAATGTAAGTATGTTTTACATACAGCTTGAAAATTAGACCCATACCCCATTTTGAGTTCTTTGATATCCATACGGCTTGCTGCAAATAATAAAGCATGTGTAAGATCACAACACATTGTCATGAGATTGATGATTACTGAAGAGAAAGATAGTGCATTGCAAAAAGAAAAAAAAAAAAGAAATAAATAAATAAGAAACTCAAGGGAGAAGAAATTCACCAGCAGATCTTTTCTGTTGCACCTTTTTCTTCTTTTGCTGTTCATACTTATGTTTTCTGTGAGCAAGATTTTTTAGACACCATGTTAAATGATACTGAAGAGCTACAACAGCACATGTCCATATTCTTAAACCAGAATAAGCTTCTTTAGACACTGCAACTTATGATATCATTATCCCAATATACACAAAAAGATATTCCGAAGAATCAATAAACATGCATGTAAGATGTAAAAACCAATGAACTACTTGAGTCAGGTGCATAGTAACTGAAAGGAATTATTTATTATCATGTAGCACATACTTGTAATCCGCACTTTCAAAGAGTCTGAGGACTGGAGGATCTGCATCTACCGACAATATTGCCTGCAAAAGGAGTCACATATCAGGTAGAGAATGCCAGTTTCTGCAATTCTTGCATTCTGTATTTTTCTTTTCGGAAATGAAGGATTGATTCTCTTTAGTTATTAATAAATCAAATCATGCTAGATGTTATACGTAAGATCTTTTGCACTATGACATCTGAAAATGTACAGGCCTACTTCTAGACAAGGATATTGGTCATCACAGGTATGAGCTAATATGAAAAATGGGAAAAATCCAAAACACATCCCTAGTTCTTTTGATGGTGTGTTTCAGTTGGGTTTGTGCACTCTGAAATGTCAAACGACTTCAAATATTAAATACTAATTAGTGTCGATTTCTTTAAGTTCTCAGTCAACAAAATCAAACCACTCTAACATGGCCAAAACTTACACCATAAACTCCATGCAAAAAGGACGATAAATTACAGGCCAAATATCTGGAAATCTTAGAGATTTATCACATCTTTGTAGGAATGAAGCGGGCAAAATTTGAAGCATTTACTGTACTTTTACAGATGCATTCCTAGTTGACAATTTGCTGGATGATATATACATATATATAAGGGCTGATAAATAGAAAAGGATGTCATTTGCAAAAATACAAATATAAAGATATTATAACATCAACCAGGTGAGTTTAGTTGAACTGAAATGTATGAAGATATAGTTTTCCTACTAAATAAGACATACCAAAACTAGATCAGCATCATCTGCCATTTGTATGGCTTCACTTTTAGACATTACACCAATCTGCAGAAAAATGGAAAACAAAGTGACCCTTGGAAAGTGTAGAAGATATGACAAAACCTAAAGAAATATCAGAATGTAAGACTAACCATATTCTGTTGCTCATCCAATAGCCTCACAGAAGGTGACCTAGAATCAAAAAAAATGGAATACATGAATGGAACAGATGAGATGCAAGGTATCACATGGAATGAAACTTCTGTGTGTGTGTGTGTGTGAGAGAGAGAGAGAGAGAGAGAGAGGATGCAATTAAAAAAAAAAAACAAAATTATACTGAGATGTTTCTCATAAAGTGTTATGTAATACAGATAGAATACTTTGATAATATAAGTCATGTTTTAACAAATTACTCCTTTAACTACCAAGAGAAAAAGGGCCATCTTTGCTAGGTATTCAATAGGAATTATTTCTGAACTGAATAAAGGTTTTGCACAAACATGCTCAAACATGGATTGTCAAGCAATCAGACCAAGTCCAGGGAAGACTAAGACTTAGGCTGCCACTAAAGCCATGGAGAGATTTGTTTCCAATGTTGGTTCTAAGAATATCCTTCTTGCGTATATGGTTTATACAGCAAGAATTAGCATAAATGCCTCTTGATAACCATAGAAATACTAGCAAACATACCAGGCAATAGATCACTGTGAATCCTAAAGAATTAAGGGGAATGTTGGTTTCATGGCACTTAGTGTGCTAGAGCACCTTCTGGTAATATAGCAATTACTTGAAAAAAAAAATGCCAATTCTCATCTTTTACTGTGCCTTGTAATACTGTAGGATGGATTAAGAAAGGCATTGTTTCATTCCCGCTCAGCCTTTAATTGTTGTTGGAAGTATGGTTTTTGCTGAGATCTGACCCAAGGTGATGCTATATTCAAGAAAAAGGTCCTCCACTTCTTCACCGATGCAGCAGGTGCAGCAATTAAGTTGTAAATGTAGACAAAATCTTCTAATAAACAGAGAAATGTTTGTCTCTCCTGGGCATGACTCCATGGTTAAAGGATATGTCAGTGCACCTTTCCTAAACTTAGATTTCCACAATCATATATTGAACAGAGAAGTGTCTAGTATTTTAAGTGAAGCTTGGTGAAGGTTTCTCTGCCGAACATCTCCAAAATGTCTATCCTCCCTTTTTTTATGTTTAATTTTCATATTTCTCCTCAGATGAATCATCATGTCCACTTCTTCCAAACATTCTCATGTAACAAATTAATCTTCATAACTATTTAGTCTTCACATTATGTATTCCTTCAATCAAAGACACAACCATGTTTGCTACCCTATCCATCCCTTAGCACCCACCCCTCAAGATGTTCGAGTTTCAATGGGGGAAAAAAATTTAACAATAAAAATCTCCACTTCACCTGACTCAAAGAGAGTTTTATAAAAAGAAAAAAAAAAAACATGCAGATTTAGAATCACTACTCCCAATAAATTACTTCAAAGCTCTCAATAAATAAATAAATTCAGCTACAAAACCATGCATAAGAAGAGAGTCTACATATTTGACCCACAATAGAAGAAAAAAAAATTTAAAAACAAAAAACTTCTTCAGTTCTTCCCCATCTTTTGCATTTAGATTTCATTCTCTTAAGGTAATTCATTGATTCCACCACCTGTGAAATTTAACCTTGAGACAATGTATGCTCTCAGGAGAAAGGGGAACATAAACTATCTTATCCATCACTCAACACCTACATCTTGAAACGGTACTCTTTTTAACAAGAAATCAAGCTCATAATGATCAAGTACCGGACTCTACCTTATCCAAAGAAAACTTGAGCAGACATGCAAACCTAGAAGCAACAAGCAGTTAAATTATTTCTATTATCTCTATAAGAACCAATTAAGTTAATCAACAGAGCAGACACGCACTTGACCCACAATTCGAACACCGATTAAAATAAGGATCCATCCCTATCTTCTGCACTTAACAATACTCTCTCCTTGGATAGCTCAAAATTCCAGTTCTTCCGAGCAATCTCACATCACAGCAAAGCATCTCCATTAGCAACTAATTTTGCATTGTCTATTAATTCAAGAAAAAAAAAAAAACAATGTTCACCACCCAGTCTTAGCTCAACAGCCATACCTCAAAACAGTAATATTTCCACGAAATCTTGACGGTAAATATATCAACGTTACCCTACTCAAAGAAAATTATAACAGACATGCACATATAGAATAATCATGACAAGAAGTTTTTTTTTAAAAAATAAAACAGAATCAGGAGCCGAAATAGAGTTCTCGTACTTGACTCGGTCAAGATCAAGGGCGGGATCGTAGTCAGGATCGGCGAAACGGTTATCACCCTGGAACCTCCTGGAGCTGGGGCCGGGACGGAAACCGCCGCCATACCGTGCCACCACCGCTATCTTGGTAACAAAAGGGGGCCGGCAACCCCGAACTGGTTTCTTGGGCAATCGAAGAAGAAAGAAAGAATGGAAGAAGGGTTTGACAGGGTTGGAGGCGGTCGGCGCGCGAAACAAAGTAGTAGAGGGTTTGAATTGGAAAGCGGCGATTCCGGCCATGGCTTGCTTTAGCTTCGGCTTCCACCCGAGAAGAAAAAAATGGATGCTTCTACTCTCAGTGAGGGAAGCGAGATGGAGGAGAAGGAGGGAAGGGAGGGAGGATTCGATCGAAACCCATGAGAAAACTTAGATCTTTCTTCGTTCTCCGACGAAATTGCAACTCCAGGAGATGGAGAGAAACCGGAAGGAACGTCGGGTTGGGAGTGAGAGAGGAGTAGGCCTTGGCCGGACCTTATCCCCTACCCTCCCTGTACCACGGAGGCCGCATGGGAATCGTACATGGAAACGCCTTTGAATGAACCGATTGGGTTACGAGGGGAACGGTACCCATGAAACGGACACAAGTCAGTGGGTTAGACACGTGTATCTCGGCGTTGTTACGAGCTTGGACCCAAAGAGCCAATAGGCCTGATCACCTTGCCAAAAAAAAAAAAAAGCCTGATCACAGCGCAGCCTGATACCAATTTTCTGAGGGACATTTTTATATCCTTTATCGAAGTAGGGTTGGGCTTCAGGGCTGGTGCCAAGGCTTTTCCATTATATTAGTGGACAGGTGGGACTAATATTTTCCAATTTTCTTCTCTTAAACATCTCAACCGGTTATCTAGACCACGCTTTGACTTGTCTACGATTCACCTCATTATACCACCATCATGTAGAAACAAGTGCAAGGGTGCTTTGGATTTGAGAACGAAATCAAAATTTAAATAATAATTAAAATAAATTGAATGGACATTGAATAGTCATATTTATCGATCTATTTAATTTATGCTACAATCAAAATCAGAATAAAAAAATCAATAAAACAAAAAAATATTTTAAAAATTAATTAAATAAAATATATTTGTAAAAAAATATTTTTTTATATAAAATCGGCAGAATAAGATTTAATAAAGGTAGAGTCTGGATTGGATTTTTGGAGATGAGGATATTATGCCCATATCTCTGGTCAGATGTTTAAATATTAGAATATTATTTTTTTCTTCTAAAATAGGAATATGAACAGGACTCTCTTCAGCTAAATAATTAGAGCCAGAATTTTTTATTTTTATTTTTATTCTAGAGTCCAATTCTTTTCAATTAAATATATTTTAAAATTTAAAGTTTTGTTCGGACAATCCAAACAGTATATTTATTTTCAGAAGTGGAAGGTCTTTTATCAAGCCACCATGAGACCCTGTCAGCAATAATGAGTCTGTTTTACCTCCAAAACAAGTTTGTGATGGATGGCTCCGAGCACTTCAATTGGTGGGACAGCATATGCAACACCGGAGATGATTCAAGTAAGAAAGCTTGTTGTTTTGAATAATTCAAAAAAATCTGCTTTAGCTTTTTTTTTTTTAATTTAGATTTTTTTAAAAAAATTCTAAAAATCTGTATAGGACCGAATGTTGGTTGGGTTGAATCTCAGTGGCTTTTGATCTCAGAAGTAGACCAAAATCTAATCATTTACCTGCCTGGGCATTCAATAAATCTTGTTTATGATACTTAAGTCCAATCAGGTAATTCCAGTTTTAAAATCCGTGGTCCAACTTGTTGAATTCTGGGTCATAGTGTCGAAACTTTGGAGGCATGGGTTGGAACTAAGCTTTTGTTTTTCCTTAATGTAATGTTCCTTGCCAATTCCTTTCACAATAATCTTATTGTAATTTTTTTTCTGGAAGATGGATATATTACACAACATGCATAAATACATTCACTAGAATCAAGGATACAGTTGTATGAGCCTATTGAACAGTATTAGAAATGTACATTGCCTATATCAGGAATATACAGAATATTAGCAATGTATATATTAGGAATGTATATTGAGGAATATACAAAATATTAGGAATGTACATTATCTAAAATATTTTTTTTATTAGGAATGTATATTGTCTATATTATCTATAAACAAGGAAGTATATGGGGTTGTTCCCTTTGATTAGATTTTTTTCTATCAATTTATTAACTTCATAAATCACTTTTAAGATGCAAAATATGCTTCTTGTAATTGTTTTTTTTTTTTTTTTGATTGAAATGGGAGGTGGAACCCACCCAAATTTAATTAAGCATAATGAATATTTACAGAATAACGAATCAAGCTGAGAAAGCTAGATTCGAAGATGGTAGAGGTAGTAGTTTCAATTACAAGTTAATAATTCTGAAAACTTAAAAATAGGTTCTAAAAACAGCTATGAAAGTGGTCGAGAGTTGCAAGTTTTAAAGGTTTCACAAATTACAGATTTTGATAAGGTATAGGTGATTTGGTTGCAGCTCTTCTGTGCGACCATAAAAACTTAGAAATTCAATCTTCATGTGTGGGGCTACAAAGGAGCTCTGTTTTACTCTGTTAGCAGGCCACTCAGTGAAATAAACAGAGATATAGTCCGCTCCTGATTCTCCCATTTAGCAGCTTGAAGCCAATCTTTTAAAACTGCTACTCCTGTCTCAATTATCTTTCCATAGGAGTATGCCTCAAAGTTAAAAATCCTTCTATTTCGTTCCTTCCATAAGTACCATAGGATTGAAATTATGCTATACATTGCCTGTTTAGCATTTTCTATTTTTAAGTTAGTCATCCAATCACTCAGTAGACCTTGAACAGTAAGTGGTAGAGGAGGAAGTGAGAGACGCTGCATGATCCTACTCCAAACCTGATAGAAAAACTAGCATTCAAGGAATAAATGGTTGATGCTTTCATCCATAGAACAGCACAGAGACAGTGAGCAAGCGTCGGGAATTTACGGTTATCAGCAGTGAGAACTTTGTTGTAAAAAATTAGCCACATGAAGATTTTTACTTTGGTAGGGGTAGGCAGAGACCAAATAGTCATGGGGAATCGAGAGATCATCCTGCAAGGGATAAAAAATTTGTATGCACTGCTGATTGAGAAGATTCTATTAGCTGTCCATCTCCAGCGCAAGGTGTCAGTGTCAAAAGAAAGATGAATAGATCATAAAAGAAACTGCGAGTGGTTGAATTCTAATATAGCAACAGAGTTAAGAGATTCCCAGAAGTTGTGTTGCCTATCTGCAGCATGAAGAAATTCTTGAATTGTAATATTCGGTGAAAGCGTAATTCTAAAAAGATTTGGGAACAGGTCTTGCATATAATTTCCTTCAAACCAGCGGTCAATCCAAAAGAGTTTGTTTTCCATCTCCCAATTTGCTTTCAGTGCAGGCATTGAACAGTGGGCAAACCTTTATGATATTTTTTTCAAGACTGAGATACCTTCAGAGATCGTGATATTGGCATTGGCACTATAAGAGCATTCATATCGTCATAGTATGCATTTTGAATTAACATTCTTCATGTTTTTCTGGGTTCATTCATATATCTCCACCAGTTGATTACCATTGTGGGAAAAAGATAACTTGACATCCAATATGAAGGCAATGATGTCAATACTGAATTAATCAATGACAGGTGTACTCCCATTGATAATAACTTACCTTTCCAAGAAGTCAATTTCTTGTCGACCTTCTGTATTAAGAAGTTCCAGTCAGCTACTTTCATGTGGCCAGTTAACAGAGGAAAGCCAAGATATGCGGCGGGAAAACCTTCAAGCTTGCATCCCAACATCGCTGCAAATCTTCTGGTTTGGGTTTGTAATAAGTTAATTGTGTAAAGTGCACTCTTATCAAAGTTTATCTTCAACCCGGATAGAATTTCGAAGGCGTAAAGCATAAATTTGAGGTGTTGAATATGCTGGAGATTTGCATCAGAATGTAGGATAGTTTTGTCAGCATACTGCAAGCAAACGATTTTACCAATGGTGGATGAAGAACCTATACAGCTATTAGACTATTTTTAGTTGACAGCTTAAGAATCTGGTTCAGAACGTCAGTTACCAGGATGAAAAGGATCGGAGATAATAGATCCCCTTGCTTTAAGTCCTATTTCATTTTAATCCATTTCGATGGGTTTCCATTAAGGATAAGAGCAACCTTGTTTGTTGTGAGAATGCAGTCTCCCCACTTGCACCATTTGTCACTGAATTCTCTTGCCTTTAATATTTCTAGTAAGAATGGCCAGCTAACACAATCAAAAGCTTTTTCGAAGTCCAATTTTAGAAGAATACCTGAATTTTTCTTCTTTTGATTATAAGATCTCTGTTGCTGTTAGGAAACTATCACTTGTTTGGCGTCCTTGTATGAATGCTGTCCGATCATCTGGAATGATGTCACCAATGAATTTAGATAAACGGATGCTCAACACTTTGGATAGAATTTTGAGGATTCCATTCATCAGGCTGATCGGACGAAAGTCACCAATAGTTTTGCATTCTTATTTTTTGGGAATGAGTGAGATGAAGGTATAATTCAGTCTGGAAATATCAGTTTGATAAGTATAAAACTGGTTGAAGAAGTTGATGATGTCAATCTTCATAATTTTTCAATAGATCTGATAAAAATTCATTTGAAAACCCATCAGAGCCCGGTGCCTTGCCCTTAGATAGTATTGGAAGGATTAAGCTTAATTGGAAAAAAAATATCTAATTAAAGGACCAGGGATTTATTCCGTAGCATATTCTTGGTTATTCTTTGGCATATTCTTGTTATTCCCTATTTGTATTTGGGTCTACATATTTGTATTTATAGGTCTTTGTACACACTTTTGATTAAGTGAGAAAAAAAATAAAAATAAATATCTCCTTCTCTTTTTCATCATGGTATCAGAGCATCCGGGTTCTGATCCATTCTTTCTTCTTTCCCCTTCTTAAAAAAAAAAAAAAAAAAAATTTCCTTTTCCCTCCACCCACCTCTGCCCTCTTTTTCATTATTTTTTTTCCTTTCTTCACAGCAAACTGCTGCCATCTTTCTCTCGGGCGTCGCCTGCGAAACTCCTTCCGGTCGAAACCCCAGCGTCACCATTCTTCCCGACGTCACCATTCTTCCCGGCGTCACCATTCTTCCCGGTCGCCACCGCAGCCATCGCAGTCCTCTTTCTCACCGGCCGCCTCCGTCGAGCCCCTTCTTCCCGTCGAGCCCCTTCTTCCCGGTCGAAGCCCTCTTTTTCTTCCCGGCCGAAACCCCTTCGCCGGCATCCACCGAGTCCATCCGAGCCTCTTCTTCCCGGCCGAAGTCCTTTCAAAGCTTCCGCATCCACCGAGTCCATCCGCAGCCATCGCCACTGCAAACCTCTTCTTCCCGGCCGAAACCCCTTCCTCCACCTCCCGGCCAACCTCTTCCTCTTCCTCCTCCTCGTCTCCCACCTCCGCTTTGGCGTGCCCGGCCCCCCTTCCTTCCCGGCCGAAATCCCTTCTCCACCTCCCGGCCAACCTCTTCCTCCTCCTCGTCTCCCACCTCCGCTTTGGCGTGCCCGGCGTTGTGGCGACCTCTGCTGCTTCCAAACCCGGCGTTGTGGCGACCTCTGCGGCCTCCAACCTCTCCTCCTCTTCTTCCTCCTCCAGCCCCCGAAGGCGTCGCCGGTGACGGCAGCAATCCCGTGCTTCACGGGATACATAATCGGTAAAAGCCACATTTACCACAGCTTCCTTTTTTAACCCTTTATTTTATTTCATTTATCAAAAAAAAAAAAAAAAAAAGAAAAAAGAAAGAAAGAAAGAAAGAAAGAAAAGAAAAAAAAGAAAAAAAAAGAAAAAAAAATGGAGAACTTTTATGCCTAGATACTTAAGAAGCCTGTATTTACAATATGTCCGGTGATTCGTGTGTCTGGTGATTCATTGATAGTGTGTCAGTGAGGTTATCATTTTGTTTGTATGGCCAATCCAATTACTATGCAAGATCTTGAAGGTCTGCTGGATCGGCTTATTACAGTTGCCACTCGATCAGGGGGTTCGTCAAGAGATAGTGGATTGCTGAATGCTCTTCAAGTGGCTGTAAAACTTGATGGCCCAACGACATATTTACAATGGGAGAGGAGCACTCGTCTACTTGTACAAGGGCGAGGCTTGGAGGGATATCTCACCGGCACAAAGAAGAAACCTGTTAATAATGAGCAGGATATGGTCCAATGGAGAATGGAGAACTCTGTTGTTCTAGCATTTCTTCTAAATACCATGACATCAAATGTGGCAAGAAGTGTGCAACTGCTGGAGACTGCACAGGAAGTCTGGGAGACGGTGGCCCAAATGTTCTCACAGAAGCAGAATTCTGCTCAAGCATTTGAGATCCGTTCTCAATTACGTCAGCTTCGTCAGGGAGATTTATCTATTACTGAATATGCCACCGAGTTGAAACGTCTTTGGTCCGAAGCTGATCATTATAGAACTTTTGCTCCACAATGCTCCATCGATGTTGATGGATTTCAGAAATATTTAGAAGAAGAACGGGTCCAGGACTTTCTATATGGTCTGAATCCGGAATATGAATCTGTCAGAGTTCAGCTCCTCGCCAGAGATATTTTACCTAGTTTAGGTCAAGTTTTCTCTACTGTTTTAAGCGAGGAGACACGGCGACGAGTGACTTCTGACTCCAATAGTTCTATAAGATCAGCCCTTACCGTACAGCCACATCAAGTAGGTGAGAAGGTATGTTTTCATTGTAAAAAGCCTGGGCACACTAAGGCATTTTGCTGGGATCTCCATGGCCGCCCAAATCAGCCTGGGCGTGGTAGTCGAGGCCGTGGTGGTCGTCGTAGTAGTGGAAGAACTGGAGGATAGAATCATGTTCGTGGATCTGCTCAAGCCAATCTCTCTGAAGAGACCGAGGGTGCTATACACAGCTTATCTACAGAGGAGTATCAGACCTTCCGACGAATGATGGAAAAGTATGAATCATCTTCTAACACCACACCTTCTACTCTGGAACAGTCTAGCCACCAGGACGAATATCGTGATTCTTCCCTTTTTGCACACTCAGGTACTTCATATAAGTCACATGCATTTACTTATGAGACATCCAACTCCTGGGTAATAGACTCAGGAGCATCCAATCACATGACAGGGGTACCTAATAGTTTTATTTCATATTCACCATGTTCAGGACATGACAAGGTCAGAATAGCTGATGGATCTTTTACCTCTATTTCAGAAAAAGGATCCATTGACTGTACTCCTAACTTAAGATTATCATCAGTATTGCATGTTCCATCCTTTCCTACAAATTTACTCTCTATCAGCTCTGTTACTAGAGATTTGAACTGGTCTGTCACTTTTTGGCCTTCACATTGTCTATTTCAGGAGCAGAAAACGGAGAAGATACTTGGGGGTGGTAGAATGCACAATGGACTATTATCTATCAACTGATGAGAAAAGTATGAGCTCTTCTTTGACGGGGTATGCATTATCTGCTGAAAGTGCCACTTCAGAACTTATGTTACATCATCGTAGGCTAGGTCACATTCCTTTTTCTATTCTTAGTCGCTTATTTCCATCTTTATCAACTAAATGCAATAAAAATTTGTTAGTTTGTGATCATTGTGAATTGGCTAAACACACCAGAGCAGTATTTCCTATATCTGGAATTAGAAGTTCTCAACCTTTTGCTTTAATTCACTCTGATGTATGGGGACCATGTAGTATCAATACTCTCAAGGGCCATAGGTGGTTTGTTACCTTCATTGATTGTTTTAGTCGAGTAACTTGGGTCTATTTATTGAAGGAAAAAACAGGAGTTTTAAACTGTTTTAAAGAGTTTCATAAATTTGTAGGTACTCAGTTTGGTGTTGAAATTAAAATTTTACGTTCTGACAATGGCACAGAATACATTAATCAGGAGTTCCGTGCGTATCTTCAAACTCACGGAATTCTTCATCAAACCACTTGTGTTGATACTCCTGCTCAAAATGGAGTTGCCGAAAGAAAAAATCGGCACTTATTGGAAGTAGCCCGATCCTTACTTTTTACCATGCAAGTTCCTAAATTCTTGTGGGGTGAGGCTGTCTTGACCGCGGCTTACTTGATCAATCGTATGCCTCTAAGAACTCTCGGGTTTAAGTCCCCCATACAATGTTTGAAAGGGTCTACTGATTATGTAGTCATTCCTAGGGTCTTTGGATGTGTTTGTTTTGCTCGTGATCATAGACCTTCAGTAGGAAAACTAGATCCACGAGCATTAAAATGTGTCTTTGTCGGTTACCCTGCTACTCAAAAGGGATACAAGTGCTATTATCCTCCTGAGCGACGAATGCTTGTTACTATAGATGTTACTTTTCGAAAAACTGAAGCTTATTATGGAAGTCGTCTATCTGATAATAAGACACCAGAATTATTTCTTCCGGGTGACTTTCTACACACACTAAATTCTGGTACCCAGGGGGAGTATCATAGTAATGATGTTCAGAGGGAGCCTAGTATTGAGAATGATGTTCAGAGGGAGCCTAGTATTGAGAAAGAAGAAGAGTCCAGTGTGCATTCACCACCAATTGCCCAGGTATCTCCACCGCTTGAAGCTTCTTCTCTAGAGTCTCCTAATGGTAACAATATTTCTACTACTTCTTCCATTTCTAATCTTAATATTCCTATTGCAAAACGGAAGGGTACTCGCTCAATTGTTCCTCCTGCTCGTTACCGTTATGATATCACTAATTATGTTTCATATAAGAATGTGTCTCCATCTTATCAAAGCTTTATAGCTGCATTAGACTCTGTCTGTATTCCTAGTACCTGGCAAAAGGCTATGGCAGAACCTAAGTGGAAGGAAGCAATGTTAGAAGAGATGACTGCTTTATCCAAAAATCAGACGTGGGATCTGGTCACTCTGCCAGCTGGGAAGCATCCTGTAGGGTGTAAATGGGTGTACACTATAAAGCAGACTCCAGAAGGCAAGGTGGAAAGATACAAAGCTCGGCTAGTAGCAAAGGGATACACTCAAATATATGGTGTAGACTATGATGAAACCTTTGCTCCAGTGGCCAAGATGAACTCTGTTCGAACACTTATATCATGTGCTGCTAATTTTGGCTGGGAATTACATCAGTTAGATGTAAAGAATGCATTTCTTCATGAAAATCTTCAGGAGGAAGTATACATGCAGATACCACCAGGATTTGAGACTAGAGCAACAATTGAAAAAGTCTGTAAGCTAAAGCGCTCACTTTATGGTCTTAAATAGTCTCCTCGAACCTGGTTTGATCGATTCAGTCGGACTATAAAAGGAATGGGATATAGACAGAGTAATGCAGATGATACTCTATTCTATAGACATCTCAAGGGAAAGAAAACTATACTCTTGGTTTATGTTGATGATATTGTAATAACAGGAGATGACCATCATGAGATTAAACAACTCAAAGGAAAACTAAAGCAAGCATTTGAAGTAAAAGATCTGGGTCCACTAAGATATTTTTTGGGCATAGAAGTTGGACGATCATCCAAAGGTATTTTTCTGTCACAACGAAAGTATGTACTAGATTTGCTTTCTGAGACTGGGATGTTGGGGTGTAAACCTGCTACTACTCCAATAAATCAGAATCATCGAACAGTGACAGATGGTGGAACTCCTGTTGATCGAGAAAGGTATCAACGGTTAGTTGGAAGGCTGATATATCTTTCACATACAAGACCCGACATAGCCTATGCTGTCAGTGTCATCAGTCAATACATGCATGATCCACGAGAATCACACATGGAGAGAGCTTTCAGAGTATTACGCTATCTGAAAGGATGTCCTGGTCGTGGTTTGTTGTTCTCCCAACACAACACATTCCAGGTTGAGGGATTTACTGATGCAGATTGGGCTGGATCATTGGATGATAGGCGATCTACTTCGGGGTATTGTACATATGTAGGGGGTAATTTAGTTACCTGGAGAAGCAAGAAACAGTCAGTGGTGGCTAGATCATCAGCAGAAGCTGAATATAGAGCAATGGCTCTAGGCATATGTGAACTTCTTTGGCTTCAGAAGTTGCTTCAGGAATTACAACTTCTAAACAAATTTCCTCTTCGGTTATATTGTGACAACAAAGCAGCGATTGAGATTGTAAGCAATCTGATACAGCATGATCGTACCAAACACATCGAGATTGACCGTCATTTTATCAAAGAAAAGATTAATCAGGGCCAGATCTGCATTACCTATATTCGGTCTTCTGATCAGGTGGCAGACATTCTAACCAAAGGGCTTAGCTCATTGTCCTTTTCTGGATTGACTGACAAGATGGGGCTTCGAGATATCTTCGCCTCATCTTGAGGGGGAGTATTGGAAGGATTAAGCTTAATTGGAAAAAAATATCTAATTAAAGGACCAGGGATTTATTCCGTAGCATATTCTTGGTTATTCTTTGGCATATTCTTGTTATTCCCTATCTGTATTTGGGTCTACATATTTGTATTTATAGGTCTTTGTACACACTTTTGATTAAGTGAGAAGAAAAATAAAAATAAATATCTCCTTCTCTTTTTCATCAGATAGACTAGAGATTGCTCCGATAATTTTTTCTTCTGTAAATGGGTTATCCAGCACCTGTGGTTGTGGCATCTGTATTGGATAGAGAGATTTTCAGTCAGCCGTTGATGTCGTTGAAGAGGCTTTACCAAGCAATTTAGAATAGTACCTTGGGAAGGTGTCTTCAATTTTTCTTAGCTCGGTAGTTGTAGATCCTCCATAGTCGATGCTTCTAATGAGGTTTTTCCTCCTTCGTCCACGGGCATAGGCATGGAAAAACTTTGTGCTGCGATCTCTATGCAACAGCCAAGTAACATGTGATCTTTGCTTCCATAGAGTTTCCTCTGCTGGCAGAATACCTTCTAACTGATTCTTAAGTGCTTTCCTTCTATCATATTCTATAGAGGACAAGTTTCTGCTCTCTTCTTGGGCATCGAGGGCAAGAATTTGCTCTTTTATTTAAGTGTTTTTTCTCAGAATGTTTCCATTGGTTGCTTTGTTCTATACCTTGAGCCTCCTTTTCAAGTATTCTAATTTCATAACCAAAGTGGTAGATGCATCAGGGCAGGTGGGTGCAGTCTTCCACCAGGCTGCGATCAAATCTTTAAGTTCAGAATTCTGGACCCAAAAAAGTTCAAAGCGAAAAGATTTTCTGAGAGGAGAAGGGCTATAGAAGTTCAGTTTGATAGGGAAGTGGTCGGAGGCTGCTTTAGGAAGAGGTATGAGTACAGCCAATGTTTGGTGCTCAATCCATTCTATAGATACGAGGCATCTGTCTAGCATTGACATTGAAGGAGATTTATGGTGATTTGACCAAGTGAATAATAGTTGATTCATCCTCAGCTTTACCAACTCAAGATTATCCATAAAGGAATTGAAAGCCTCCGAGACAGAGAGGTGCTATTGCTGTTTCTTTTCCTTTCATTTGGGAATCTAATTGTGTTGAAGTCACTAACTATGACCCATTGCCTCTGCCATTTTCTCCGAATGGATGCTAGTTCATTGAAAAAATCTAATCTCTTGCAGTGGTCGTTGGATCCGTAAATATTAGTTAACAGCTATTGTGGTTGGTCCAGAGAGTCCTGTCGGAGATGATGCAGAGTGCTGAGAGAATAATTTTCTTCATGGAAGGTTAACCCATCGATCAGAGATGTCTTCCAAACTGTTAAGAGTCCACCCGATGTCCCAATGGCATTAATCGCACTCCAAGCATTGAAATTGTTTTCACAGGAGCTGGTAATGTATCTACTTGTTACTTCACCAAGCTTAGTTTTTTGGAAGCAGACGATCGCGCAATTGGCTTGAGTTATCGTGTCTCTAACTAACCTTTATTTGGAAGGTTGTCCTAGACCTCTTACATTACAAAATAGCAAGCTCATCTGTCTATAAAAGAAACCATTCTTCATCCAACCGAAGTGCCATTGCTGTCATCCTCATATTGAGGAGCCCCAAGATGATAATCTTCGTTGTCGGTTAGCTGTGGCCACGGCCGTGCCGTTGACATACTCTGAGCTTCTAGTTTCTTGAGTTTGGATATGTCCAAAGTGTCGGTGTCGTGGAAGAGTATACCACCTTTTCTGCCAAGAGATCTAACTTCTGACGAGGTGAGAGAATTTAGAAAGAGAATGTCAGCCGTGTTCAGCTCTTCTTCAATCATTCCGAGGTTTTTCACCTTCTTCATCCTGATTCCAGCGCTCTGTTTAAGCGATTTAGTAGAAGCCTTCTTAGAGCACTGCGGACTCGTGCTAAAGAGTGTAGGTGATGTCACCATACTAGATGGGTGATGTTTTAGGCCCTCTAGAATGGTCAAGAGTGCCCTTGACACAGCAACGGTTGCTTCTGCTGTCATATCAGTAGCTATTAGAGGGGAGCTGTTGTATAGAGGCGAGGTGTTGTGACCCGGCCCAATTGAGCTCTAAACCCAGCCCACAAAAATTCATCAAAAAAAAAAAATTTGGGAAAGACTTCTATAGAGAGTTTTCTTCCTTCCGATCGGCTCCTAAATGGAGTCGAAAAGCTCACTGAGGAGGAGTCAAACTCCTCCTCTCTGACCCTATTTAAAGAGGAGAGTCCTTCTCTCTTCCTCCAATCAAGCGATCGAGAGCAAAACGGCAAGGATCGTCAGAGGATTCTCGCGGAAGCCTTCACCGTGCTAGCCTTGATTCCTCGCCACAGTGGCCACCGGAGCTCGAGGTAAGCCCCGGCTTCTCTTCCTCTCTTCTCCTCCTTCCTTCCCTTGCCTATGTGCACGACAGTCGGCGACCAAATTCACCGAATTTCGTTGGGGAAAAACTCACCTATTTCAGACTGTTCCCATCATTTTTTTTTTGGTTTTTCGGTGCCGGTGGTCACCGTCGACCACCAGTTTGACTTCTTCCAGACTGTGGTGTTATAGCCCTCCTACCACAGGCCACTGCTATGCCGGTAGCGACCTCTGATCAGTCGAACAAAGGGGGACCGCACGGTCCCCTGTTTTGCTAGAGAAACCGTGGGAAGAAGGAAGAAAAAGAAAAAGAAAAGAAAAAAATAGAAAATATTAAATAGACTCTCTCTCCTTTCTAACTCTCTCCCTCTTTTCTTCTCTCCCTAATCTCTCTCTAGTCTTTCTCCACTTTCTCTCTCTAGGTTATTTTTCTCTTCTAAGATTTCTAAAATTTTGAGAAGAATGATGATGAATTGAAATTGATTCTAATAATGAATTTTGATCTGTGATCACCAGACGGTATACCGACATCCACTTTGATCCGACCTAATAATTTTAAATTTTATTTCTCATAATTTTATTGAATTATCCATATGATAATTTCAGCATGATTTAATCTGATCGATCAGATTTGTTGAATCATCTCGTCTGAAGAGTCCAAGATGAATTTTCTCTCTCTAAATTTTTCTCTCTCTAATTTTTTTTTTCTAAAATTATTTCTCTCTGTTGATCGATTTCTCTCTCTAAAAAGATTTATCAATGAGAAATTTTTTGTAATATTTTTGATTTGATGAAAAATCCTGATCTATGATTGTCGGGCAACGTACTGGCACTCATCTTGATCAGACTCGATATTTCTCAATTTGATTATTCATGATCCTGATTTAACCATGACTTGGATTAGATCATTTTGATCACACCAATCGAGATGTTGGATTATGGCACCTGATTAATTTGGATTGTATATCATGAATTCTTTCTCCTCTAATTTTCTCTCTCTACGTGTTTTATGAAACCAATGAAGAAACGTCAGTCCTATCACTTCGAATCTGATTTGATCTGATAGTCAAATTTTGGATCGTTTATGTCCTAATTAGATTTTGATTAGATAAAATTAGATGATCGGACCCAATCTAAACCATTAAAATATAGTATTCGTATTCTTTCTGATTATTGAATTTGATCTCATATAGGTATCGTTGACACCTGATAATCGGATATTGTGATATGATTTATGAACTGAAAAATTTTGAAAAAAAAAATATAGAAATATGTAGATTTATTGGAATACGTTCGAGATAAATAATGTTTAATTTTTTTTAGATTTATCGATAAATTATTATATATTTTTCTGACATAATTTGTGAAACGATGCATGAATTGGATAAATGATATTTTATTATAAAAATATCTTATTAGAAATGTTATGATGAAGCATGATTGAACATATTGATTTTATGATGCATTATATTGATTGATTTCGATACTACATGATTATATATTTTCTTATCAAAATTAGAATATGAAACATAATTTATGAAGAATTCTGATATAAAAATAATATGAATTGACAACCTGACTATGTAAAGGACTCCGCCAATAGAGGCATATACGTTGGTAATTGATTTGTCCTGAGGATTTATGTTGCCAGCGAGATTAGCGACATATCGTCAGAGAGACCAGCGACAAATCGTCAGTGAGACCAGCAGTTCTGAAGGACTTTGCTGCCAGATGATTCGCAACTCACTGCAAGAAGATATGCGGTATTATGACCTTGCCATAGAGAAAATATGGTTATAGCTCATGGTTGATGAAAAGAACGTAAGAATAAAAGAAATTAAAATCTCGAAAAAAACTTAAATTTTTGAAAAAAAAATAAATTTAGTATGAATTATATTGCATAATTAAAGTTGATTTCAAATTGATGAACTTTATATGTATTATTTTTTATAAATTATAATTATTTACTTAAATACCTGATGAAATCTGTTGAAAGTGATCATTGCTTACTGGACTGTCTAGCTCATTATCTCTTATTTTACTATTTTTATAGATGTTGAGGAATTAAAATGATACAAGATATGAATGGAAGAGTGATAAGAAGCAAAATTTTTATATTTTAATTTTAAACTGAAAATCTTATTGAATTTAATGTAAGGCTTCTTGAACATTATGAAATTTATTGAGATATTTAAAAAAAAATTTAGATTGTTATGTTTTAGATTTAAATTATTGACTAATTATTTCGCTGTTGTTTTAGGATAGCATGATAAGATGCCTTGCCTGCTTATAGGGAGAGTTTTCTATGAGTATGCGGTAGTTGCCACGACCTTCGGCTTGCGATCTCGGATCGGGGGTGTGACAATTAGAGTGATATCAGAGCATTAGTGGATGAACTAAGATGTATATAGAATGAGTGTCAGTGGATAGACACTAGGGATATTATGGTATAGATCTTTGATGATTGTAGTGGGAGAAATCTTTATAATTTTTGATTAAATATTGAGATTATGTATGAAAGGATCACAAGAGATTATGGCATATAGAGTTTGAAATATGATGGATGATCTATGGAACATGATATGATTAGTTAGATTTTGATCGAAAGTAATTACAAAAAGATTGACATAAAATTTTATTGTGCATTATGGTTATTAATTTGATCATTGATTATTCAAGTGAATCGTAAGTTCAAATTCGATGTGAGAATAATACTATGATATTACTTCTAATTGAGAAGTTGACTATTATTGGCAAGATAAAGATTTGATGATAAAATATTGTTCTAAGATAGACGAAGAAAGTCTTTTATGATGCTTGATTGAAATATTTATCAAAATTGAACTTGATACGTGGATCATGTATAAAGTGGCATATTAGGATGAATGCATATTTGGAGATATTGCAAAGAAGTCTATTTCTTATTGATGAACTCAATTATGAGATTGTAAGATATTCATTGTGTTGAAATATTTAATTATCATCCTTAAATCTAAATAATAGATCTTATTTGTATCTTTTGGAGACTACATGATGTGTATGAAATTTTAATTTAAAAAATTTTGTATTTAAGTTGATCTAAAATTTTTTTAAAATTGTTGATAAGGTTGTTAATGAAAGATTGCTATCTTTAGGTTAAGATAAAAGATCTGATTTGTATTTATTTGAGATTATAGGATCCATATGAATTTATAATTTAAAATTTTAGATTTGAGAATTGATATGGAGTTCCTTTGCTATTGTTAATGAGATCGCTGATTGAATCTACTATTAAATGGAGATTTAATTTTTTTGAGACTTGTATGATTGTTATAAAAAGATATTTGATAGATATTAAGGATCTTGATGATAGAAATTTTAGAAAAAATAATGATTTGAAATTTTTATATGTTCTGATTATGTCCTAACTTGGTGAAGCATCGAAGGATTTTCTTATCGATTTGACTTATAGAATTTTGATTTGAAATTATCGAATTGAATTGATATGAGAATTAAGATTTGATTCATATTGATTATAGTAAACCTATATGATGGTTTTAAATTTGATATTGGACTTAATGATTAATCAAAATTATTGTACGCCAATAAAAGTATGAATGAGAATTGAAAGTTAATCTTTGGCTTCAATTGAAATTTAAAATTTTAGATCTTTTCTATTGATAAGATAAAGAAATGATTTGATCAAAATTTTTTGGTGAACCTAAAAAATTTTGATTGTTAGAACAGAGTGCGCGGTGGAAGCATGGTGATCTGGATTATTTTGAATAAGTTAGGGATATTGATTCTTTGAGTTAAAGAATTATGATAGATGACATAATTTGATATAAAAAATTTATTGATATAAGAAAGAATAATATTTTTAAAATTTTGAATTATTTTAGATATCCTAATGTGATTTTCAAAAATAGTGCTTCCATCTACTATGTTAAGAAAACATTTAGCATTCTAATTCTAGAATAAGTGGATCCTTGATTTTAGATTTTAGATTTAGAATATTTAGAAATAGATTTTTTTTATCCTAGAATTGAATTTTATAATTTTTTATTTATTAGAAAAAATTTGAGATTGTTTATCGAACATTGATTTTGATCTTAGATTTTTAAACTCAAATATTTATTTATGAAGAATGTGATAAAATTTATTTATGATCTTGTGATAAATTGATTAAATCATGAGCAGTTAAAAATTTTTGATGAGAAATTTGATATCTTTATCTAGAATTGAAAGATTAATTTCGATGATCAGAAATAGAGGTATTGATTCTAATCAATATTAGTGATATTGATCTTTTCTTTATGAAATAATTTAATGATGAATTTATATCAAAAAAATAAAATAAAATATTAAAAATTTGAGGATAAGATTAAAAAGATAAATTTTTAATCTTTGAAAGCATGAATAAGAGAAAATATTTTTGAATTTTGATTGATTTGGATATCATCATGTGATTTATAGAAGTATATTTTTCTATCTTATGATGGGTTGATTAATTAAGAGTGGTTAGTATTTTGAAAAAAAAATGATGATGATGAATGAAATTCTTATTCAAAAATTAAGATATTAATTTTTTCTATTTACAAGAGATATGTTTGATTTTGATCTAGTCATGAGGTATTGAACATTATTTTATTAGGAATGAGAGCATGATTTTGAAATCTTAAAATATTAAAAAAAATTTAGATGTTGATTTTGATAATAAAAAATGAATGATTTTATTTCAGATCAATATTTGATGCATTGATCTTTTTCTTATAAAATGATTTAAGAATGAATTGGCATCAATAATTAGAATATTGAAATATTTGAGGGTGAGATTTTTATCATAAATCTTAAGTAAGAAATTTTGAAGACTTAAGCAAGAAAATTTTCGAGGACGAAATTTTTTTTAGAGGAGAAGAATGTTATGACCCAGCCCAATTGAGCCCTAAACCCAGCCCACAAAAGTCCATTAAAAAAAAAATTGAGGAAGACTCCCGTAGGGAGTCTTCTTCTTCCCGACTGGCTCTTAAACGGAGTTAGAAAGCTCGCTGGAGAGGAGTCAAACTCCTCTCCTCCGACTCTATTTAAAGAGGAGAGTTCTTCTCTCTTCCTCCAATCAAGTGATCGAGAGCAAAATGGCAAGGATCGCCGGAGGATTCTCATGGAAGCCTTCACCATGCTCGCCTCGATTCCTCGCCACAGCAGCCATCGGAGCTCGAGGTAAGCCCCGGCTTCTCTTCCTCCCTTCTCCCCATTCCTTCCTTTGCCTGTGTGCACGACCGCCGGCGACTGAGTTTGTCGGATTTTGTTGGGAAAAAACTCACCTTTTTCAGACTATTTTCGTCGCCTTTTTCTTTGGTTTTTTGGTGTCGATTGTCACCATCGACCGTCGGTTTGGCTTCCTCCGGACTGCGGTATCGTAGCCCTCCTATCGCTGACCACCATCGCGCTAGTCACGACCTCTGATCGGTCGAACAAAGGGGGACCACACGGTCCCCTGTTTTGCTAGAGAAACCATGGGAAGAAGAAGGAAGAAAAAGAAAAAGAAAAAGAAAAAAAAAGAAAAAAAATAATAAATAATAAATAGACTCTCTCTCTCTCTTCTCTCTCTTTTCTTCTCTCTCTAATCTCTCTCCATTTTTTTTCTAGATTAATTCTCTCTCCTAAAATTTCTAAAATTTTGAGAAGAATAATGATGAATTGAAATTGATTTTAATAATGAATTTTGATCTGTGATCACCGGACGGTATACCGACATCCATCTTGATCAGACCTAATATTTTTAGATTTTATTTCTTATGATTTTATTGAATTATCCACATGATAATTTCAGTGTGATTTGATCCGATCGATCGGATTTGTTGAATCATCTCGTCTGAAGAGTTCAAGATAAATTTTCTCTCTCTAAATTTTTTTTCTCTAGAATTTTCTCTCTCTTGATCGATTTTTCTCTCTAAAAAAATTTATCAATGAGAAATTTTTTTAATATTTTTGATCTGATAAAGAATCTTGATCTATGATTGTCGGACAGCGTACTGGCACTCACCTTGATCAGACTCGATATTTCTCAATTTGATTATCCATGATCCTGATTTAACCATAATTTAGATTAGATCATTTTGATCACACCAATCGAGATGTTGGACTGTGGCACCTGATTAATTTGGATTGTATCTCATGAATTCTCTCTCCTCTAATTTTTCTCTTTACTTGATTTTATGAAATCAATGAAGAAACCCCAGTCCTATCACTTCGAATCCGATTTGATCTGATAGTCAGACTTTGAATCGTTTATATCCTAATTAGATTTTGATTAGATGAAATTAGATGATCGGACCCAATCTAAACTGTTAAAATATGGTATTCATATTCTTTCTGATTATTGAATTTGATCTCGTATCGGTATCATTGACACTTGATAATCGAATGTTGTGATATGATTTATGAACTGAAGAATTTTGAAAAAAAATATAAAAATATATGGATTTATTGGAATACGTTCGAGACAAATAATGTTTTATTTTTTTTAGATTTATCGATAAATTATAATATATTTTTCTGACATAATTTGTGAAATGATACATGAATTGGATGAATGATATTTTGTTATAAAAATATTTTATTTGAAATGTTATGATGAAGCATGATTGAACATATTGATTTTATGATGCATTATATTGATTGATTTCGATACTACATGATTATATATTTTCTTATCGAAATTAGAATATGAAATATGATTTATGAAGAATTTTGATATAAGAATAATATGAATTGACAACATGACTATGTAAAGGACCCCGCTAATGGGAGTATATACGTTGGTAATTGATTTATCCTGAGGATTTATGTCGCCAGTGAGACCAGCGATATATCGTCAGAGAGACTGGTGACCAATCATCAGCGAGACCAGCGATTCCGAAGGACTTTGCTGCCAGATGATTCGCAGCTCACCGTAAGAAAATATATGGTATTATGATCCTATCATAGGAAAAATATGGTCATAGCTCATGGTTAATGAAAATAACGTAAGAATAAAAGAAATTGAAATCTCAAAAGAAACTTAAATTTTTGAAAAAAAATAAATTTAGTGTGAATTATATTGCATAATTGAAGTTGATTTCGAATTGATGAACTTTATATGAATTATTTTTTATAAATGATTATTTACTTAAATACTTGATGAAATCTGTTGAAAGTGATCATTGCTTACTGGGCTGTCTAGCTCATTACCTCCTATTTTACTATTTTTACAGACGTTGAGAAATTAAGATGATACAAGATATAAATGGAAGAGTTATTAGGAGTAGAATCTCTATATTTTTATTTTAGACTGAAAGTTATATTGAATTTAATGTAAGGCTTATTGAACATTATGAAATTTATTGAGATATTAAAAAAAAATTAAATTATTATATTTTGGATTTAAATTATTGATTAATTATTCCGTTATTGTTTAGGATAGTATGATAAGATGTCTTGCATGCTTATAGGGAGAATTTTCTATGAGTATGCGGCGGTTGTCACGATTTCGACTTGCGATTTCGGATCGAGGTGTAACAGGAGGGGAGAGACTTAACGATCTTCTGATCACATGAGGCGGCACTGTTTCTAGCCGTTCAGGAAAAGAGGCTAGCTGCCGCAGAAGATTTGAAATTCAAACCTCTTGGGATTGCCAGCAAGGAGGGGTAGGTTAGAGTCCTAAGAGGCATGGTCTCGTAATTGTTCTCTTTCTTCCTTTCAAAAAAGTAACTGTTCTCTTTCTTACAGCAAGAAGAGAACAAGAAGGGGTGCATTCTATTAAGGTTGGAGTCGTCAGAGATGCCTTCACACCCATTTTTCCGCTTCGTAATTCTATACATATACAGAAACCGAAGTTAGATGAAGCCCTTTCCCGTCGTACTGATGGATACGGGAAGCAGCTTTGTACCGTTAATCATTTTTTGGAGTAGTCCCGGCACTCCATACGCCGGGACCTGTTCAAATTTGACATTACTAACATATAATATTTCTCTTGCTCATTCCAAGGGCTTACTTCACTCTGTGCGTCATGTGAAATCTTCTTTCATCACCCTTGATAGTTCACCCCGTAACCAAGTCTATCAAACTATTTAGTATTTCAAGACAATGTAAGTTTCTAGTCATTCTGACCTTATCCTCCAGGTATATAATGGGCCACTCGTTTGCCCAGATTGTTTTGGCTTGGAATTTGACATCAATTTATCATTAAGGACTGTTATTCAGTATGAGAGCTGATCATCAGCTGTTTCTGAAACTTAATGGAACATAATCTATTCATAAAGTTTAGAAAAAATTTGATATGATAAAGCTTAATTAATTGCTTATTAATGATGATGCCATATCAAGTCATTGCTTACAAGTCATTGTAATTTTAACCGGAATGATGATTTTATATATAAATCGTTGTTCTTTTAGTTTTACCAAAAGGTGGTGCGAATCTGCTCTTTGTTTGATTAGATCTTGTCCTGAGCACAAGCTGTGCATCACTGTTAGCTACATGTTTATCTTATGAGATTTCCCTTCAGTCTCATGCCATGAGATGATTGCAGTTGCCCAAGAAACCCCTCCTCTTCAGCCACTTAGTTCTAAATATCTTTCACTGTTTGGCCCATGTATTGTTTTATAAATAATTATAGAAAAAAAAAATGTTTGGTATAGAAATTTCTTTTCAATTAGCATATCATGCTTCTTGTTTTTGTTTGTTCCTCCTAAAATTGCACAGTACATTCCATTCATTTCCTGGCCCGTCTTTGACATATTATTCACCCAGTTCTTATCTCATAATATTACACTATATGATTTGCAAACAACAGACCTTAGGGCTACCTTCAGAAGCACCACTGGTATTACTAAAATCTATAGTCACTTCTGCTTGATAGATAAATAACACATGTGGGCATCATTGACTTCATTTCCTGGAGCTTCCAAAGATGTATGATGACTCCTTCCACTAATGATGCATGAGTGCATTATTTAAAGAAATTAGAAGATTGAATCTCATATCTATGAAATCTTGTTCTGAAAAAGTTTGGCCAAGTTTTCACTTGATGCAGAACCAATTCTCAATATCTACTCAAATGTTTTCTGGCCTTATCAAATGATCACAGCCTCAAGAGCTTGTTTTGCTGAACAAAAGTAGTCTGAATTTTATGCAAGTTGTCCACCTAGAAGCTACCCATCTCTTCTTTAGACTGTCATCAAGGAAACTGCGCAGTCATGTTTTCTAAATGATTCATACCAATACGGAACATGAAGTACAAACATTCTGCTGGTTACTGAAAATCAAAGATACATAAGATAATCATCATTATAGATTGCAATCTAAGTGCAGTCATCATCATAGATTGCAATTCAGAACACTACAATTTCGATGATAAACGTTTGTAAACCCCGAGAAATTAATAGAAAAGAAGTACAAGGATCAACCAAATACTAGGGATGGTGGATAGGTGGGAAGTATATAGCACTTGCATCTGCGGTGCAGCACTGCGATGTCCACGTTTTGTCTCATGATAATCAGAATTTGCACCGCCAGGAACTTTTCTGGCTTCACCTCCTCCTGCACCAGCTGGACCACCCTCTCCTTTGTGGCTCACCTTCCTCTGAGCGCCCAACTCTTCACACTCTCTCCCTCTCCTGACTTTGCTCAACTCGGTGATCTTATTCGGGCGTACAAATACCTCTATGCAGATGGACAAATGAAGCATTTATCAATCATCTCTTGCAAGGGGAAAAAAAGTAAAGGCAAGCAAAAAAGACATGCATGATATAGTTTTGCACTACTAGTGGAATGGCATGCAAGGGGTAAACCGTTCATGAGAGATTGAGGCATCTGACCTTGAAGCCGTTGGCCTTGCGGTTGTTGTCCCAGTTGATGAAGTCCACTCTCTTTTGAAAGAGTTATTTTGATGGCTGAGCACCAGCGGGGTTGGATTAATAGGACAAGGAGAAGCCATGAGAGTATTATGGTCTTCATCTAATGTCTGTGATTGGATAAGCGACGTGGGTTGTAGCAGCTGAACAAGAGCACCAGGTTTGGCCTTGAAGCTTAGTTTTAGGTGTGAAGGCATCGTGTCCCGACGGGCATGATGGGGGGAATAGATGTTGTGGGGTCTTAAGCCTGATCGATTAATTGGAGACGATAGTAAGTTGCAAATTAATGAGAATTCCATACCTTTCTTCTTTAATGGTTAAAGAAGGTTCATATTGCACTACTTTGTTGGTTAGTGGTGATGAAAGCGAAACGAAATCGTATCAAATCCAACTCGGTGCAGGCTCTTCGGGTTCTCCAGAAGAGAGCGGTTTAAACGTTCGTGCTCTAACTCAGTGATATACTCATGGTTCAGGCAAGCCCAAAAAGGTGCAAGAAGGTTTTGTATCACATCAGTTTAATATCATATTAGGTGGAAGATTATCTTTCCAAGGATGAGATGACAGGTGGCTTAGCAGAGAAGATGTATACAAGAGGAAGCTTATAACTTTTCTCATATACTTTGGGGACCAATTCTCGTGCTTTCGAAGCTGGGAGCATCGTACATGTCATAGTGGATGCCAGTCTTTGTTTCACTCCCAGGAAGATCCTTGAGCAACCATCCACCTACTCATAAATAAATAGATTCTTTTATGGACCGGAAGCAACTGCTTGCCTGGTTGTTTGTCACATGTAGATGATCATACATGCGAATTCATATATGCAAGTTCATGCACAAAAGATAAAAGATTCAATTGAAGCACTTAATTATCCAAATAAATATTGTGATGTAACAGTGATGTAAACCCTTCAAGCAACAATGTGTTTCAGTTATGTGCGTTTCCATCCCCGATTTTAAGCCAGTCGACGTTGGTTTAGATAAAAAAAAGCCACCCTCGTGTGTTTGAGAGGGACCCCCAAAAACACCTTTGACAAGAACTACACGCCACCACACGGAGTCGAGGAATGATAGTCCCACCTTAGCGATAGCATTGTTTTTATTGCTCGCCTTTAGCCACTTAGCAGCCAACCAAGAAGTCCGAGACAAGGAGACCCGGACGGGAATAGGGTCCCAAAGGGCACGACGAGTACCAGCAGTGTTTTAATATGAAAATTATAAAAATATCGGATAGATTGAGTCCTTAATGACCCAAAGGAAACGACAAATGCCAAAGGTATTTTAATATGAAAATCAGAAAAGTATCACTTGATATGTACATAACATAATATTTGTAAGCCACGTTAACAAGAATAGAAACATGGCATTATATCAACGAGTAACTTAAGATATCCAATTAAAAAACTTTAAGCTATAAAGATCCAAGAAAAACTTGGATAAAATACACTTTTTCCTAAATAAAATCTGTTCAAATTCTTGACTTACTCCCAGAATACTTCCCAAAATAATTCTTTAATAGTGCGTGCAACAAGAATACTCCAAGAATGCTTCCCCAAATAATCCTTTAGTAGTATGTGGCGTCCGCACCAAGAATCGAAGTACTCAACCTCTAACATATCACAAATCCTTTATGTAAAACCTAGAGAACTCAAACAAGGACATTATTGATTATACATTTATAATAAAAATTTCCATGTCGGGAACCAATTTTTGCCCTTTCCCATGTCCACCCTAGCTCGGATAACATGGAAATAACTAACTAAAATAGCAATAGGAAAAATAACAACTAGGAATACAATTGTAATTTTAATGAGAACTCGCAATGAACCACCAACATGAACAACAGTAAACCAGCGAAGAATCAAACGAGAAACTTAAAACAATATGACTGACAAATAACATTAAATAACGTAAAGCATTGATCATATTAAGCCTTGTTCTTCCGGGGCTAAAGCTAATTAAGCTGTGGCCCAAGAACAAAATCCAGGGACTTTTTCCCGTCATCTTGAAACAATAATAAACACTCACGTCACCTTGCAAAAATATACACCTCATATGATTACTAGTTCTTCAATTCTCCACCAACAAACATTGTGACACCACCTGCTCACCTCATGGGGAAAAAGAGGGGTACAAAAAAAAAAAAAAAGAAAAAGAAAAAAAGAAATAAGGGGAGTATTTGTTTAACCATACTCGCAGAAGCTAATCGGTAGCAGCCAGCCCCCAAAGCTAGCACTGCTACTATTCACGCAAGAAGCTCCTTGCAGGCACCGATATCTGCCGCCTGTGAACCTAATAATGCCCGGCCAGATGGGTTTGCTTCTATACTTTTCATCACCTCATCAAACATTGCTGACCGAAACCTGCCATCTTCTACTTTCTTCAAGATCTCCTCCACTACTTTGAAACCCAAGCCACCGGCCAAAATCAGCTTTCCAATGACTTCGCCAAAATGTGTAGGTGCTTTTGGTAAGTCTATACCTATATCATCCAGCATTGTTCCATAAAGCAAGCACCCAGTCCCCAAGTCTTTTGGTGTAATAACCTCCTTGACAAACAAATGCTCCAGGAGCCTGACAACTGGATTGATGCAATTGGGGACTTTGTCTAGAGCAAGATTGATGGCTTCTTTAACAACCTCAGGATGGTACTCGGGACTCTTCAACTCCTCAACACATTGCAATGCTTCATCAAGTATGCGGACATGGAAGTACTCCTCCAGAAGAGAAACTGTTTTCTTGTGCAGCTCGTTAAGGTTGAATTTTGGAGCACCGACCATCTTCTCATTTACTGGAGCAGCAACAAGAGGCACCACACCGAGAGGCTTCAATGGCCCTAAAGTTTGTCCTGGGGCGTTCACCGCACCTGAAACAAGATTAGATGGGCGGGATAGCAGCCCACCACTGCCACCCTGCAACAATGCACTCGTCTTACCAGTTAATAGGCCCCCACTACCCTGGGGAAGTAGCCTGGCATTGATGGGTGATGGCTTGCCAACTACAGAGCCCTCGTCACGAAAAGCATCACTTTTCGACATGGATTTGGAACGTGGAACTTCCCAATTATCAGTATCTAAACCAGGCATTCCAGGCATCTTTCTTGTTCCAGGCATTCCAGGCATCATACCCCCAGTACCAGGTCGGTTGATAGGGAAGGCTCCAGGGCGAATGCCTCCAAGAGCACTTCCACTGCGGCCATTTCTCATGTTTGCAGTTGCTCCTGGACGCAACCCAAGTTTCTTTTCTGCCTCGGTGTGGATTTCAGTTATGGTCTTTGCTTTCACCTGCAAAACCACAAGCAGAGAAAATCCAAGAAAATCAATCAGAACTAGACATTCTTTCGATCAGCTTGGCAAATGCAATCAAAAAAAAAAAGCTCTGCAAACTAAAATAAGTCAGAAGATCCAGTATTTTGTAATTGCCTTTATATCAGAAAACCAATTTTGGATTTTAATTTCAAGCCAGGCTAAATTTCCAATGATTACTTTGTGCTAAAATCAATGGATTTGGAAAGCTAACCTCTTCACGTCGAGGAACCCAGTTGTTGGCACGCAGTTCAAGAACATCACGAACCATAAACCTCAACCGTGGTGCAAGCTGGGGATTTGTTGTCAGCTCCTTCAACCGGTTGAAATAGGTATCATTAAAACGACGGGACTTTGGGCTTTCATCCAGCTGCTTACCGATGGTATTGAATAACTGACAGATTGCCTCAACATTTTCCTCAGCAGGGCATGCCTTACCATCATGTCCCAGTAGCTCCTGTTTGCACTAGCTGTATTAGGCATTTCTATCTAAATAAAAACAGGTCTTCAGATGTTCAAAAGAATCAATAACAGGGCAAAGAATGTATATATATATATATATATATATATATATATTTATTTATTTATTTATTTACCTGAACAATATGGTGAACTATTTTCTCTGGCACCATTTTTTGCTTTAAAAGCTCCCCAATCAGGCGGATGTTCCCAAGGGTGCGGAGCTTCACTAGTCTTTCTTTATCCCTGCGTTCCATTTCCTGATCTGGGCTAGTCAACTTTCTAACCTCAGCCCTCAGATTATCAGCACCTTCAAAGGCCTCCTGACAATTGTTTAAGAGTATTCGCTTGAATGTGATCTCCTTTCCACCAGGTTCTTCAGAAGGAAATGGCGGAAGCTTTTCACTGAGATCAGAACACAGTTGAGCATACATGGGGCAAAAGGTAGGCTCCAAAACTGCTTTTTCAAATATGAGCGTGATAACTTCCTGCAACATTAGTTTGTTCAACACATAAATTTTGCAACTGGAACCCAAAAATACCCTCTCATATTTTTCATTCAAATAAAAAACGTTCATTGCTACCTTTAAAATATCAGGTGTTGTGATTCCTGCATCAATCAGTTGGCCCTTGAGAACATCAAATTTCTCTGGTGTCAATTTGTTTAGTATACTGTATAAAAAAAATGATAATATGCATTACATTGACGCAGAGTGATTCAATTGCATAGTACAACAGCAATTAAATAAAGGGAAACAAAAAAGAAAAGGCGAATAGAAAGAGAACAAATTTGGGTAAGTAATAACTCAAATATCTATCAGCTTTTCCAGAGACTAAAAGCAGATCAATATATCCCAGCAGGATAAACTAAGCATTCAGATTCATTACCCTTTCACCATTTTCAGAACCCGTTCTTTCTCAGAGAGACTGCCTCGTCTGGCAGACCATGGCACTTCAGCCTTGAGTAGTACAGGAGCAGGTCCTGCCTGATAGATCACAGGAACAGCATCAAATGTCAGAAAAATCAAAGACTTGAGGATATAAATTAACCCAAAAACAAAACAAAACAAAACAAAACGCATAAATTGGACATGATCCATATTTCACATTTTTTAAAAAAAATCAGAATAAAAATACTCTAAGGTGACAAAAGGAGGTAAAGCCAGTTGCTAGTCACAGGTAAGCTTCATGCACTAAAAACCAACAGAATTCCAGATTCCAACTTATCATAAAATTTTTGAGCCGCAGATAACTACCAGTTGAACTCAGAATACGGATCAATGCTGTGTACAAGTAACTCAATCAGATAGAGAACATACTTGCAGAGAGAAAAACATGAAGCAAGTCTAAAATTGCACATCTAAGCCATTATAAAGAAGAAAAAAAATTATGGAACCTAATAATTGAATGACAGTAAGATGTTGACAATAGAAAATTTCATTTAAAAATGGTGATATTGCCAAGAATGATGCCAGTATAAAAAGCATTAAGGCAGTGTTTGCTTAAAAATTATGGTGATATCACCAAGAATGATGCAAGTACAAATCACATCAAGGCAGTGTTTTGCCTTTTCTACTATATTGCTTGACTTTTAATTTTTTAAACATTTTTTTTAAAAAAAAAGGAAACCCAGAAACTCACAGCTTCAAAATATATAAAAAAGAATATCCTATTAGGAAAAATACAATAAGTTTTGTGACTGCTCTCCAAAGTTCCCACAGTATTATCTCAAGGACCATTTTTTGTGGATAGTAAGCACTTCAAAATTCAACTTATGTAAAACTAAACACCAACTATCCCAAATAGCTGAAAACAATTTCAGCAGTGCTGCAGAGCAATCAAGTATGTCTTCATTAAGTTTCTTGTTCATGGTCAGAATATTTGCCTTTGCCCTCTTAAGTTTGTTCATGCAACAAACTATTATCAACGTAATTTGCAGTTGGGAAATCTCGGTATAATATTGACAAAATGAATAGCTAAATAAAGTGTAGCAAAACTCAAGGTGCGGAACAGCTCTATGCCTCTAACTAATCAAACCAACAACTTCTCAGCAAACTTAGCGATATGAAAGAGTTAATACCTTCCCATAAATGCCTTCCCATAAACAGATGCCTATTTTCCATCTAAGAAAGTAGTTCTCATGTTGCTAAAAGATAAATGAAGCACATCCATCTTAGATTCACAATATTTATTACTTCCATCTCAGATCACTAGGAATATTGAGATGTTGATTACCACAGAGACTAAAGGTCGAAATTCCCTGGACTATCTCTTTGCCTCTCCCTATTTCATTAAAACAATATCCACTGCAAGAGAACTTCTTTCAAAATATCTGTCTCCCTTGTCTCTACCAAAGTAAAAGCCCAATTCTGATGGGAATTTCCTAAATAAATTGGTTTCAAACTGGATGAAATTAGCCACAGCCCAAAAATAATAAAAAGTTAGGATATCCACAGGAAAATAATAGAATAGTATAAAATGATGCTAGAATATTATACCTTAAGATTTCTTCTTTCAACAATTATACTATATTGAATGTTTTTTATTTCATAGAAAATGTTTCTATATAAAGTCTGAATGCAAATGATTGCTTATAATTTGTCATAATGATACATGAACTTAGTATGACTAATATGGACAGAATGATGCATCTAGGTTGCTCAAATGGGTCTAAGATCAGTCTGCCCGTGCTTACACTGGTTGTATGACCGTATGAAATTATTTCCACTTGATTTCTATAGTAATCAAGTTGCTTCAGACCTTGCAGTGAAGGAAGAGGAAACTGTTTAAAGTGAATGGATCTCAGTTGATCTTTAAGCTTGTGTGCAAATTTCCTGCATGTTTTCTTTCATGCAGGCTGATTCCATGCCAGTAGCTCAAATGATTCAAATGGTTTAGTAATTACATAATTTTATATGTAATAAAGCACCATGATATTTTTCTTGGGCATTCCAACTGAAACCTCATATCATGATTCAAAACAATATAGTCAATAACGTGTCTCCAATTGGAAGAAATATAAAAACAAGGCAAAAACATTCAACTAGCAGAACAAATAGATTTACAGGGAAAAAAAATGAATGGAAATAAATCAATGCAAAACAAAGCTAGCAAAGATATACACATATCAACTTCAATGAAGAAAAGAAGATGCCTACACCGGCATCACATGAGCACAACAATTTTTCTAAGTGACAAAGCTTGAAACAAGGTGGTGTGAAGCAAAGTTTAAAACAAGATGTAAAGGCACCTGACTCAAAATAGGTTTGGTTGAAATAACTTATGTCCACAAATGAACAAGTCTTATCCCATCTGGTTTGGTTTTATTATGAAGAGTCAAATTTCTACGTCCATCATGGACTAAGAATAAAAGAATGTATATATAATACAAAACAACAAACAAGGCCGCCCCTAACCCCCAGAAAGAAGGGGAGGGGGGTTATTTGGTGGTTTCAAATGATAATAAAAAATCAGGCAAAGCAATCCAGAGGAAGAAATTAAGATGTTAGTAATTACCACTTGGCCCGAAGATACTTGAACTCTTGAAGAAAATTGAGAGCTCAATTGGTCCTGCCCATTAAATTGTTCTTGTTGTCTTGTGTTGGGTGGATATGATTCCTTATTATCACGAATCTTATCCCAAGACCGCTCCTCTCCAGCTGAGGATAGTTGTCCTGATCGGCCACGCCAATCACGATTGTCTGGCTCGGAATAGCGAATATGTGATTGACTTTGCAACTAAGAGATGAAAAAAAATATCAGAAAGAAAATAAATAATAAAAGCACATGGTAAGATGATTATTTCTATGTAAAATGATGCAAGCATTATGCCCTCCGAAGGCATCCATTTGTAAAGAATTGCATATGGTACATGTAATAGGCATTGCAGGATATCAAAAGAGCCAAAATACTCTCCAGCAAAATTCTGTCTAGATACATAGATTCATAGAGGGGACATTCCCATCAAATATTTCCATTTGAACAACACAAACACATTGAAAGGATAAGATCTCAAAGATCTTACATTTGCATCAGCACGAACCCAACTTTGATCTTCACCATGAAGTTCTGCCTCAATCTCTTGCTTGATTTTCAAGATATCTTCATGTGCATGAACTGCCTGTCATAAGAAATATATACTATAAAATCAGTTTCAATTTTGAAAATTGCTCATCCTTTTAAGGTGATTAGAGAGATTTAAAGCTTTGGATTTTGACTCGTGCTAGCATTAACCGAAAGAAAAAAAAAAGGAAAAAAAAAAAAACTTAGATCAGTTTCATCAGATAAAAGCATAGTGGGCATCAACAAAATATCTCCTATAAAAAATTGGTTAAGTATGGCTCAAGCAGTCTTGCTCAAGTTTTACTTGTCAACTGTTGCTCAATGTGTTCCTTTCATTTATTAAATTTTTTTTTTCCTATAAACTTCGTTCATCGGATTTTTCAGCAATAATTGCTATGAGAAACATAGTTTTCTGAGGTCTTACCGCAGAACCAACTTAAAAAGGAACAGTGACAAATGTAAACTTTCTTGATAGAGGAAAGAAACAAATGCTCAAAGCTGACCAGCTTGAAGCAGGAGATCAGAACAGATAAATAGCCCAAAACACGCTAGTGTACCTCTCGCAGTTGCAAAAGTTGGTCCCTTGAATAACAAATTCGCTCACGGGCGTCAAAACGTGAATCTCCCATCTGCAGCAGAATCATCAAAATCAGGTCATAAAAATCCAAGGCAGCATCTTAAATACAGTACATTGAAGGAATCAAAACCAAAGAAGATTTCCCACAGCATAAACCACCAAAACGCATCTAGAGCAAAAAAATTTTTTTACATGTTTTTACTTCTTATGGGCCACAAAGCTTCAATCTGACAGTTGATTATAATGCTATCATGGAATGATGGATCCTATTGAAATGAACAAGACAAGCTAGGATACATATCTATTACGTAATTATTTATCCAGATACATAAATATACCTCCACTTCTATAGATTTTTTTTATGAACATAAACCTGGCAGCTTTTAAACCATTTAATTATCATGTTAAAATGAATTTAAACAAATAAACAGAAACCGATGATGACATTCTCACAATGCTAGAACTCATATCTAATTGTTTGTTTAAATGTATAACTACATCATGATATTTCATGATTTTCTATCTTTTGAAACTATATGTAATGATCTTCTAATATTCAATTTTTGGTTATGCAAAGAAATTTCATATTATCCTTATAATCACCAAACTGAAACTTCGATTCCAAATAAAATTTTCCAAAGTCGCATTTTCTTATTTTTATTACCTTACTTTCATCATTTTGTCAACCTTTTCCCTTTACAAACCAAACACCTTCTAATAATAAGTCTCTACTTTAAATTTCAAACGTTTCAAATCTAGGAAAGGAAGAAAATGACAACATTGTATACAAAGTCTCAAATGAAGCCTAGGCTTCTTCGCTAATTTGCAATATGGCAAAACAAGCCATTTTCTACAGTACTTGTTATTAGTTGTATCCATGTAAAGAAAAATTCTTTTTTTGTTCTTGTACTATCATTGATTCTTACAACAATATCCGATGGAAGAATCTCTATTTCAAAGTTCCTCTCTGGATTCTAGCTTTATACAGCATCTTGGACAGGAAGTTCCAACTCTTTATATCTTCCTTACAGGTCTCACTGCAATGCCTTAAGCCATAAAACTTCAATATCTTAATAATCTCCTGTTTGTTCTTTTGTTACACCCTTTAGTGCAAGTCTTGTCACTTCTTGTTGTCCCACTGTAAGTCGGACACCCGAATCGCACTTCATCTAAAAGCGTGCAGTTCTGAGTGTTTGTATTAACATAAGTCTGACATGCAGAAATAAGGTTCCCAGTTCAGTACAAATGCCAAAATTCACTTCCGCTTGGGGTGATATGAAGTCAGTATCCATAAGTTTAAGCAGCACATTTAATGCCTGCATTAATGCCCTCAAACCCGCTTGCTTTACATATAGACCATTATAGCTCACTTAGGCTATAAGTATCATTAATAGTAATTTTGGTGCCCAAAAAAATTGCTTTTCTTGTGGAACTAATGTTCTCAAAACAAAAGTTCTCATAATTCAAGTTCTACGAATTGAAAATCAGACACTTTTAATGCTTTGAAACAAAGAATCATCGTCAGATGATGGGAAAAGAATCAAAAGGAAGTGACTGAGGGTCTGCATCTCCCTCTCGCAACTGAGATGGAAGGTGAGAGTTAAAGAAGAGATCTCAATGGAAGGATATGGTTTCCCTTTTTGGCCTAAAAGTTGGTGTATGATTTTAAGAAGAAGACTGATTGATATGATCAGATTAACATCCATTCTTCTCTCTCTCTCTCTCTCTCTCTCTCTCTCTCTCTTCCCCCACCCCTCCTCTCTCCCTCCACACACACACAACACATGCACACAAGTGCAGAGGGGGAGGACAGAAGTCTTCATGCTTATAAAAATCTAGAAACACAAAATAAAAATGCAGCATGTAACTTAAAGCGTATCATTACTATTTACAGAATATACAGTCGTCTAGCTTCTTTTTTTATTGGTACAACATATGGTTTCTTTATAGATGGAGAAATGCATTGCTTCTGCGCAATTTAATATTCTGACAGATATTATACTTAATTTTGCAAAAACATAGCTTATTGCTTACCACGAATATACAGATTATAGCGTGCGCGCACGCACGCACGCACACGCACACACGCACAACAACAACACACACACACACACACACACAACAACAAGAACACACACACATGCGCGCGCGCGCGCAATTTAATATTCTGACAGATATTCTACTTAATTTTGCAAAAACATAGCTTATTGCTTACCACGAATATACAGATTATAGCTCACACACACACACACACACACACGCAATTTAATATTCTGACAGATATTCTACTTAATTTTGCAAAAACATAGCTTATTGCTTACCACGAATATACAGATTATAGCTCACACACACACACACACACACGCAAGTTAATATTCTGACAGATATTCTACTTAATTTTGCAAAAACTTAGCTTATTGCTTACCACGAATATACAGATTATAGCTCACACACACACACATGCACACACGCATACGCGCGCGCGCACGCGCGTGCAATTTAATATTCTGACAGATATTATACTTAATTTTGCAAAAACATAGCTTATTGCTTATTGCTTACCACGAATATACAGATTATAGCGTGCGCATACATACACGCACGCACGCACAACAACACCACACACACACACACACACAACAACAACAACACACATGCGCGCGCGCAATTTAATATTCTGACAGATATTCCACTTAATTTTGCAAAAACATAGCTTATTGCTTACCACGAATATACAGATTATAGCTCACACACACACACACACACACAATTTAATATTCTGACAGACATTCTACTTAATTTTGCAAAAACATAGCTTATTGCTTATCACGAATATACAGATTATAGCTCACACACACACACACACACACAAGTTAATATTCTGACAGATATTCTACTTAATTTTGCAAAAACTTAGCTTATTGCTTACCACGAATATACAGATTATAGCTCACACACACACACATGCACACACACGCACGCGCGCGCGTGCAATTTAATATTCTGACAGATATTATACTTAATTTTGCAAAAACATAGCTTATTGCTTATTGCTTACCACGAATATACAGATTATAGCGCGCGCATACATACATACAGACACACACACACACATACATATACATATACATATACATACATATATATATATATATATATATATATATATATATATATATATATATATATATATATATATATATATATATATATATATATATATATAAACAGTTAGTAGGATTAATAGGATATGTTAATTACATAACCAAGTTGATTCCTCGCATATTTATTGGATGTGAGAAGTTTTAAGAGGATGATCCTGATAAAATCGTCCATGTATAAGTACCGTATCAAAGAACTTCTTCCCTTCCCAGCACTCATCACGCTTCGTTACACAATCAAAGTTTATTTTTCAAGACCAAATAGAGAATAGATGATCACCAAACAATTTCGAAAAGTTGTCATTCAGCTTCTTAGAAGCCTCGGATAGAAGGCGAGATTAGGAAAAAAAAGAAAAAAAAGTAAAAGAACAAAACGAAACGCAACTCAAGATTTCACCTCTAAACCCTATTATGTCCTATCAAGAACTCATCCTTCCCAAGAAATCGACGCCACTCGAGATCAAAAATATCAGACTGAGCATCGACGCCACTCGAGATCAAAAATATCAGACTGAGCACCAACAAAACCGTCGAAGCCATCCGCGAACCTAACAGAGCGGTCAAAACCCTAGCTCGCAGACGATCAATACGTACTCCCGAAGGGAGAGAAAAAGAAGCCAACATTGGACGATGCAAGGAAACCCTAGATCCAGGGAAAAGGGGGTTGGTTACCTTGCCGGCGGCAGCGATGCCATGGGGGCGTAAGAAGGGGAGGTCGAAGGGCGAGGAGGAGCTCACGGACGATGACCCTCCGGCGGAGGCGGCGGAGTCGAAGCGGGGAACGAGGAGTCTGCTTCCTCGGTTGCCGCCACCACCCGGCCTCAAGCTAATGACCGTCTGATCCGACTGCATACCTCGATCGATCCTCTCTCTCGGCCCTGATGGGATCGCGTCAACCGGACGATCAGATCGCCGCCGAACACTGTAGTAAAGGCGCGGCGAAGGGCAAGGAAAAGAAGCTTTCAGCGGAGCCCTCTCTCTCAATAGAGGAAGAAGGCGGAAGTGGGGAAGCGGGGTGGGGAGGGCACGGTGCAGAGATCCTTTTCTAATGTCCGAGCGGTGGGATTTTAGGGTTTCGGTGAGGGTATTTTGGGGATTTTGGCGTATAACGCCGAAAATACCACTCAAGTTGCCCGTCTTGGCGTTAACCCTGCGAATCTGCGATGGATCCTCTTTTGCCTTTTTAGGAAGTTCTTGGACGGAATTAGACTTCGAGTTTGAGAGAATATCGGATAGTGCCATTGTGGACTGCGTCCGCTGTGACGTTAGTGTCGCTGGGGGAGGCATCCGGCTCAGACCGAATCTGACTCGGATCTAGTTTTATGGGTCGGTTAGGTGCTGGGAACCAGGTTTTGAATGGTTGCCTCACGCGTCAGCCAGGCTGAAACTCTTTCGACCAACGTATTTTTTTTATTAACGTACCTGTTGTGCTAGGAGATTTGATCATCGGATCGGGACATGAACCGTCCGTATTTAGTAGTTCGATAAGGGTCCTGGCACAATTCGATCACGTTCCCATCATGCCAATAATAAACTAATGAACCTGCTTGCAAGTATTTTATATCTAATTATTTTTTAAAATAAATTACACCGACTTCTTCTTGATTTGGCATAATTATAGTTTTTCATCCAACAATCGAAAAATAATTTCACTATTTAATTTTTACTGTATGTATAGCATATAACCCTTTATGATTATCTTCTTTTCGAATAAGCTGATGGATCTTGCCGACATTATTATTTTCTAATCTATTTAAATTTTAAAATTTTTTAACTAGTTTGAAGCAAGATTAAAAATATTTGATTAATTTTAAAAAGATTGGGGTTAAATTAGCTAATTTTAGATATTTTAGTCTTTTCAACCCCATCCAAAATCATCTAAGATATTTTAAAACTTAAAGATCAGCGAACGATGACACTGGTAACTTATTTGATAGAAAAGGAAGGATGGGAGTATATCTTATGCATAAATAAAAGTTAGATATTGGAATATATATTTTTTAAATTAAATATCATATAAAAATCTGTAATTATCCCAAATCTTCAGGAGGATCAATGTAATTTATTCTATTTTAAATTTTAAAAATTATTAAATATGTTTTTATAGTAGCAACTAAGGATGCAAACAAGTTGAACTGCTCACGAGCTATTTAAGCTGGACGCGACTCGACTATTATCGAGTTCGAGTAATTCGAATAGTTTTTCGAGTCAAACTCATATAGCAAGATATTCGATTATCAAAAACTCACGAACCTACTCGAATATATATATAATTTTTTATTTATAATAAATATATTAATATATATTTGAGTAAGTTAATGCTCAAATTCGAACTCGAATATAGCTCGTTGATATTAAAGTCGGGTCAAATCAAGCTCAAGTATTATTTTTTTTATCAAATCGAGCTCAAGATTGAGATATTAAGTCTTGATCAATCTTGAATCAAATTTCGAGTTCGAGTATTTTAAATTGAGTCAAACTCGGGCTTCTAGTTACTCAGTTTTACTGGGCTCGATTGCCCTCCCAATAACAACTCTAGTTGAGGTTCAAGATCTCATGCTTCATTCTAAATTCTATACAATGTTTAAAAGATTTGATCTAATTTCCTAACTTTAAATCATTATTATTAATGCATGAAGATTGAAGAAAATTTGATCATAGCTTAATTTGCAAAGGTAATAATTTCAAATTTTTTGACATGACTAACGCATTAGCTTTTGGGATACCCGTTACTTCGTAAAAGTACATTATTTAGCTTGAAATCCAAGTGAAGAAGAAAAAAAAAAGGGAAAACTCTGGTGAAAAAGTAAAAGAGAAAAGAAACAAAGAGCCAAAACAAAAAAAAAGAATCATATAAAGATTGATGCAGCCAGAAGGGTGAAGAGCTACTTGATTGCTAGGATCATACTTAAAATATTAACATATAAATAGAGGCAAACCAGAAAGAAGAGCCCTTTATTTGGTGAAGACAATTCTTCCCAAAAAAAATATTAATATGTCAAAATGCTCCCTATATAGATGCTACACACAGGTCATGACACTTGACCTTGATTTGGGCATTAAACTTGGTACAAGATCATACTTCTAAAAGGAATTGATGATAAGATAACATGCTGCAAATATAAAATCCTGGCTAAAATTAGATGCTATCTTTAATAAAAAATTTATAAAAGAAAAATCCAGCAAAGACATATGAATTATTCACACTCCTATTCATGGGATGAAAATACAATTAAATATATTTATTTATTGTGGTCTTTGCCCTTGGTGAATTGTGAAGTATAGCATAGCCAACAAATCAAAGTATTTGTTGGTGTTGCGGCCAATCGCCTCGTCGCCCGATCGCCGGGAAGCGTGCACCTGCAAAAGGAAGTCCGCACTGACCGGAGGCGGCTCCGGCGGGGACCCTCCGACGGTCAAGTCAGAGAGGTGACTGGGCAACAGTGAAATGTAGACAGAGAGCTCTGAGAGAGAGAGAGGAGCGAGCCTGCGTTTTCGGGAGAGACGGAGCGGATCGATCCCTTGCACTATTGCCTTCTCCGATTTATATAGTGGAGCACAGCATGGCGCCGTCATTAATGGCGCGGACAAGTGAGGACCTGTCAACTCACTGTGGACTGTCAGAGTCGCCGTGAAAACGTCATGTCGCCGTGTGGCCATCCAATCACCAGGGTTGACCCCGCTCTCGGCGGGACAATGCCCCTAGGTAACTGCGCCGCATGTCCGTGTCAGAGCTGACAACGTCTGACGGCTGTACGGTGGTTGGAGGAGCCGACCGACCCAAAGTCTGTAGCCAGCTGAGTGGTGTCGGGCCCCTCCATTGGTCGGCGAGCTTCATATGAGTCGGCCATCAGACCTCTGGGTTCAGTCGGTCAGGACGGATACGTCCGACATACCCCCGGTCGGCGATAGGCCGTCGAACGGCCGACAGTTAGCTGCTGATGGCATCCGTCAGTCGGTCGCCCCGACCGACGATCGGTCGGTCTATCGGCCAGTCGGAGTCGTCCGTCGGAAGCGGTCGGGCCGCCAGTCGGTCGGTCGGTCGGGCCCTCCGGCAGTCGGTCGGTCGGTCGGGCCCTCTGACAGTCGGTTGGACCCTCCGGCAGTCGGTCGGTCGGTGGGTATCCCCCAACAGTTGCCCCCCTCCACTCCTAAGTCGGGTGGTGAGCTGGTCGATGCTTCCATTCGGGCAGCAATCCCGGACGACTGGGAGTGGATTTATCGCATGTGTAGATCCGACCGTACCGCCGGATGATCCGATGTCAGACGCCTCATGAATGCCAAGCGATCCGGACGTCTAGTCGATGTCAGAAGTCACGTCGGCGTCAGGTGTCAGACGCCATGTCTTATCGTCGCCAGACGTTACGTCGGTGTTAGAAGATCGGGCGCCGGACGATACAGCGTCAGACGATCGGTGTCAGACGATCTGTTGTGGGCAGGCTGTGGGGGGACCTCCTTTAATAGTCCCACATCGGGCAACTCTGGTGTGTGCATGTGCTTAAGTAGTGCGGCCCGCCTCTTACCCCGTGAGGCGCCTTTTGCCCATAGGGCAGAGGACAAAATCGTGACCTGTCGATCGCGTGCGGCTCGTAGGGCGGCGCCGTCGGGGAAAGCGGACAATACCTTGCGTGCGGTGGAGAGGAAAAGGTGTCCGTAATCTTAACACGTGTGCACAACAGTGGCGCGCCAGGAAGGGGTAACCCGCCCCCTGTCGCTCAACACCTGCACCCTCCAGAGTGGGGGGCATCTGTTGTGGGCAGGCTGTGGGGGGACCTCCCTTAATAGTCCCACATCGGGCAACTCTGGTGTGTGCATGTGCTTAAGTAGTGCGGCCCGCCTCTTACCCCGTGAGGCGCCTTTTGCCCATAGGGCAAAGGACAAAACCGTGACCTGTCGATCGCGTGCGGCCCGTAGGGCGGCGCCGTCGGGGAAAGCGGACAATACCTTGCATGCGGTGGAGAGGAAAAGGTGTCCGTAACCTTAACACGTGTGCACAACAGTTGGTTGCACTAAATGCTGCATCAGGATTTTTCAAATAAATATAATGGAAAAAAATGCATTTCATAATGCCACCATGGTGAAGATTTTATAGTAAATCTAGATATTATTTTTTTCGCTATTTAAAAGTAAAAGTTTGAAATGCACATTATCTTTAATGTAACATGACTTCAATTTAGAATATTAAAAAGGAAGTTGTTTTGCCATACCTTTTGCAGATAGGAGATAAAATTCTCTTAGCCAAATAGCAATGAGTTCAGTTCCCTTATTTGCAAATATATATGACCAAGCCAATATCAATTAATCTCAATTATTGCATTGCAAAATTTCAACAACTACTAAATAGTACAAAATACCCACTTTTGATCTAGACAATTATGGTGTAAAACCATTTTTTTGTAGTAGTTTTTTACTTCCAAACTTTATCATGATCCAAATCATTCATTTTTAGCTATTTTTTCACTTTAGTCATGTCTATATATATATTAGAGGACAATTCATGTCTTTGATCTAACTTGCTCATGTGGATGTCAACTAATATGAAAGAGGATGACATAGGAAAGTTTAGACCCGAACATTAATTAAGCATCGTAATAAGAAATGTTAGTGACGGTCTCTATTTTTTATTATGTGATCGGCACTAAGCTCTTAAAAAAGTGCTTTTGCTCTTTTCCATCCAATACATTAATGCTGCTATTCTCAACATTGTTTTTTTGGTTTCTTTCTTTCAAATTTACCTTTCACAGTAGCAGCAAACTGTGCCATAGAGGATGAATACTTGTTTTGTAATGATATAAGCTGAATAATAGATTTTTCTAGAAAGTATATTTATTCAACTTTCTCAACTATGTAATATTGTTAAATTAGCTATTTGGCATAACTAACAAAAATGCTTGAATAATTCAAAAATCTAGTAGCGTTGCCTCAGTGATTTTTTTGACTAATTATTTCTCCACAAAATAAATGATAGGCATTTATTTTCTCATGAAAATTAAATGTATAATATACATGCCTAATGCTACTGAGAGGATGCATTCTAGCCAAAAAAAAAAAAGAGAAAAAGTTATTTTGGGTTCGTTTGATTTGGGATAATTTGATATAAAAAAATAAATTCCAATTCATACTACTATATTTAATATGAAAAAAAAGATGAAAGAGATTGTAAGATAGATAGTAAACTTATAATTGCTTCACGAAAATACTCTCACTTTTATTATATTAATATTATATAATATTATTAATATATTAGTTTTATTAATATATAATATTTGCATTATATTAAAATATTATGTTAATATCTCAATATCCAAAGTAGCCCCATGTTAACAGTCATTTTATATAAATAGACCATAAATGGCCAACAAATTTATTGAAAAAAATATAATTTCATAAATGCTTATTCAATGACATTAATGATGTTGTGCATGCGTGGTGCTCCCAAGCTTTGAGAGACCATGAGAGAGTCACAATGATGACGTTGAGAGGCTAGGATCGGAGTTGGATCCTAGGATTAGGACAGAAGAGGTCCTAGTATGAAGATCTGTTTCAGCCAGTAGAGGAGCCGACTCGGATCTAGGTGGAGCCGACTCGGATCAGGTCGAGTCAGCTTGGATGCGGAATAGAGAGTTGGTTTTCACTGGCATGTGGGTGGCACAGTAGTTTAGCCGACTCAAGGTTTGACCAAGCCGACTTGAGTTGCGAACAGAATCATGCATGGATTCTGGTTTCGGCTAGGATTGTTTTTGATCCTAGAGATCTTGAGGCCTTGTTTAAGAGATCTTAAGGAGACTAACTCAAGGGCTTGGATTGGGATTAAGTCCAAGGGGGTGAGAGCATGTGAGACATGGATGAGATATGGTTCGGTGAGTGTTTTCATGTATTGGGTTGAATCAGGAGAGTTTTTGATTGAGCCTAATGACCATATATAAATATACATAGGTTGTATTAGGATTTTCATAACGCAAGTAGTGGAATATAAGATCTTTTCTCCCTAACTTTCTCTCGCTCTCTGGTTCCAATGCCAAACCCTAGCTTTCTTCTTTCTTCTTCTTTGTTGTTTGCTGGAGTAACATTCAGGTTCCACGCAAGATGATCCTGATCAGGTATAGGGGTTGTATCGAAGTTTCTCAATAAGTGGTATCAGAGTCCGATTACGTGGAGGAAAGAAAAAGACACTGAAGATCAAGTTTAGCCTGATTTCTACAGTGCCCAGATTTTTCTTTATTTTCTTTCCTGTTGCTTCTTTGGTTGTGGTGATCTTCCGATTAGGTGGAGGGTTTTGACACAAGAAAGGGTTGGAAGAAGGTAGAGGAGATCTGTTTCAGATCTGATCTTATTTTTGGGGTGTGAAGTGTAGTATTACAGAAGGGTTAGTGCTGGTAGTTTGCTTGAAGGTTAAGATGGCTTCAAATGGTTTTAAGGCAGAGTTTGAGAAGTTTGATGGCAACGAAAATTTTACCTTGTGACAGCAGTGGATAAAGAATTTGTTGATGCAACAGTAGATCTATAAGGTCTTGGTAAGAGAGAGACTGGAAAAGATCAATGCTAAGGATTGCAAAGAGTTAGAGGAGATTGCTTTTAGCATGATCAGGATGTGCTTGGTGGATCAGATTTTACCCTGAGGTCAGCACGGAGATCATGGTGAGAGGTCTTTGGGAGAAGTTAGAGAAGATGTACATGGATAAAAACATGACGAATAAACTCCGACTGAAGAGGCAGTTATATAGCTTGTGGATGTCTGAGGGAGGTGATCTGGTTGGTCACATCCAAAGGTTCAATCAAATGTGTTCTAATTTATTGAATATGGATGTGAAGATCGAGGAAGAAGATCGGGCGTTGTTGCTGCTGTGCTCACTCCCATCGGCGTATAATGGTCTGATCACAACCTTGGTATACGGCAAGGAGTCCTTGGAGTATGAAAAGGTTGTGGGTGCCCTGAGATCAAACAAGCAGTGGGAGAAGATCTGCAAGAGAGACTACTTCGGAGGTGTTCGCTATTCATGAGAGGCGAGGAAGACCTAGGAAGAGAGAAAAATCCAAGGGCAGATCGGAGAAGGTTTTGAAGTGTTACAGGTGCCACAAGACTAGATACTTCAAGAAGGATTGTCTGCTTCGAAAGAAAGGAGGAGAAGAGAGGGATTCCATCGGTACAGTTGCTGAGGGATTAGAGATGGATGATCTCTTAATAGTTTTATAGGAGCCTGTGAGGTGCGGTGTATCTGAGACGACTTCAGAGAGATCTGTGGAGAGCGGAGGATCCGAAGAGACAGTAACAGAGTGTGAGGTGCAGCTAGGACACAGATAGTTGCAGGATGCGATAGAGACACGATCGGAGATAGACGGAAGTGGAGTCGTGGCATAGATGCAGTTGGGGCACAAGCGGCTACATGGAGCAGTGTAGATGCAGCTAGGACACAGACAGTTGCGGGTCAAAAAGCGGCACAGAGGCAGCTGGAAGAGATAGTGATGGACCGCAATACAGGTGCAATCAGGACACAGATGGTTGCAAGCTGCAGCACAGGCATGATCGGAGACAGATGGTTGTGGAGCTGCAGCATAGGTACGATCGAAAACAGATGGTTGTGGAGCTGCAGTACAGACATGACCATGGAGATAGGCGGTTGTGGACTGCAGCATAGGCACAGCTGGGGAGACAGGCAGCTATGGAGTTATGGTAGGGGCACAGCCAGATACAGACGGTTGTGGGACAGACGTGCAGTTGGATTACAGGCAGATGCAGGATTCTAAGATCTATATGGAGGCTGTGTAGTATCGAAATCGAGGAGGATATCTTGAAGGATGCAGGCTTCAAGATTTTTGGTGGCGGAGACACACAGGGTGCAGAATTGATGCACAGGACATAGTGCGCAGGAGATCTAATATGGCGGCAGTGGATGTGGACACGTCGGATGCATGTGCATGGAGTACTGGAGGATAATAGGACACTAGAGGGTGCCAAGGGGTTTGCCAAAGTTTGGGACACCAAGATGAAGATTGTTGTGCATGTGTGGTGCTCCCAAGCCTTGGAAAGCCATGAGAGGAGTCACAATGATGACTTCAGGAGGCTAGGATCAGGATTGCATCTTAGGACCAGGACAGGAGAGGTTCTAGTATGAAGATATGTTTCAGCCAGCAGAGAAGCCGACTTGGATCTAGATGGAGTCGACTTGGATCCGGTCAAATCAGCTCAGAACCCTGAGAGAGCTGGCTCGGATGCGGAACAGAGAGCTGATTTTCACTGGCATGCGAGTGGCACGGCACTCAAGCCGGCTCGAGTTGCAAATAGAACCGTGCGTAGATTCTAGTTTCGACTAGGATTGTTTTTGATCCTAGGGGTCTTGAGGCTTTGTTTAGGAGGTTTTAAAGGGGCTAACTCAAGGGCTTGGACTATGATTAAGTCCAGGGGGTGAGATCCTGTGAGACATAGATGAGACATGATTCGATGAGTGTTTTCATATATTGGGTTGATTCGGAAGAGTTTTTGATTAGACCTAATGGCTGTGTATAAATATACATAAGTTGTATTAGGATTTTCGTAATGCAAGTAGTGGAATACAAGATCTTTTCCTCCTAACTCTCTCCTTCTTTGATTTCAATGCAAAACCCTAGCTTTCTTCTTTTTTCTTCTTTGTTGTTTGTTGAAGTAACATTCAGGTTCCACGCGAGATGATTCTGATCAGGTACAGGGGTTGTATCAAAATTTTTTAACAATTGAACATTTAATAATATTTTATATGAGATTGTTTCCAATTAAATATAATAATTTTTCTTAATATCATTTTTTGAAGTAATTTTCCTATCAATCAAATATAATAAATAGAATTTTTATAAATTTTAAGATAAATATATTCATCTATCTAATACATTCGAGGAGAGCTAATGGCTCTTCCAACATGCCACCTGTCAAGAGTTAGGCACCCCAAATGTCAAGCCCAGGACTCTTTCAAATGAATCATTAGTTTACAATCGGATATATCCTCACTAAATAAACTCTTGGAGCAATGCCGAATTAACATAAAAAAAGATAAATGATCTCTAAGGTTGCATTTGGTAGCTGACAATCTATCCAAATTATCGATAATTTAAAGTGAATCCATTGGATTGCTATGTTTGATTTACTTTTTGAGTGGCTATCTACATTATCTTAGCAATTTATATTACTTTCCATGAGGTAATCTAGATAGTCTTGAAGAGGGATGGCTATCTAGATTATCATTTTTTTCGTAATGTTGCAATAAAAATTTTGAACAAAATTTTTTCTCTAAAAAATCACACAAAATCCATCGCTCAACCCTCCCCCTCCCCCAAACCCCTCTCTCGATGCCACATGCGGCTCCTCTATGCGCACTCTCCGCTCACGACTCCTCCATCTCCCTTTGCTTGCCTGCGACTTCTCTAGCTCCCTGTCTATCTATGGCTCCTCCATCCCATTGCCTGCCTGCAACTCCTCCATCTCCCCCCCACCACCCCCTTGCAGCTCCTCCACCCCCTAGTGGCTCCTTTGCGCTCATCCCTATCACCCCCAAGGACTCTTCCGTACGCATCTGTCTTTGCCCTCTATGCCCATGGTTCTCCCCATCTCTTAGTTTGTTGCTTCTCCATACCACCATCACATCTACATTACTTCCGCCGCTTCTCGACAGAAAGAAATAAAAACATCATGATAAAATTATTAGAGATATTCTAAAAATTTGATTTTATATTATTGATAATTTAATTATCATACTAATAATATTATTTATATATCAAATATAATAATTAATATTATTAATAATTTAATAATAATAATTTATTTTGAAAATAATCTTCATTATTTTTTAAAATTATCTCGCGATGCATCAAATGTAACCAAACGAGACTGGCCAGCACATACATCATAGCTCATACGACCTGTGCCCGCGCCATGCCACCAGCAGCATCTGGAGACTTTCTTCTCGATTCGCTGCTCTGATCTCACACCAACAGCCACGCGTCCCTAAACTCGGATCGCTCCCCCCCACCTCCTCGCCTACTTGTCGCTCATCAGTCGAACGTCGTCCTCGGTTTTCAGCTCCCAGCCGCCTCCTCTCAGACGTACACCTGCCCCCTTCCAGAACACCAGTCAGCAAGTCTAAAATCAGCAGAAACCTTTTCCATTCCCAAACTAACCCCAATTTCTTCCATCCATTACAACTCCTTCATAGCCTTTCTCCTAAATTCAACCAATCATAAGAGTAATTATCCTAAGGCATCTTCCACGGCAATCTGGAGAGCTCTTCTCCTTTCTCCTCATCTCTTCTGGCCGTCTCCCGAACTTGCTCTAACATCCTCCACCCTTCTCTTCTTCAAATTCCCATCAACTTATAAATAACGTCTCCCGCGTTGAGAATGGAAACGTAAACCACTACAGAAGGAGACCACCGCTACAACCATCGTGCCGCAACCTCGTTCTAACTCTCTAATAAAAGATAAAATAAGAGGAAGAAGTATAGCGAAGAAGAGAAGAAGAATCAAGGATGGCCACGGGCAAAGCAGGAAAGGCTATCGGCATCGACCTCGGCACGACTTATAGTTGTGTCGGGGTATGGGTGAACGACCGGGTGGAGATCGTCGCCAACAACCAAGGCAACCGAACCACGCCGTCGTACGTGGCCTTCACCGACACGGAGCGGCTTGTCGGCGACGCGGCCAAAAACCAGGTGGCCATGAACCCCAACAACACCGTCTTCGACGCCAAGCGGCTCATCGGCCGCCGCTTCTCCGATCCCTCCGTGCAGGCCGACATGAAGCTCTGGCCCTTCCGCGTCGTCGCCGGCCCCGGCGACAAGCCCCTCATCGTCGTCACCTACAAGGGCGAGGAGAAGCGCTTCACCGCCGAGGAGATCTCCTCCATGGTCCTCTCCAAGATGCGCGAGATCGCCGAGGCCTTCCTCGGCCACTCCGTCAAGGACGCCGTCATCACCGTCCCGGCCTACTTCAACGACTCCCAGCGCCAGGCCACCAAGGACGCCGGCGCCATCGCCGGCCTCAACGTCATCCGCATGATCAACGAGCCCACCGCGGCCGCCATCGCCTACGGCCTCGACAAGAAGGCCGGCCGCAGCGGGGAGCGCAACGTCCTCATCTTCGACCTCGGCGGCGGCACCTTCGACGTCTCCCTCCTCACCATCGAGGAGGGGATATTCGAGGTCAAGGCCACCGCCGGCGACACGCACCTCGGCGGCGAGGACTTCGACAACCGCCTCGTCAACCACTTCGTCGCCGAGTTCAAGCGGAAGCATAAGAAGGACATCAGCGGCAACGCGCGCGCCCTCCGCCGCCTCCGCACGGCCTGCGAGCGCGCCAAGCGCACCCTCTCCTCCACCACCCAGACCACCATCGAGATCGACTCCCTCTACGAAGGAATCGACTTCTACGCCACCATCACCCGTGCTCGATTCGAGGAGTTGAACATGGATCTTTTCCGGCGATGCATGGAGCCGGTGGAGAAGGTCCTTCGGGACGCCAAGATCGACAAAGGCCAGGTGCACGAAGTGGTGCTGGTTGGGGGTTCCACGAGAATTCCCAAAATCCAGCAGCTCTTGCAGGACTTCTTCAACGGGAAGGAGCTCTGCAAGAGCATCAATCCCGACGAGGCCGTGGCCTACGGGGCGGCGGTCCAGGCTGCAATTCTGAGTGGGGAGGCCAACGAGAAGGTGCAGGACCTGCTCCTCCTCGACGTCACCCCGCTCAGCCTCGGTATCGAGACCGCCGGCGGGGTGATGACCGTCCTCATCCCGAGGAACACCACCATCCCCACCAAGAAGGAGCAGATCTTCTCCACCTACTCCGACAACCAGCCCGGCGTCCTCATCCAGGTCTACGAGGGTGAGCGGGCGAGGACTAAAGACAACAACTTGCTTGGCAAATTCGAGCTCACCGGAATTCCTCCGGCGCCGAGGGGTGTGCCGCAGATCAATGTCTGCTTCGACATCGACGCCAATGGCATCCTGAACGTGTCGGCGGAGGATAAGACTGCTGGAGTGAAGAACAAGATCACGATCACCAATGACAAGGGAAGGCTGAGCAAGGAGGAGATAGAGAAGATGGTGAAGGACGCGGAGAGGTACAGAACGGAGGATGAGGAGATTAAGAGGAAGGTGGAGGCGAAGAATGCCTTGGAGAACTACGCCTACAATATGAGGAATACGGTGAGGGATGACAAGATTAAGGCCAAGTTGTCCGAGGGGGATAGGGAGAAGATAGAGAAGGCAGTGGAGGAAACCATTACATGGTTGGATGGGAATCAGCTGGCAGAGGTGGACGAGTTCGAGCACAAGCTTAAGGAATTAGAGGAGGTCTGCAACCCTATCATAGCCAGGATGTATCAGGAGGGTGGTGGAGCCGCGGCCGGGGCCGGGATGAACGGTGGCGGATATGGAAGCACCGGCGGCTCTACTGGAACAGGGGCTGGGCCCAAGATAGAGGAGGTGGACTGATTGGTTTGTTTGTATGGATCCCTGGGTTTGGTCGAGCTCTTTGTTTTCGTTTTGCCTCTTTTATTTACTTTTTTTCTTTTTTGTTTTTAACTTCTCTGTTCCATGGTCGAGAGGACGAAGGTGTATCTGTGTATTTATTATACCAAAAAAGAGTGTAGCTGTGTATAGTTATTTTCTTTGGTGCGATGAAGTGTTTTTTTTTTTTTTTTACGTGGTGTGATATTATTCGTGCTTTGCCATCTTTTTGGACTAGAATTCGGCATAATGTTGAAAATGAATTTTGTTGTAGATTCATACTTTGGCCACGGTCCAAACAACCTCGTTGGCATCTAGTTAGTCACAATCAAGCTATTGGAGTTGACGTTTGCTGGGCTAAAATGTAGATATTATGATCGTCTAATATAATCTATCGATCGAGTCAGCAGTAGTTTTTACTTCTTAGTTTAATTTTGTTTCATCTTGAAGGACGATCTACTTCATTTCGTCGACTTATTTCGACAAATAAGTGGATAAGTATCCACTCCATAGACTCCAGTTTCTCGATCTGGATGACCTACTAGATATGTGATGGTCGATCTATTCCTTCCACCAACAGATCCGTTCTGCCTCTCAATTTAGAAAGTTCAAATAAGATAAGTTTCTCCGCAATTAAATCTTTCATAAAAAGAAAGTCCTCCTCCAAATCTATCCATACGATAAATCCAGAAATCATCAGTATTCCGAGACGGATATGTCTCAAACTCTTCTCCTATAAATTAAAAACTCCAGAATTCTTCAAGGTATACAATCGACTCTTCGCTCTCTTCTCTCTTTGTTCTTCAATCTTCTGACCTGAGTGTCGGAAGGTCTACACCAGAGAATATCACCTCGATATGGACTTGTTTCGCAGATGTTCGGATGAAGATCCAGCGGCGGTTCCACCTCAGCCATATACACCTCGACGTTTGACCTCAGGCGGAGAGATCGGTAGCAATATTTAGTGCTAGAAGGAGGATCCTCTTCGACTAGTTTCGAAGTCCTATTTCAAAGCTAGTCCTGAGGTCCTATTTCGAGAGGAGAGAGAGTTCAACACTGATCGCCATGAGGACGTGCAGAGGAGCATCAAATGCATTATAACGCTCCAATAGTTGGCGGATCAATAATATCCAGCCGATCAATGCATCACCACCATCGGCATAGAAGAAACCTCCACCAGCAGCACCAACGATACCAGCGGCACCGACAATCTCTCACGATCAATATAACAGCCTTGCTCAACAAGTACAAGCACTTTCAGCTATGGTGAGGGAGATGCAACAAAACACAAAGCCACCCCCCACTCCAGAAAGTCCACAGTCAGTAAGAGGAAGACCGGCAATTCAGCTCCCTTGTAGCCCAAAGGTAGGGGCTAGTCGTCAAAGCCGATCTTCAAGTCCTCTCCGTTACCATCTTAGAATATCTCCTACCCCTATTTCTAGAAGGAATTCAACTCTGGATCATACTACTCCTCGCTGCCGACAAATCAAGGATGAGGAGATGGAAGAGAAGCTCTGGAAAATGCAACAACAGCTAGATACACTTTGGGCGCCGAAGTAGCCAGAGGATGACTTAGGATTTAACGTCGACCCATCTTTCACTCAGAAGATAATGGATGAGCCCCTTCCACCTCGACTCAAGATGCCTTAGATGGAGCCTTATGATGGAACCGCTGATCCAGTGGACCTTCTGAAGAATTTTTGGACTTTGATGCTTCTGCAAAGAGCCAGTGATGCAACTCTCTACCGAGGTTTTCCTTCAACTCTGGGGAAGGCAGCTCGTCACTGATATTCTAATCTGCAATCGGGCTCTGTAGAATCATTCTATCAACTGAGTTAGCTTTTCATCGTGTATTTTATCAGCAGTCGATGACAGCGACGTAATTCAGACTTTCTCATCAGTATCAAGTAGAGGAAGAATGAATCTTTGTGAGACTACATAAGCTGATTCAATGTTGTGACTTTGGAGGTACGGAATTTGGATCCGTCTGCGATGATGACCGTGTTTAAGATCGGACTCCAACAGAATGATATCCTTTACTCACTCAACTTGAATTATTTAAAAAACTTTCTTGAAATGTTGGAGTGGGCTGAGAACTATGCCCAGGCTGATGAAGCTTGGGACCAGCAAGAAAAGAATCTTGGCCGAACATTACATTAGAGCTCTGGTCAAGAGCAAAAAAGGACTCCTGGTGAGTGCAGCACCGACGTCCAGAATCTAAGCCTCATTGTTCTTAGACCCCACCTTAGAACAATCGACCTACATCTCCTACACTACCTCGCCAATCTAAGTCTTCTCTATGGATGTTTCATTACTTCACTCTGCTTAACACCCCCCGAGCTCAGATTCTCATGGAGATAGAGTGGCAAGAAGAGCTACTTTGTCTGAGGAGAATGGTCACCCCGGCATGCAAGAGAGATCCGAAGAAGTACTGTAGAAACTACCGTGATCACGGACATGGCACAGAGAAATGCTGGCAGCTTAAGGAGGAAATTGAGGCACTGATCTGGTATGGATGCTTTTGTCGATATGTCGACATATGCCAGATCCTAAGGAATCCATATTATGAACCTCCTTGGCAAGAGAACCCCCATAGAGACCAACCAGTCACATGAGAGATTCACATAATCTCTGGGGGGTAGCTCGATCGGCGCATCTTAGATCTGAGCCGAGTTGAGAATAAGGAGGCAAAAAAGATGAAGATCGATGATGAGGTCATTTTCTCTGAAGCCGACTTCAATGGAATAAAGTGTCCCCATGATGATTCTGTAGTTGTCTCTTTAAATATTGCTAATTATAATGTACATCGGTCTTAATTGATTATAGAAACTCAGTTGATGTCTTGTTTTATGATGTCTTTGTTCGTATGAACTTAGACTCTGAGTTATTGATGAAAAGAATTACTTCTCTAATCGGGTTCTCAGGTACCATGGTTCCAGTAGAAAGAACCATCCCTCTGATTACTATAGTCAGATGAGCTTCAAAATAGGTGGTTGTGCAAATAAATTAATTCATGGTAAAAAGCCCATCCATGTACAATGTTATTCTAGGTTGGCCTGGATTCAACACACTTCGAGCTATAGTGTCGACCTATCATCTGATGGTGAAGTTCCCTACCCCGCATGCAGTCGGCGAGCTCCGAAGAAACCAGCAGCTCGCAAAGGAGTACTATATGACGATCCTATGAAAAGCAACACTTGTGGAACAGTTAATGGATGAGCTAGATATACGGGGTGAGAAAGCTGAGCAAAGGGGACATCCTATGGAAGACCTAATATCTGTATCCATTGACGAAGACCCGAATAAAATTGTGTGGTCGGCTCAAATTTATGTGAAGAGGATCGTCAGTACCTCATCTCTTTTCTACGGACCAATGCTGATGTATTTGCTTAGATGGCCTCAGATATGCCTCGCATAGATCCAGAGATAGTGGTGCATCAGCTCAATGTGGACCCAAAGCATCGTCCAGTCAGGCAAAAGAAATATAGTTTTGTCCCTGATCGGCAGAAGGTCATACAGAAAGAGGTGGACAAACTCTTGAAAGTAGGATTCATGCGAGAAGTGTATTATCCAGAATGGTTGGCCAATGTCGTCTTCATCTCTAAAGCCAATAGGAAGTGGCATGCATGCATTGACTACAGTGACCTTAACAAGGCGTGCCCAAGGATAGTTACCCCATATCCCACATTGATCAGCTGGTGGATGCAACTTTGAGACATCAATTCTCATCATTTATAGATGCATTCATTGGATATAATCAAAATCCGGATGGCCTCCAAGGATGAGGAGAAAACCTCTTTTGTTACTCATCGAGGTCTTTTTTGCTATAGAGTTATACCATTCGGCCTTAAGAATGCGGGGGCGACTTATTAATGGCTCGTTAACAAGATCTTTAAAGAGCAGATCGATAGGAACATGGAAGCATATGTTGATGACATGCTGGTTAAAAGTCGGATTGTCGAACATCACATTGCCGACCTTGAAGAGTTGTTTGCAGTGCTATGGTGATTTCGAATGAAGCTTAACCCCAACAAGTGCACATTCGGTGTCACCTCTGGCAAATTTTTTGACTTCATGGTGTCTCAATAGGGAATCAAAGCAAATTCAGAAAAAAATTAAGCCCTTCAGAAAATGAAGCCATTGATGACGATTAAAGAAATACAGCACCTGGCTGGGAGGATTGCCGCCTTGAACAGATTCCTCTCAAGGTCGGTCGATAGAAGCCTACCCTTCTCGAAAGCTCTCAAACAGGTGAAGAACTTCTAATAGTCAGAGAAGTGCCAAGTTGCATTTGATGACATAAAGAAATACCTCGGCTCACCTCCACTTCTCAGCAAGCCAAAACCTGAAGAAGTACTGTACTTGTATCTTGCTATTTCTTCCTCTGCAATTAGCTCTGTCCTCGTCCGCTAGGAAGTCAAAGTGCAAAAGCCGATCTACTACATTAGCCGAGTACTCCATTGTTGGGTTCCGGTGATGTAGTGGAATATAAATTTTAAAAATTTTTACATGCATTCAATAATTGAAAATAAGTTTAACAATTAAACATAACTACCGAAACTCAAAAGCCTTAGGAATACCTTGATGATTGTAATCAATAATATAAGCATGTATAACAAGCAGAGATCTGAAGCCATATACCAATATGAAGATGATGATCTGGTAATCATGAGATCTCCACAAGATTTTAAAGTAGAAGTCCTCCAATGGTGATCCACACAGGACTGATCAGGGTTCTTCCCAATTCGATGTAGTACTGCAGCCTTTTTCGCAAGTTTGTTGCCGATCGTTCTTTGTAAGAATGGGTTGCATCACTAGTTATAGGCCTTCCAAACCTTCACTAGGACCACTCTAGGAATCAATTTCCAAATGATCTCACCACTCAAAATCAGATTTGATATTCAACACATGAACAATTTGATTCTAAGATAAGTATCACACGCTTTTCATTTTCTCTTCCCTTCCCTTCCATTTTTCTCTCCCTTTTTTTTTACTTTTTTTTTTGACTTTTTTTATCTTTTTCCTCTCATTCTCATGCTTATCCTTAGCCAGATATGGGATGTGGAATCTGGGTTAGCACCTCCTTATTTATAGGATAAGAAGAGGCACCATATTTTTTCCAAGAGATGCCAACACTTGACGTTAAAAATTTCCATATGAAGATAATAACTTGGCATGGAATATGAGGTGTTTCACAAGCAGAAGGACTCTCCTATCTGTGCACATAATCCAAGGCACCATCAGATGTCGCCCCCTTTAGGAAATAGCATGAAAAATTAAAGGAAGATGGAAAGAAGTTAAGAGTCTAATATAAAATGGACTCTTCCATTTCATTGCACAAAAGAAAAGCGCGTCCTATTTATTTTGGCATGTGAATTCCTTTCCAAAGAAGGACTCTTCCTTCTCTTCCACACCCACATATCCCAGGGCACCATCTGAAGGTGCAAAAAATAAAGAGATGTGTGGAATATGGTAAGGATTTTAAGAGAAGTATGAAAGGACTCTTCTCCTTTAACGCCTAAATTAAATGGGGCGTGACATTTGTTTGTGTGTGGCTTTTGGCATGGAGGAGGTTAATCTGATATGAAACACTTTCATAAAAATCAGATAAGCTACTTATTTAATTATAGGTTCAAACTCAATCACATTAGGTCAAGACAATACGTTAAGGTTAGCACAAACACCTTTACACTAAACCTAATTGAGAACTTAGATTAATTCATGTGCTAGCAATTTAATTAACTCATTGAATTTATAATAAATTCAAATAGATTGGATCAAGATCAAATTTTTATTGTGTGTGATCTATTGGGTTTCAAATCTAGCCAACAGTGGATTCAGACTTTCAACATAACCCTAATCCGATTAGATTAGGTCAGCTCAAGAGTCCCAATCAATTAGAACTCTTCTTAATTAATTTTTGAATTAAACTCTTTTAATTTTGATAAGTCCACAAGTCAAGATTGACATCTAGCAATGTATCATGACTACTCGAAAGATTTAAAATTTGATAAAAATACTAAAATTATCCTTTCGTGATGAGTTACCATGCAATTCAATCCTTCGATCACATAACATCTCAGACAGACCATGGGCATAGAATCATATCAAGCCCAAATACCTATTCATATGTATCTCAATCTAATAATGATGACTCAATTGATGAATCAGTAGAAATCTTTTCTACTGTTCATCCCTGCTCTGGTCCGAAACTCTTAGAGTCATCATCCTATGAGATCCCATAGGATATTCTCTTCTCCTATAAGGAGTGACTGATTCTTTGTTGACTACTCACAACCTTCATGCATACTTCACCATACTCAGAATATCCCACACACATCTCAAAGTGGTATGCTAGGGAATAAATCGAAGTAAAGATCCATATATACAAGGTACCATGATGATCTCAGGTCAAAAGATCACATGCACCACTTTCACTGGAGAATTATTTGTCGATATACTGTAAGGCTTCATCAGATGTTCTTCTTGTAGGTCAGTTCAGTGAACTCATTCTCTAATGAGCGCCTATATTCTTGTATTAGTATCACCATACAAGTGATTGTGAGATCAACCACCTTCCTCATCGAACATGCATAGGATGTACCAGTCTTATCGGTATTGTCGATCTCCGATTCGATGATCCAACGATTGAAAATATTTTAAATTGAGACTATCAAAATTTTAGATCTTACTGATATGATCTCATCATGATCCTAAAATTATTATCCTAATCTATAGGGTTTATTATAATCATAAAAATATGATGCAGCAAATGATAAAAATCAATACCTCATGAATAAAAAAATAACTAATGTTATACAAATAAGTAAAAAGATATCATAGAAAAGTTTCTTCGCATCACCATGCAATTAGCTTGTAGGACACTATTCTTTCAATCTTCTACTTACACTAAAGCCAATCGTCCCAAACCTAATGCCTATGCAATCAAGGTGGCGAACACACTGCTGCTGTGTAAAGGCTTAGTGAACTGATCCATTATACTATTCTTAATATCAACTCTTTTTATGATCTAATCATGAATGAGATAAAAATACCTAAGATGTGCGTGGGTACCTGGTAAGACCACACCCAACTCAGTGATGAATTCTTTCATCAGGCGACTTTCCTTAGCAATCTTTACTAATAGTAATTAATTGAGTCAAACTCAGTTTGCTATTTGGAACTGTTCCAATTCACTGCTTCTCTAGTACTTCTCAAGTACTTTTGAGAACGCTTTTCATAGTTTTTAAAAAATTATATCTTGGATCTATCTGAAATCAATGATTATGAACATGGCATAAATCACATCAGTCTTGGTACATTGAATATATGGGTAAGTAAATACTTTTACATCCATTCATGTTGAACCCCTTCAACAAAAAAATTCATATACCTTGACTGGGGCAAGCCTAACATCCACTTATATCTATCACTATAGATGCCAAATATATTGGATGTTACATCCAAGTCTTTTTCATAAAAATTTTCGTGATAAGCGTGTCATTGATCGAGTACAATATTGAGACTACCTTCTCAATATGCTGTATGTCTTCTACATACATAGGAAGTTAGTGGATCTCCCACTTGTCTTCTTGCACACACACGATTCATACATATTTTGATAAAGTCAAATATTTTGACTATCTCATCAAAAATAGAAGTACCAACTCCTCGATGCCTACTTTAATCTATAAATGAATTTGCCCTCCTACTAGAGATAAACTCTCTAGATAGTGTGTGGCAATAGCAAGCACAAATTCAGATTGACATTCCTGTTAGCAGTCCGTTAGGTCACACCCATAGGTGCTTCAACCATAGTTCATACTTGGTTGATGTACAGGGAGTTCATTTTGGATATCATAGTTTCAAGCCATCTGTCAGAGTTTCTACTCATGACTGTCTCCAAATAGGTCAAAAAAATATCATTCTTAATGATGCATGGTGTACCATCATTCTCGATGACAAACTCATATTTTGAGTGGTACATTATACATTCAGATTGACCTTCGGTGAGGAGGTGTGTTTCATGGTTGTGCCTCATCAACGAGCATAATTGGTCGAGGATCAACTTGTGGACGTTCCATAGGTTATGATGGTATAGTTCATAGGTCTTGAACTTCTTAAGTTCAATTATCCTCCCACTATCCCCTTCTTAGAAAAATTTCTTTTCCAAAAGGTGGCATACCTACTGATAAAATACTTTTTGTCTAGTAGGGTAGTAGAAGTAGTATCTCATATTACTTTTAGGATAATCTATAAATTTATACTGATCTGATCTAGCACAAAATTTATGTATATCAACTCTTTTCACATAAGCTGGGCAATCTGTCTCTTTCCATATCTCATATGGAGTGCTAGTAATAGATTTGGATGGTATCTAATTCAAAACATATGCAGCAATTTTAGGACATATCCTCAGAATGAGATTTGTGAAGTAAATTAGAGAATACACCATATTTCATATGAAGTATCCATCTCTGGGCTGAGATATTATTAGCCTTTAAACATCCATATGTTCAAGACCTAATATTTTGCTCATCTTTTTCCATATCCAGTAAATGAAATCTTAGTCATTTTTATCCAAGAGACCAGATTTACAAGCTCTATATGATTCAAAATCATACAGAACAAAGAACTCTTCTTTGTATTACTTGTTTATCTTTGACTCACAAAAATAGCCAAGTTGGTAATGCCAGAGATATGTGACCATCACATATTCTTATCTTATTCTTATCAACATGAAGAACAATATCATTGAGTGATAGAAATATAAGACCATTATTATAAATCTATGACCATAAAATTTATCAGAAGAAGAGTAACTTTTACTCTTTACATTAATTTCAAAATCATGTTACAATAACAAAAGAATTGAAATAATATTTTTGATAAATTTAGGCATATAATAATGGTCTACAAGTTTTTAAATCTTGCTAGAAGGTTACGTAGATTCTTACAGCCTTAGCATGAATGGACTATCCATCAGTGCCAAAAGTATGTAGTCATCTATCTTCAGCTTTATAGGTCCAGCAATACTTTGCATAAGTAGAACCTATATAAGGTATCACATATCCAAAATTTTAAAGCTGAAGCTCTTAATGATAAATTAGTTTGTATCATATACAAACCACTAGCAGATGTAATTTTTACATCCTGCTTCACACTTGCAAGATAACTCTTGCAACTTTATCTCTAATACTCATCATTGCTGTAATGATAATAGATACCCATAGTAAAGACTATCTTCACCTTTTTTTCTCCTAAGAGATACTAAAGAAGGAATCTAGGAGAGTTAGTAGGATCAAATCCTGGATTAACTGACTATCCATAACAAAGATTTAATCGCATGATTAAGTTAATCAGGATATATTTGACAGTCATATTGTCATCCTACTATATCGCATATGTGGTTTTTCCTTCTTTATAGTATCAACTCTGAACAAATCGAAATCAGGAGAATAGGAGACTAATCCTTATATGAGAACTATTCTCAGGGTTCTCAACCATTCCATGAAGTTCGATCAATTTTAAAAACATACAATGTAGTAATAGTGAAGATGCAGATGAATATATAAGAACCTAAAAGGACTACTCATGATGACATACACAATTTAGATAAGATTTTTATCTAAATATGTCTCTCATTATTTTAACGAATTTCATAGTCCTCAAGTATAAAAAATGAAAAAACCTACTATCTAGTTTCTTAGTGGGATTGAGATCCTAACTCCTCGTAAAAAGCTTTATGGATAGCACAATAAGCTCCTATGAATTCAAGGATAGATAATTCTTTACCAATTACATCTCATGCAACTTTCAACATAACTTCTGGCTTTAAAATATTTATAACTTTATGGATAGCACAACAAACTATAATATTTTAGTTAAGTCATACCTTTCAATCCTATATGATCATATCTGAATAATACTATCCTTGTGGATAGCACAACAAGACAGTACTACCAAAATATGCCATAAGCATTACTTAGTCAACATCATATCAAACCCTATAGCAAGCTTTGTGAATAGTACAATAAACTCACTACAGTTTTTAACATACTCTATTGACTTAGAATGAGCTAAATACCATTATCTTCATTATGTACCAAGACAGTATCAAATTAATCCCCACAGCAAGCCTTGTGGATAGCACAACAAGCCTACTATGGTTCTTGATATAATACTGGCTTAGCATGAAAGAAGACATGGATAGTGTTCTTAACACTTCACCATTATGACTTAATATAATTTAAACGAGGGACTTATATCTCATGTACATCCAAAACATATTATATAAAAAATATATCATATACAATTTTAAATTCTAACTATCAGTATGTAAGAGTATATAAAGAAAATCTAATGATTATGGATTTCTAAAAAATTATTCGAGCAACAGAATAATTTATCGATCGAACCCTAGGTGCATTATAGATTGAACCCTAGGTGTATCAAAATCAGATTTTTGATTGATATTTATTTGATGATAGAACCCTGGTAGTCTAGTCTTCATTTTCATGAAGACTTTCATGAATACTCGATCTTTTTCTGAAAATAAAAAGAAATAATTTTTATTTATTCTTAAATAATTTTTTTTATAGTTTTACATTAATATGTAAAAGTCTCAATCAACAGTTGGAAACATACAAAAGAAAGATATGGCTGATAATACAATGCATCAGAGGCACCCAGCCCCTATTGCAACTCTTGCAAATGCATCTATATAGTCAGCTAATAGGGAAGCATTCATACATACATCCATCTCATGGATGTACCATGGTCCATAATCACTCAACATATATTTTATAATAATTATAAAACATAATAATCAACTTCTCATGTTATCTTAATTGTGATATCATTTATAAACATGTCAATAGAGATGTTTAAATATTCGAGCATAAGGCCCATCTAGGATTTTTGATTCGGATTCAATACTTGACCCAATTTATAATTTTAAGTCAATCATTTGTCATCCTATTTGAGTTGGGTTGACCATTCTTAGATTAACCTAAATCAATTAGGTTAGCATAGACTCGGTCAACCATGACTCAAATCCTAATCAAATTAGGTAAATGATAATTTGATCAACCTAAAATAAACATAACTTCAAATCAAATTGGAACTATGAATTTGATTTAATCTATAATCATTAATTCTAATCACATTAGACTAATGAATTATAGTTAAACAAATCCATCGGCAAAAATCCTAATCCATGTCTGATGCATTCTTTCAAATTTTTTTCAGCTCCACACATACCTTGGACAATTATCAAGATGGAAGACCCACAATGGTGATGCCCAATAATATGGTGGTCGGCCCTTGGATTTTTGGTGAATGCATCAAATACAAAAATCTTAAGTCTTGGCAATGTACATCTAGTGTATCATTCCAAGGCTTCGCGCATCACATGCACTGGATTTACAATTTCATCGATAATTAGATCATAGGATGTAACTTAAACTTGTCTCACAAATCTAAAGACCATGGAAACTCATATCCAAGTTTGATCATAGATTGATAACAAAAAATGCATCAAGATCATCAAATAAATATCAATCAAAAATCTGATTTTGATATAGTTTGAATTGGATCTAATCTATATCACAATAATAATATGAAATTTGATTGAATCAATCAAGGATGGCTCTGATACTACTGTTGGATTCTGATGATACAGTAAAATATAAATTTTAAAAATTTTTATATACATTCAATAATTGAAAATAAGTTTAACAATTAAATATAACTACCAGAATTCAAAAGTCCTAGGAATACCTTGATGATTGCAATCAAATTATATAAGCATATATAACAAGTAGAGATCTGAAGCCATATACCAACATGAAGATGATGATCTGGTAATCATGAGATCTCCACAAGACTTCAAAGTAGAAGTCCTCCAATGGTGATCCATATGGGACTGATCAGGGTCCTTCCTACTTCGACGTAGTGTTGCAGCCTTCTTCGCAAGTTCGCTACCGATCGTCCTTCATAAGAACGGGTTGCACCACTGTTTGTATGCCCCCAAAATCTCCACTAGGACTACTCTAGGAATCAATTCCCAAATGATCTCACCACTTAAAATCAGATTTGATGTTCAACATATGAACAATCTAATTTTAGGACAAGCATCACATACTTTCTATTTTCTCTTCCATTCCTTTTCATTTTTCTTTCTCTTTTTTTATATATTTTTTTAGACTTTTTTTTTATCTTTTCCTTTCATTCTCATGCCTATCCTCAACTAGATATGGGATGTGGAACCTAGGTTAGTGCGTCCTTATTTATAGGATAAGAAGAGGCGCTATATTTTTTCCAAGAGATGCCAACACTTGGCATTAAAAATTCTCATATGAAGATAATAACTTGGCATGGAATATGAGGTGTTTTACAAGCAGAAGGACTCTCCTATCTATGCACATAATCCAAGGCACCATCAGATGTCACCCCCTTTAAGAAATAGCATGAAAAATTAAAGGAAGATGGAAAGAAGTTAAGAGTCCAATATGAAATGGACTCTTCCCTTTCATCGCACAATAGAAAAGCGCATCCTATTTATTTTGGCATGCGAGTTCCTTCCCAGAGAAGGACTCTTCCTTCTCTTCCACATCCACAGATCCCAAGGTGCCATCTGATGGTGCAAAAAATAAAGAGACGTGTAGAATATGGTAAGGATTTTAAGAGAAGTATGAAAGAAGGACTCTTCTCTTTTAATGCCTAAATTAAATGGGGCACGACATTTGTTTGTGCATGGCTTTTGGTATGGAGAAGGTTAATCTGATATGAAATACTTTCATAAAAATCAGGTAAGCCACCTATTTAATTATAAATTCAAACCCAATCACATTAGGTCAAGATAACAAGTTAAGGTTAGCACAAACACCTTTGCATTGAACCCAATTGAAAATATGGGTTAATTCATATGCTAGCAATTTAATTAACCTATTAGATTTATAATAAATCTAAATAAATTGGATGAAGATCAAATCTCTATTGTGTGTGACCCATTGGATTTCAAATCTAGCCAGCAGTGGATCCAGACTCTCGACATAATTTTAATCTGATTAAATGAGGTTAGTTCAAGAGTCCTAATCAACTAAGACTCTTTCTAATTAATTTTTAAATTAAATTTTTTTAATTCTGACGAGTTTACAAGTCAAGATTGATATCTAACAACGTGTCATGACTACTAGAAAGATTTAAAATTTGATAAAAATATTAAAATTATCCTTCCATGGTGAGTTACCATGCAATTCAATCTTTTGATCACACAACATCCTAGACAGGCCATGGACATGAAATCATGTCAAGCCCAAATACCTATTCATATATATCTCGATCTGATGATGATGACTTGATTGATGAACCAGTAGAAATCTTTTCTACTGTTCATCTCTGCTCTAGCCAGAGACTCTTAGAGTCATCATCCTATGAGATCCCATAAGATGTTCTCTCTTCCTACAAAGAGTGATCGATTTCTTGTTGACCACTCACAACTTCTATGTATACTTTACTATACCTAGAACATCTCACACATATCTCAAAATGGCATGCTAGGGAGTAAACTAAAGTAAGGATCTATATACATAAGGTACCATGGTGATCTCAGGTCAAAAGATCATATGCACCACTCTCACTGGAGAATCATCTGTCGACATGCTGTAAGACTTTATTAAATTTCTTCTTGTGGGTCAGTTCAATGAACTCATTCTCTAATGAGCACCTACATCCTTGTATTAGTGCCACCACACAAGTAATTGTAAGATCAATTATCCTCTCCATCGGACATATATAGGATGTACCAATCTTACCGGTATCATCGATCTTTGATTTGATAATCCAACAATTGAAAATATTTTAGATTGAGGCTATTAAGATTTTAGATTTCACTGACATGATTTCATCATGATCCTAAAATCATTGTCCTAATCTATGAGATTTATCATAATCATAAAAATATGATGAAGTAAATGATAAAACACAATACCTCATGAATAAAAAATAACTAATATCATGCAAATAAGTAAGAAGATATCATAGAAAAGTTTCTTCGCATCACCATGTGATTGGTTTGTAGGGTACTATTCTTTCATCCATGACATCGAGACCAGGTACATGAGGCTTGAGAAGGTGGCTTATGCTCTCGTGATATTATCTAAGAAGTTGCGGCCATACTTTCAAACTCATACCATTGCCATCCTCACCGATCAGCCCATCAGATTGATACTCTATCGATCGGAGACCTCGGGACGATTAGCCTAGTGGGTCGTCGAGCTAGGTGAGTTCGATATTAAATACCTACCGTGGCCATCCATCAAAGCTCAAGTGTTAGTTGATTTCATCCTAGAATGCACCATCCTAGATGAGGAGCAGAATGCTGAAGAAGTGGCTTCATCGATTGAGGAATGTTGGTTCTCCATATTGATGGCTCTTTGAATACCGCAGGCTCGAAAACTGGGTTGATTTTAACTAGTCCAGATAGAGTGGCCACAGAATACGTCCTGCACTTTGAGTTCTCTGCCTCCAATAATGAGATCAAATATGAAGCATTGGTGATTGGATTGAGGATGGCAAAAGACCTATGGGTGAAGCACCTTAGAGTTCATAGTGACTCATAGCTCATTATCGATCAGGTGCAAGAAAAATATGAAGCTTGAAAGCCGAACATGGTGAAGTACCTACAGAAAGTTAAAGATCTTGCCTCCAATTTTGCTACCATGAATATTCTACGGGTATCGAGGATAAAAAATGGGCGAGCCAACCTACTTTCAAAATTAGCAACAGTAGATATAGTAGACCTAAAAAGGACCTCATATGTTGAAATTCTAGAAAAGTCGAGCATTGAGGAGCTTGAAGTGATGCAAATCGACCCTGAGCCAAGCTAGATAGATCTCATCTTATATTATTTGTTAGATGAAATGTTGTCAGCTGATCGAAATGAGGCTAAGAAGTTGAGATATCTCGCCTCCCAATACCTTATCTACGATGGAAGATTATGTAAGAGGTCTTTCACTCTACCTCTACTCTGATGTCTCCACTTATCAGAAGCTGAGTATGCTCTACGAGAAATCCATGAGGGAATCTATGGTAATCACGCTCATAAGGTACTACGGCAGGGGTACTACTAGCCAACCATGCAGAAGGATGCTGTCGACTTGGTAAACAAGTGCGACTAGGGCCAGAGAATTTCAAACATTCAGCATCGACCTTCAACCCCTATGGCTCCGATCACAACCCCATAGCCGTTTGCTCAATGGGGAATGAACAATCTTGGACTTTTCTCGATGGCAGCGGTGTAGAAGAAATTTCTACTCATGGTGATCGACTATTTCACTAAGTGGATAGAAGCGAAAGCACTGACGACTATCACCTCAGCAAAGATATGTGACTTTGTGTGGAAGTTGATTATCTGTCTATTTGGATTGCAACGAGCAATAATCATCGACAACAGACGGTAGTTTGATAATCCAAAGTTCAAAGGGTTCTACAATGGGCTGGGCATCAACCATAGGTTGACCTCGATCGCTCATCCTTAGAGCAATGGTGAAGCTAAGGTGACGAATAGGACCTTGTTGCAAGGATTGAAAGCTAGGCTCGATCAGATAAAAGGATTGTGGATCGAAGAGCTATACCATGTGCTTTGGGCATATTGAATGACTCAGTGACTTCCAACAGAAAAAACTCCTTTCAAGCTAGCCTTCGGCACTGAAGCTGTCATATCACTAGAGATCGGCTTGCTGACGTTGTGCGTGGAAGAATTTGATGCAGATAGCAACTCTTTTGGATTAAGAGCGAATTTAGACTTGCTAGAGGAAACTCGGGAGCAGGCACATGTGCGGATGGCTAATTATCAACAAAAGATAGCTCGATATTACAACTCTCGAGTTAAAAGAGAGTCCTTCTTGGCAGGACAGTTAGTTCTTCGTCGAGCTGAGATCTCTCGCCCAACAGAGCGATCAAAGCTTGCACCGAATTGAGAGGGCCCTTGCCGCATTATCGAGATAGTTCGATCAGAAGTTTATCAACTCAATCGACTGGATGGAACCTCGATCCCCAGGACTTGGAATGCTGACAACTTATGTGTCTACCACCCTTGAATTATAGTTTTTATTATTAAATTGAATAATAAGTTACTTATTTTATTGAACTATATGTTCTTTTTGAAAAATATGCACCTCATCCAAGGATAGAATATGGAATATATTTTCTATATTTACCATGCAGATCTCCAAAACATACGATCCTTGACTACGATCAAGGAGTAGAACATGTTCTTCATGTCAATTTTCAAAATACATGATCTGCGACTATGGCGGAAAAGCGGAACGTGTTCTCCACATCAATCCTCAAAACATGTGATCCTCGGCTACGGTCAAGGAATAGAATGTGTTCTCCACATCAATTTTCAAAACATGCGACCTCGACTATGGTTGAGGAGTGGAATGTGTTCTCCATGTCAATTTTCAAAACATGTGATCCTTGACTATGACCAAGGAGCAGAACATGTTCTCCATCCAACTCTCCAAAACATGCGATCCTAGGCTACAACCGAGGAGCAGAACATGCAAATCTTTATGCGGTCCATGTAACCACGATCGAGAACAAGCAATCACACTTCGATCTTTGTCTCACCGAACTACAGCAGTTGCCATTTAAGAATAATCACTTCCTACTCCTTGTGATCAAGAAGATGATCTACAATCGAGGAGCAGAACGTGTTCTCTATCCAACTTACGAAACACATGATCCTCGACTACGATCGAGGAGTGAAACATGTTCTCCATGCAAATCTTTATGCGGTCCACGGTCACGATTGAGGATTGGTATATACCCCATGTAACGACGGTCGAGAACAAGCAATCACACTTCGGTCTTTGTCTCACCGAACTACAGTAGTTGCCATTTAAGAATAATCACTTCCTACTCCTTGTGATCAAGAAGATGATCTGCATCTAGAGCATGTCCTGTGATATTTATCAGACCCCAAACTTAACAGTCGACAAGTTGAAGAAGAAAAAAGAATACTTTTATTTAAAGAAAAATTTTTTACAAGTCTTTCGTCGGTGCGATACAAAATACTTCGATATATGTAGAGATTGCCAAAATGAACCAACCGAACATCAAGCTTGGACATGCTCGAGCTAAGATACAAAAAAAAGAGAAGAAAGAAAAAACATTTAAGCTTCCTTTGGAGCATGAAGTTCATTGGCCTCAGCACGATCAGACAAGATGATGACGGACGGAGGTGGAGCTTGAACCGCCTCCTTAGCCGCCCGACCTTCTCATTTTGGGTTGAAGAGATCCTCGACCTGCAAGTCTTTGCCCTCGCCGACCTCTCCCTCCTCATCATCTGACTCCAACAGATAGAGATCAAAATCAGGAGCCACCTTCTTGATCTTTTTTTTGAGGTTGGCGGCCCTCTACCTATACGAGGCCACACCGTACTCCACTTTGATGTCATGGAGTTCGGTTGAGGATTTGAAGGCCTCGACTGCAGCAGTCTTGGTGGCCTCTATCTTTTCCTCAAACTTTTTCTTCTCAACCGACAGTCGAGCTTCAGATTTAGATCGAGCTTTGGAAAGCTCAGACTCCAGTTACTTTAACTCCTCCCTTTGCGATCTGGCCTCCTTCTCGGCCTTGAGCTTTGCTAGTTGGATGTCATCCACCCTTTTGCTGGCTTGGCCGGCCTTCTCCTCGGCTTTCTTCAAAATATGTCGAGCTTCACGCATCGCCTCGGCAAAAAGGTCCATGCGATGGACGAACTAAAAAAAAAGGAAGAAGAAGAAAAGAAAGGAAAGGGAAGATCAGTAATAAATAATGGGATTGATAATGACTGAATAGTATAAAGAGGTCACCACTTATCCAAAGTACAGAATCTTACAAGTCCTGGACTCGAAAGGCACCACCACCCTCAGCATTGATGGCCTCGATGTCGGCCGACAGGAGAATCGACTGAACCAGAGATCGAGCAATCCGATAATTATTGACACCTATCTGGGTTTTTGGGATGCCAGCATCTGATGGAACTTCCACAGGAGGGGAAGTCCCGACCTGTACGTCGGCCCGACGTGATAACAACTTCACAAAGATTCGGGGTCTATCTGAGTTCCTCTGTGATGAGGACATAGAAGGCTGAGGAGTAGATTCCCATGATGCAATAGATCGTATTGGCACCACCGCCTTTGTAGGTGCTGAAGACTCCCTCCTCGGGGTACTGCTTGGCCTCGAGGAGCCTCTAGCAGCGGGCTGGGCAAGGACGGCCTCAATGCGGCCGCATTTGGGAGTTGGGGCCGTGCTCACCTTCTTTCTTTTCATAACCCGACGAAGAGCTTCAAGGTCGCTAGCATTCATCTCTGCATGGCATACAAGGTTAGTAAAAAATAAAAAAAATATCGAGCTAAAAAAGATACATGAAAAGCTACTTACTCTTCGGGTCGGCTAGACTTAATCTAGCCCGAACAAAGTATCCTTGGTGAGAAATTGAGTTAGCGAAGGGGGAGTCTGACTGAAGATCTACTTCAATACCTCCTCTTCAGTGTTAGACATGATTGGAGCTCTGACCGCTGACCTATGAGATCTACCCCATGATGTGCTGAAGTCTCAGAGTTGCTTGGTCGAGATAAAGAAGAAACGCTCTTTTCAGTTATGCACCGAAGTAGGAGCACCTTAGAAGAGATGATGTTCCCATCGAGGAGAGACGTACCACCATTTGTTCTCTTTGGGATGCTCCTTTGGTGTGAAGGAGGCCCAAAGAAGATGGGAGGTCGGTTCAACCTCGAGGAGAAGGCAATGAGCAAAGAATTCTATGATCTGGCGTCATGAGTTCAATGCGATACTATAGAAACTTACCCTATATAACTTAAGAAATTCCATTATGAGGTAGTGAAAAGATAACTGGATTTTGGCCTTCAGAGCTTTCTCGTACAAGCCAACTCGACCTGGATGAGGAAGAGCTATTGTTTCACCTGAAATGACGACCTCCAGTTGAAACTCGACTGGTATTTTGTATTTCAACCTTATAATCTCCAGGTCCTCGGGGGTGAGGATGGAATCTACTTTATATGGACCGAAGTCTGAGACTTTAGGTCTATCCGAAGATCAAGCAACACCAGATTCAGGGTCTGCGCTCCTAATGTCATTTTTCGAGCTCAATGACTCGGGGGCTGCACTCTTGCCGTCATTCTCTGAGCTCAACATCTCGAGACACATACTCCTAAAACCATCACCTGAGCTCCATATGTCAGGAGACAAGCTAGACCCACTCATGGCTAAAGAGAAAAGAGCTGACCTAAGAACGAAGCGACCAAGCAAACGAAGGACGATGAGCAGAGGTAGCTCGGCATTACTCGAGCAAGTATGCAGAATCGCCTAGTGCCAGAGCTCTCTCCCTCCGAACAGTAAAAGCAGTAAAAAGAAAGTTACTGTAACCCTATTTATAGAACCCTAGGATGGCTCCGATCTACTGATGATTTACCTCCACCGATCGATGTTTGACAAGTGGCGGTCTCTGATTGATTAAGGCAGAGCTCCCACGGATCCGAGGAATTAACGGCCCAGATATGAAGGCAATTCATTTTAAAGCACCAATCTTCGACACGTGTCGACTATATTAGCCTCGACCTCGGACTAGGTACTCTCCTCGGCCGATCTATTAGCAGCTCAGTCTTGAGAATGGGGGCATATGTTGTAGATTCGTACTTCGGCCTCGGCCCAAACAATCTCATCACCATCAAGCTAGTCACAGTCGAGCTACTGGAGATGGCATTTACTGGGCTAAAGCGCAGACGTGGTAATTGCCTAATATAACTTATCGAGTCAGCAGCAGTTTTTATTCTTCAGTCTAATCCCGTTTTACCTTGAAGGATGACCTACTTCATTTCGCCGACATACTTCGACAAGCAAGAGGGCAAGTTTCCACTCCATAGACTTCGGTTCCTCGACCTGGACGACCTACTAGATCGGCTATGGCCGATTTATTTTTTCTACCAATAGATCTGTCCTTCCTCCCAATTGAAAAGGTCCAGATAAGGTAGGATTCCTCTGTAATTAAATCTCTCATAAAAAAAAAGTTCTCCTCCGAATCTATCTATACGATAAATCCAGAAACCGTCAGGACTCAGATGGATACATCTCAAACTCCTCTATTATAAATTAAAGGCTCCAGAACTCTCTAAGATATGCAATCAACTCTTCGCTCTCTCCTCTTTTTGTTCTCCAATTTTCTGACTTGAGCGTCGAAGGGTTTACACGGAAGAACACCATCCCGGTGTGAACTTGTTTCACAGATGTTCGGATGAAGGTCCAACGGTGGTTTCACCTTGGCCACATCCACCTCGACGTCTGATCTTAGGCGGGGAGATCAGCAGCAACAGGTTCGATACTCTTTTTTTTTGGAGAGATGATTGGGTTGCGAAGCTCTGTTCCGATCCATCTTCCCAGCGCTGTCTCAGGTTCTGTGGTACATTTCTACCATCAAGGAACAAAGAAATGGAAAATCAACCTTCTTCCATCGGTTAATCTCCAATTGAGAACTGAATTCACTCACCTAACTTTATTGTTAGACAATATTAATCTACAATCCGAAGATTACAGGATTGTATGGAAGATCAATACTAGGGGCATCTTCTCCTCCTCTTTTATGCATCGGTCCTTTAATTTGATCGGTAATAAAAGTATCTTTGCCGTCTCTCTCTGAAATTTCAACATCTCTTTAAAAATCAAATGTTTTTTGTGGTTATGTTGGAAGGGCACTTTTTGGGTGGATGTGCTATTTGTCATCATGTTTCAGAAATTACAGATGATCCGTTCTCCATTTGCTTCTTATTCTCAATCATTGGGCGAACTCTTTGTTCTGCTTTAAGGGTATTTTTTTGGGATGAAACTTTTAAGGATATTGCATCCCCCATCTTCTATCAAATTTCTCTGCTTGGATTGGCTGAATAGAAATTTTCCCAATGACTTCGTCCTATAGTTTTAATGCTGCTTGCAGCAGTAGCTTGGTCTTGTTGGAAAGAATGAAACTCCAAGCTTTTCCTCCACAAAAATTCACCTCTTACCTTCGTAGCGGCAGAAGTTCTCAGCAACTTCAAAGATTGGTCATTGCTATGTAAGCCTTCAGTTTTGCCACACTTTGGTAAGCTCTGGTCCCAAATTAGATTTGTTCCGGTTGAGCTTTCAGATCCCAGATGACCTCATGTGTAAGCAATTCACTGCTTATACCTATGCTCACCCCCCTTCATTTGCTTGTTAACTACCCTACTCCCTGTTTTGGACGATATCTTTTAGGGTGTGGACGTCTGTAAAGGTCTCTCTCTGGTTTGTAAAACTTCGTTTAAGTTATCTTCCTGGTGGTCTCTCTGACCTCCTTTTTCATCAAAAAGATAACACCTGTCTGGAGGTGAATCCTTCTACCATAAGAGAATAGCTTATTTTGATTTATTTTCACTTACCATAGATTGTAATGATTTAAGAACTGCACATTTCTATCCTTGAGCGGTGTTAATGAAAAATAGTGGAGCCGATGATGCAATCTAATGCGCAGTGTTCATCATACTGAAGCATAGTTTATATGAAGTTGGTTATATTAGCTGGTAGTGATTTTATATCTCCGATGAACAATCTTCTTTTGCGACATCGACAACTAGGTTGCACTCTGCACAGCTCTCAAAGCACCTCAATTTTTTTTATTGGTCCATCTGCATGGATTTCCTTTAAAGATAGAACCCCTGTCCATTTTGAAGTGCCAACAGTTTCTTTTTCCTGTTTTTGGTTTGCAGAGCAGCACTTAACAGTGGCTGATGGCTTGTTGGGCTTGCTCATCACAGGCCAGGCAGGCACTTGGGATTGGGCCAACCTCATTTTTAATGGTTATCACCCTGTTTAACAGATATTGCCTCTGCCCGGCTCAGTTTGAAAATTTAACTGGAAGTCTGGAATCCATGTTCAACTTTATTTGAATTGGTTCTTTTGATCTAAATAGACGCTTCATATCTCGTGCTTTAGCAACATTATAGTAGGTTTATGGTTTAATGAGCTCTTTCAAGGGAAAAGGAAAATGCTGTTTGCATGATAAGCTCTTATACAGGTTAATGAAAGTTTGGCCGGGCTCAAGTAAGGTTGCAAATGGGTCGGGTTGACCCATGACCCGACCTGATCCGACCGACGTAGACCTGATTCAAACCATTTTAAAGAACTTGTGGATCCGGATCAGATTCTAAAATTGGATCCATTCAATTTTTCGGGTCAGATATGAATTTACTGAATTTTGACTCGATCCGACTCAATCCGTGGAGACTTTTGGGTTGATTTGGATCTTGAGATAAATGAACCAATCTAACCCAAACTGATCCAACCCGAACCCATCCCTTATCTCTCTTTATTCCTATATTACATTAATGTTAATTTTGATCGAGCTTACTTTAATATATGTTATTTTTGAAAAGGCATTCTATTGATTTTTAGATTTTTATCTTTTAAAATTTTATTAAAATATTTTAAATTTGGATTAACCAAGTCAGGAGAAATGGTGAGAAAAATGTGATTAGACTTTTTGGATTCTTGGATGAAGAATGTGGGACATGGGGGCTCTAATAGTCTCATATATCAAGATCAAAATTTGTAGTGCAAATAAGATTTATTTATAGATCTTTTATTTATTGATTTTATTATTTATAACTCAGATCTAATCGGTCTAGATCCGGATCCGAACTAGAACCTTATTTTATGGATTGGGGCTGGGTTATACATGGATCCGATCCGATTCGAATGACTCGTTGGTCAAAAAATTTGATTATAGATTCGATCCGATCTGGCTTAATCTTCTGTTGGGCTGGTTTTGAATCCAATATTTAGATCCGATCAAAAAACTGGATTGGATCAGAGTTACTCATGATCCGATCCAATCCGACCCATTTGTACCCCTAGGCTCAAGATGCTCTCAAATATTTAGTGGACTGTTGGACCCTGAAACGCAGTTTGGTGGAGCTCAAGCTAACATTTTAGATGTTGCAAATCCATCAAGAAAGTCATCTTCACAAATATGAGGGACGTGTTGTCACCTGAGCATTAGCTGAGTATGATACTTGGAGTTTTCTCTTAAAATTTCTACTTCGACAAGGATTTTTCTGAGTCACAATTCTTTGTTGTATCAAGTACTCCTATGATAAGATTTAATCTGTCGATCCTTTAAGTTTATGTTGCCTCTCAAAGTAAAGCAACCCAAAGATCCTTCTTAAACTATGTGGGCTTGGGCCTTAAAGCTCTAACTCAGTCCTAACAGAAGAGGTCTGGAAAATTCCAGGCTAAACATGTGCTTAGATTCGACCACAAAATTTCTTTTTAGTTAAGCAAGTTGTTCAGGGAAAGTGAGTTAAATATATAAAATATTATGATGTAAAATGTGTGAAAATATTAGTCTCGCCTTCAAAAAAAAAAAAAGCCTCAAGTGACCTTTTAGTTTAAATTGAATGATGGGTTTAGCTCAAACCTCACTTTAAAGAAAAACATCACAAGGAATCAAACACACATTGTCGTTTTGGTCCGGATTCAAGGATATAGTGGCTCATTTTTTGTTCTTCTTTTGGAAAAACTGATTAGATCTCTTTGGTTGTGGTCTAAGTATCTAGATAACTCGATCCTATCTCAACTTAACCATCTACATTTATATAATAAATTATACAAAAACTTTACTTGATATGCGTATATGTTAGACTTATAGGTATTATGGACTCATAATTTATTTTCTTTATTATGTACAATAGCATGCTAAATAATGTTATGGTATCCGTACTGCGAATAAATTCTTCATTGGTTCATATCGTTACTAGCTACTTGTTCTTGAGTTTTCTCATAATCTTTATTTTCATAATATTAGTATATTATTTTGGTTTTTAAAATAAATTTATTGGCAACAGCGGATCCAATCTTGATTGGGCTACTTTTGTTTGGTCTCTACATTCATTATTTTTTTTTTTTCAATTCAAATCAGGAGCCAAATGAGATTATATTGGTTTTTGATCAACACCTATCCGAAAGCTTGTTGAAGCCTATAATAAAAAATCACAATTATTGTGCAACGCATGAAATGGGGATGTGCATCTTTTTACAGACCAAATGAGATCCCAACCCAACAGGCGAAGCCAATCAACAACTCATTTTGGCAGCACCCAAGTTGCACTTGCTCGCTAAGTTGCGCGGAGCACCTGAAGTGGGATGCGTGGAAATAGAAGGGGTTGAGAGGTGTAATCCAACTTGCACTTGCTCGCCAGCTTGCGCGGGGCACCGGAAGTTCGGATCCGTGGAAATAGAAGGGTTTTGAGAGGTATAGAATTAAGCGTCCTGTGTGGATAGCTTATAAGCCCGATTTAATCTAACACGTCAGCTATACATCAGCCTTATAAAAATTAGCCATGTCATTGCATGACTCCTCTTATCCAGTGATCGCATTCGTTGCTGCAAGACTCTGATCCGAGACAAATGTGGTTGGGGTCGGACTCCTTCCGATCTGGGGGTTTGGCTTCGGCCTAAAGATTGGAGTGCTCAGAAAAAACCTGCAAGATCAGTGCATTCTGATCGAAGATTTTTTAATAAGAGATTCTTCGCTGCTTAAATCAGTCGGAGCTTTATAAGGACAATGGAGAAAAGAGATAATGAAAGAGCAAAAATGTGGACTATTTTTTAGAGTCTGGCCTCTTTGAGGATCCCTTTGTTACCTCTTTATATATAGATGAGCCATAGGCTATTTCATCGGAATCTGATAGGTCGTTAGGAGATTCTAAGAACCGCCTATGTGGCTGAATAGGCTGGCAGCTTGAGGTACGTACAAAGCCGAAAATCCATCTCAGATGTATCAATGTTGTGCCGGTCATGCGACCTTGTTTCTAATTGTCATCGATAAGATCCTAATCCTGGATCGGTAAACATTTGAGCCAGGGGTTGGATAGAAGCCGATGACATAAAATCACCTTGTCTTTATTTTTTGGATCTCTCCTTGGCATTTTAGTCTTCGGTGAGTGCTTGGTCTTGACCCAAAAAGGGGAAGGTTGATTCAGACAGTGGATATACTCCACAACAGCATCACATAATGAGATTTCTAATTCTTGCTTGGAAGTCGAATCCTCATGTTGGAGGCGACAAAAAGCTTTCCTCTCGAAGAGACAGAAGGGTCATCATATACGATCTATATTATGGATTTTTATAATTGATCTTTTTATTTATTTTTTGAATATCATTTATTTTTGATATATATATATTTATTCCAAAATTGTTGCCACAAAGCTCTGAAGGTTGGTGCCTGGTCAAGCTGGAGGGTTGATTTATATCTGAGTTGGGGAGCAGCACTCTGCTTCCTATAATCAAAAGTCTACTTTATGGAGTTTGTCCGACCGAAACCCTCTAATGCTTAAGTTAGCTGGAGCTTAGAGAACAATGAAAAAAAGAAAGAAAGTGAGTGGAGAATTCTCTTGAGATCAACTTACCTGGGGATCCCCTATAAAGAGGGGGAGATCATTGACAATTACCTGAGTTTTTGAGATTTTCCCATGTTATTTGGTAATGGAGCTAGATCATGCGCTCCCGCATCATGCATGGTCTTCATGGGCAGCTGTTACGTGCGTGGGATTGAAATTTTGGCCCACATGTGCATGGGCAGATGAAATGACCAAGGTCATGCAGAGTCTAGCTGGACCGAATCTATCTTGAAGAGGATAGTCGATAAAAAACCTTGTTAGAGTCATCGATCGGACTTGTTGGTGAATCATCAAGGTGCCTCTTCGAGTAATGGCCGAGGTTGAAAAATTACCCATAAGCACCATAGCACTTGCCCCCACTCCCGAGCTTGAAATGGTTTTACCATTATGGGTGAAGGAAGTAGTTAGTTATTTCTCATCCTTTGTTTGACCATGATTGTTTGTTTGGTTCTAGAGAGGAAGCTCTTCTTGGAGGCTAAGAAGAAGGTTCTAGATCTGCATTAATGTCCCGCTTCATGGATTGTGTTGTCATAATGAGGTGCATGTGCTGGGATGTGCACTGAAATGCCTTGAAATAGAGATCCCGATGGTCATCTTCTGCCCTGTTCGAACTCACCATGTGGTGTGATCCGGGTGATTTTGTGTCATGTTGCATAGATTAGCTGTTGGTTCTTTTGCGATCTCTATAGTTGACGTGTGGTATGGTCATAGGGCTGGTGCGATGAACCATCGTATAGTCTGCAATTGCAGATATTACCACATGACGAGATCTGAGGTCAGTATATTGAACTGTCATGCCGATCTCAACCGTAGGAGGTAGGGTACAAATAGGAAAGGGGCTGACCTCTTCTCCCATTTTTCTTTGCTCATTGGTCTTCTCTCCATCAAATCCAGTCGCCTCTACCGACATGTGGTCCTACATCATTGCTATCCCTTTCACCATCTTTTTCTTCAATGTCGATCATCACCATCGTTTCCTCAAGCTTTGGTCCCAATGCATTGTCGGTGGTCCCTTTCTCCTCCTTTTTGTAGTTCTCTTTCGGTGCTCTTCCTTTATTTCTTCTTTCTTGATGGCATTGAGCAATAATGACTAATGAGGCCAAGTCCAACAACTGGGTTCCCTGATTGTTAGTTCCTCGAGTCCCATCCGAGGCTTTGGCTTGGGCTTCCCCCTCTACCGTAACCTCCTCGTTTAGGTCTGTACCTCACAAATCACGATGCTTTGAGAGTCAGATGGATAGGTTCGAGGCATTCTATGTGCTTGCGATCGTGGAGTCGAGTCTAATTGAGCCCGACTTAAGGCTTTGGGTTCAGTTCTTCATTCTTGACCACTATCGCTTGGAGCTCCTTGGTTGGGATGATCAAATGACTTGAGCTCCAGAGGAGTGCCTCGATATTTGTGAGGAGTTTTTTCGGGCTAGCCTTCTTGATTTTTATTGAATTGTTTCTACTCATCTCTCTCTGAACTCCTTTCATATCATCACCATTTTTGTTGTCATGTGTGATCTGCTCGGCATTGTGCCAAGGTGTTCTCTCTTTTGGATATTGTTTATCTTAAAGAAGCACCCTCATGAAAGGGGTTGGCGGTACTTTTCATCTTGGATAATCCACTAGTTCATCTGAGGGTTGCCTTCCATAGTATATAACTAGAAAAGCAGCTTCTTTTTCTCTTCTTTAGAAAGTCTTGGGGCTTCAACTGGATCTAGAGTGAGCCTTGATTGTCTCTAAGTAAGAACTCCCATCTCAATCTAGAGGATAAGGAGGACTTCAACACTCTGCTTGAGGTTGAGGTACCACTATTGTGGGAGATTACGATCGAGTAGATGCTATATGATGCCAAACTGAGTTCAACCAATCCTAGGGGTATGACTCTTCAGTCCCCTTTTTCTTTGATCTCTTATTGGTTTTGATTGCTAACAATTGTCATTGGTTTTGTAGCAATGAAGCCGAGCACCATTTTAATTAGGAGTGCCTTGTGGAGAGGGGGTTTCCCAAGGCAAGCTGACTAAGAAAAAAGCGAGGGCTTCGACATCGGTAGCCAGTTGCGCAAACCCTTGGGGCCTCTAGCTCAGGGCCAGTTGAGATTGATGATGACATCAAGATGGTCATTGCAGCCCCAATTAGGTTGGCCGCCCTTCTGACATCTTTGGGGCAGAGTCGGGGATAGAGCCCATCCCAATCTTCTTGTCGTTCTATGTCATTGAATCTCTACCATCGGCTCTAGCTTCAGCGTCGGCATCTGTATTGACTATTGCACCATTTGTGTCCGCCCCTTCAGTGGCTAGGTTCGTATAGGATGTCTTCCATCGTAGGATGACTCTCCAAAGAGGAGACTTCTCACTCCACAGCCACTAGCTCGCTCGGGAGCTGGTTCAAATGATCCTGTTGCTAGTGACAGGTCGGAGCTCAAAAGCTCATTTACTCGATGAGATTTTGAATTAGAGCTACGCTACAATCCTTGGGGTAAACTTTTTCTTTTTCTATTATGTCATTTCTTAGTCGAAATCAAAGTACTGACTTAGCAATTTTTTTTCTTTGCAGCTCGTTGATGACATCGGCCTTCTTGATGATGGCCTTGCTAGTTTCAATCACTTGAGCGAGGTCAATGAAGAGAAGTCCCAACTAGCTGAGCTCCATGTGAAGGCTTTAGAGGAGTGCACAAGGGTAGCTGAGGAGAACCTAAAGGTTGTCGAGGAGTGGATAAGGCTACAAGGATAGAGAGAAGATAGCCCTTGGGGAGTCGGCTTGGATCAAAGCCGAGTTGCTAATGGCCCGACAGAGGGCCTAAGTCAAAGAAGGCTAGACAACAATGGAGAAGGCCATAGCTATGCTGTGTCACCAGCAGATAGCCGAGTTCTAGGAGCAGATATGATCTACCAAGGAGAGGATGACTGTCGTAGAAGTAGCTGCTCAAGATTCAGGCAATCGGGCTAGGCGGACTTCAAGGCCTTAGTTGCCTTTTAGGTTGAGGTTGTTGAAGGGTCGATAGTCATGTATTACATAGGTTTTGATGGCTGCAAGGCCTTGATAATCTAGCTCTTCCCTGATTTCGACTCAAGTCTCCTCGTCCCCAATATTGGTGGGGATGGTGATGAGGGCGAGCCTGAGGCTAAAGCTAGCATTGGTGGTGCTGTCGAGGAAGGAGGTGATATTGAGGCTGCTCCTTAGGCTTCTTTTGCTTTTTTTTTTCTTTTCTTTTTATATTTGCTCAGTTTCAGGTCAAGCTCTTTACAAAGATTTTTTTATGTAAAGACTTCTCATTAATGAAGTCTCCTTTTGTTCATGCTTTTCTTTCGAGCATATTTTCCATTTGGCTTTACTTTTCCACTAAGCTACTGTGATCTTCTTTGGTTTCTTCTTTTGCTGAAGATGTTGGATTCGAGTACTCGCTCGTGTTTTAAGTCAAAGGTCGAAGGCCCTTAGCTGGAGCTGGGTGTATATATGAGGCCGTTGTTATTTTGGCCTCAATGTGGTGGTCCAGTTGGAGTCAAGATATCTCACTGAGGTCGGTGATTTTTTTATCTTCATGTGGAGGTCTCGATTGAAGCCTAGGTGTCTCCTTGAGGTTGGTGATTTTCCGACCTTAATGTGGAGGCCCTAGACAGAGCCAAGGTGTCTCTTTGAATCGATGATTTTCCAACCTTGGTGTGGAGGTCTTGGTTAGAGCCGAGGTATCTCCAGTCGATAATTCAAGTAACTTTTCATAGAGAACTTCACTTTTCTAAAGAAATAAGGGAGCAATTCATTAATATTGAATAGAAAATTTAGATCTTATCGAGAGTACATTTTGAGGTTGTCTTCACTCCATGTTTGGGGTGTCAAAGTGCTATTAAGGTCTTCAAGTTTGTAAGCTCCTGGTTAGAGGACTCCAATAACTTGATAAGGTTCTTCCCAGTTCAAGGATAACTTTTTTTGCTTAGTGGGCTTGGAAACTTTGGCATTCGAGAGTATAACATTTTCATGTTAGAAAATTTTGGATCTTACTCGGGTATTGCAGTAACGATGGTACAAAGCCATATGTATCTAAGCTCTGGTCTTCATCTCCCTATTCTCTCTTTTGTAATAGGATAATACCCTCCTTCTAGTGTCAATCTGTTACTGCGAAGCTTCGAAGATCAGTGTCTGATCGAGCTCAAGGTCGGTCTATATCTGAGCTAAGGAATAGTTACCTAGTTCCTGCAACCAAAAGTCTATTTGTTGGAGTTTGTTCGATGGAGAATCCTTCAATGTTTAAGTTAGTTAGAGCTTAGATAACAATAGAAAGAGAGAGGAGGAGTGGAGAATTTGCTAGATATCAATTTATTTTGGGAACCCATTCTTCCTCATTATATAGAGGGGGAGCATCGACCATTACCTGAGTTTCCAAAATTTTTTCATGCCATTCCATAACGAAGCTATATTATGCATGTCCGCATTGCGCATGGCCATCATGGGCAGCCGTTACATGCATAGGGAAAAATTTTGGCCTATGTGTGTGTGAGCGGGAGAAACAGTCCGAGTTGCATGGAGTCTAGTTGCATCGAATCTCTCTCGAAGAGGTGGTTGATAAAGGTCTCATCAGAGTCATCGATGAATTATGGAGGTGGCTCTTTGGATAATGACCGAGGTTAGAAAATTATCCATAGGCATCAAAAAAAAAATGTTTAACTAATTTCAACTATCCAGCTTCCATTATAAATCGATTGGTGAGAGAAAGATGATTAATCATGCATATACAAGTTGGAGATTCTACCGGCTCTAAGTCTTTATGTTAGCCTATGTAACTGCGCATCAATGATCAATTCATGGGTGGCAGGTGATGAACTGCATCATGACATAAATAATTAAATCTGAAAGGACATAGATCTAGATGTGTCGAAATATTCTACAAGTTCGATGCACATATCCCATCAAATATCTATCATCCTAAGAGAAACTAGGATAAATTATGTTTGTTGACCCCCTTAGTGATTTTGATGATGACCAAACATTAGAGCATGCATGCACTAATCTTTTTCAAGTTTTCCTGAGTTTATTTTGTAGAAGGATTGCTCTTTGAATAAGAAAAGGAAGAAACTAAGTGTATTTAGTGGAGAGCCCAAGTAAGATCAACATAGAGTTGAAATCCAATGAAAATGACCAAGAGAAGGGTTCGAGTCAACTCCAGAGATTTTAGAGTCGACTCTGGCACGGTTTGGGCACTGGCACGTAGGCTTTGCATGGGGTCAAGCGGACTCAGAATCATCTGAGTCAACTCCATCTCAGACAATAGAAAGTATGTTTCTGTCCATTGAGACCGAGCCACCTCCTAGGTTTTTGAGTCGACTCCCAAGTTTTTGAGTCAACTCGAAGGTGTCAGTCCAGTCAACTTTGATGGATTCGAGCCAACTCAAAGGTGTCAACTTGAAGGTGTCAGTCGAGTCAACTCAAAGGTGTCAGTCGAAGGTGTGAAGTCGAAGGTGTCAGTCGAGTCAACTTCGACGAATCTGAGTCAACTCCATCTCAGAGATCCAAAAATTTTAGAGAGCTGATTTCGGACATCTGAGAGTGAGCCAACTCAAAAAGCAATCGAGGCAACTTAAGAAGATCGTCGAGTCGACTCGAAGACAGTCGAGCCAACTCGAAATATGACGACAGTCTTTAATAGCTAGTTCTGCAACTGCACAGTCTTTTTTTCAACGGTTATATCTCATCTCCAATGGTTAGAAATGGCTAGTTTTGGACTAAACATCTTCAAACTTGGTGGGAAAGCTCCAGATTTAAAGAGAAAAGCAAAAGGAGCATTCAAAGAAGTGAAGCTATTGTTTCATTAAAAAAAAAATTCTAAACTTTCAGCATTCAAGAGAACTCACCTACTTCCATCCAAATATCTCTTGATTCCTTAAGAGCATTGAAGAGTCATTGAGGAGCATTAACTCTAAGCATTCAAGAAGACAATAACTGAGCTACATCAACAACAAAATCAGCTCAACCAAGAAGCTATATTTATTATAAATTTTCTATTTTTTTTCTATTTGCTGTAATTAGTTTCAGCAGGGGCTGAGATTAAGGAAAAAATTTAATCCACCCCTGCAATTGAATTGTGTGGTCTTGATCAAAGCATGTAAAGGTTGTGGTTGGTGAACTAAAGAGAAAACCAACTAGATTTATGGATAGTGAGTTCAGTTAAAATTATCCTGTTGTAATCTTGAGGGATTATAGTAAAATTTTCGAGTAGACGTAGGTGCTGGGTGTGCATCAAACAACTATAAAAATCCTCATCTTTATATGCATGCTTGCTTTCTTTATTCCTTCATTCATACATTGTATTCATTGCACAATTATACTAAAGCAAATTAGATAATTCAACACAAACTTGTTGTAAGTTTTAAAACTCAATTCACCCCCCCTCTTGGGTTGTTTGGCTGGATAATAATTGGTATCAGAGCAGGTGCTCTAATATTACTTGTTGACCTAACTATCAAGAGCTAAAGTTCATGATAATCCAATTAGGAGGCTCACTTGCTGAGGGACAATCTCCAAATAGGCCACTACTTTTTAATGGGTCTAATTATGTCTATTGAAAAGCTCGCATGCGTATTTTCATACAAGTATTAGACTATGACATATGAAATATATATTAGAGAATCGGATAGGCAGCATATGTAGATTTCAAAACTTTGAAAACAAGCAGCAAAAAATAAAATGGGTTAAATCCTTTAACCCCACATACTAGAGATCAAATCTAAACCTACCCAAGACTAGGAGAAAGCACATATCATCAATCTAAAATTTTAAAAAAATTATGAGATCAGATCTCATTACCTTGACGTGGGTAGATATTCACCACTTCTGATGATCTCGAATTCGTAGAAGGTTGAGCCACACATGTATCCAGTCTCTATGGGTATCTATCGAGATCTATCTCAAACTTCTTTCTTCTCGTAGAAGATTCTTCTTTTCAAGAAGAACCTTGGCCTTGAAGATTTTGATCAACTCCTTTGATCTTAACTGCGAAATCAACTCATTGATTTGCAGCCTTCTTCTTCCTCTCCTCAGTCCTTGATCTCTAAATCACCAATACTTTTTCTTATCATGTGAAAGAGAGAGCACCCAACTTTTGGATATGAAAAGGAAGAAAATGATGAGAGGAGGCATGGAGATGGAGAGAAGGAGAGTTTTGTTGATCAAAATTTTTATTCTATGAAATCCTAGAGACCACCCTTTATATATAGACACTGCCCTGACACATATTAGGAACCTGATTATCTTAAAAAAGTAGATTCTTATCTCATAAGAATCTTCTACCTTTTTAATCTGATTTATGTAAAATAAAATCAGATATAAATGGTAATTAATCAGCTCTTTAAAGCATGTACAAGAGGCATCATGAGAATATATGTTAGGTAGTTGGGGCACCAACTCATGGTGCCCCACAAAGGGATCTCTAACCAAAAAGAGATGGGGCATGGACCCCACTCTCTCTCCTCCATGCCATGACACATAAGAGGGGGTGGGCCCCTCAAGGATTTAGTGTCTAAAATTTTTCAAAAAGAAAAAAAAGTGCCACTCAATCTTCTATCTATTCCACATGCACACTTAGAGATAATCAAGAGATAAAGAAGAGATAATATTAGGATAATTATGTAAACTAATTGACTTAATCAAATCTTCTTGGACTCACAATTAAGAGTCCAATTAAATTCAAATAGATTTAGGTTAAGTTCAAGGCTATGGACTTGATCGAATCAAAATTTTGAGAAGAATTAGATTTAACCATGTGCTAACATGGTTCTCATAAATCTAATAGGATTTCAATAAACCCTAATCCAATTGGAACTTCAAAAGCCCAATTGACAAATTTGAGATTAAATTTCTTAATGTGTGATCCCATAGGTTCTATTCTATCTGACAGTGAGATATATTATGATCTTTATCACAATATCATCGAAACTCTTTTCGATATATTAAAATATTTTTAATTCTACTCTTTGAGGGCCATCGATCATCAAGATGACGTCCGATGAGTCTCACAATCCATCAGTGACACCTAGCAGTATATAGTGGCAATCCAGTAGGATGAAAGTATGAATCCTTAGGTGCAGTTATCATATGATTCAGTCCTAATATCATGAGTTTCAACTTGATGGAGGTCATAAAGAGCTCGTCAGACTCCATCATCAGTCATATGCAAGATTGGCTCGACTCAAGTTTATTTGTGAATCTTGTGAAAACTCTTTTTCAGTATTCACACTTGTTTTGATCAAAGACTTTCTGAACTCAGTCTCGCAAATTGCATAGGACTTCTCTTTTTCTATCAAGATCGATAGATTTTATTTACATACATCCTACTCCAAACAGTGAATCTGAACTTACTGAAGCTAACATACACAGTAAGGACCCGAATGGTTAGAGATCAAAGGAATATGCAGTCAAATTCAGTAGCTTCACTGTGAATAGTCAATGACTCTGCAGGTCAAAAGATCACTCACACCACTGTAGTATCGAAAAAATCACTGATGAGTGAGTAGACATCCATGTGATTCTCGTGTTGGTCACGCTCAGTGCAAGTTGTTCTCTAACAACCACCTGCACTTTTATCCCAATGTCTCTACACCACAGACCTGAGACTCATCTACCCACAAGGGAGGTGAACCATGCATCGATCTCAAATAAATTGATCACTATCCTCCGTGATGATCTTTTGATCGAAAGTATTTAAAAATTAACCACTAGTTAATGTATGTCTCAAATTTTTAACTCTTTAAGAATATATAAAAATTATTTTTATTAATTTTTAGGATAAATCATGGACACATAAATATAATTGAAAAGAAAAAATATTTTATTGATAATAAAAAATTATAAGTACAAGTATAGATCCAAGAATTGCATAATATGTCAGCCAACAATTAGCTTCTAGGGTACAAATCCAACAAACTCCCACTTGATCTAAAGCCAATTGGTCATATACCTAAGATCCATCTTCTCAAGGTGAGCTTCAGTCTTCTACTGGCTGAGAAGCTTGGTCAGCAGGTTTGCTACATTCAGTGCGGAGTCGACTCTCTACATCTTGACGAACTTCTTTTCGAGGTATTTGCGTATGATATAAAATCGCCGCTCTATGTGCTTGGACTTCTGATGAGACCTGAGCTCCTTAGCGAGAGCTATGCCATCGTTGTTGTCGCAGTATAGTGCAATGACATCTGATGGCATCACATCCAGCTCCGCAATGAACTTTTTGAACCAAAAGGCTTCCTTAGCAGCTTCAGAGGCGGCGATGTACTCAGCTTCTATGATCGAATCTGTAATGATCGACTATTTGGAACTCTTTCAGCTAATCGCACCATTATTACATAAGAAGATGCACCATGATGTAGACTTCTATCATCGACATCAGCTATAAAGTCTGAATCTATATATCCCTCAACTTTCAGCTCCGATCCTCCACCAAAGATCAACAACAAATCTTTAGTCCTTCTCAAGTACTTAAGATATTTTTAACAGCAATCCAGTGTTCTTCATTTGGATTTGCCTGATATCTACTCGTGACACTCATGGCAAGTGCTATATCAGGACGTGTACATAACATGGCATACATGAGACTCCCTATTGTCGAAGCATAAGGGATCTTGCTCATGCGCTGGATCTCTTCAAGTATGTCAGGACACATCTTCTTAAAGAGATGAATACCATGTCTAAGAGATAAAAGATCCCTCTTGAAGTTTTTTATGCTGAACCTCTTCAGTACCTCCTTTATATACATATGCTTTGAGAGTCCTATCATTCTCTTGGATCTATCTTTATAGACTTTTATACCAAGAATGTAGGAAGCTTCTTCTAGATCTTTTATGGCGAACTCTTTCGACAATCATATTTTGACCGATGTTAGCATGAGAATATCATTTTTAATTAGGAGGATGTCATCCACGTACAATACGAGAAATGTGACAACGCTTCCACTGACTTTTTTGTACACACATAGCTCCTTATTTTTGATAAAATCAAATATTTTGATCACATCATTGAAGCGAGTGTTCTAACTCTGAGATATTTGCTTGACTCCATATATGGACCTTTGCAGCTTGCAGACCTTGTGATCATTATCACTGAACGTGAAACTCAAAAGCTGCTCCATATAGATATCTTCATCAAGATATCCATTTAGAAAGGCAGTCTTTACATTTATCTGTCAGATTTCATAATCATAAAATACTGCTATTACAAGCAGAGTATGGATGGATTTCAGCATGGCTATGGATGAATAGATTTCATGATAGTCGATGCCTTTGCATTGACTATAACTTTTCGTGACTGACCTTATCATATAGGTCTCTACCTTACCATCCGACCCAATCTTTCTTTTGTAAATTCATTTACACCCAATAAGTACAATACCTTCAGGTAGATCTACTAAAGACCAAACCTGGTTGGAATATATGGAGTCAATTTCTGACTTTATCGCATCCATCCATTTCTCGAAGTCTACATCTAACATTGCCTCATCATAGGTTTTGGTATCATTCCTAATGTCCCTATTTCCCACAAGGAATGCTTCTTCTAAATCCTCTATAAGAATATCTAAATATCTTTCAGAAGGACAGAAGACCCTACTTGATTTACAAGGTGGAGGAGCTATCACATCTACTGGCTCATTATTGGGTTTCGGTCTTTAGACTTGATGCTCTTTAGAGATTTTCTTTTCGAGCTCAATCTTTCTCCTACTGCCTCCATCTTGGATAAATTCTTTTTTCAAGAAGATGGCATGATGGCTCATAATCACATTATGATCCTCAAGAAGATAGAAGTAGTATCCTATGATTTCTTAGGATACCTTATAAAATGAGTCCTAAAAGACCTAGTCTCTAACTTGTCCGTCTGCTGTCGCTTGACATGGGCCGGACATCCCTAGATCTTGAGGTATCCAAGAGTTGGCTTCTTACCTGCCATAATTCATATGGTGTGGTAGGAACGGATTTAGAGAAAACTCAATTCAAGAGATGAATCGTAGAAAGCAAAGCATGTCTCCAGAGAAAGTCAGGAAGGTCTGTGAAGCTCATCATGGATCGGACCATATCTAATAGGGTCTAATTCTTCTTTTCAGATATCCCGTTGAGCTGAGGTATCTCTGGAGGTATCCACTGTGAGACTATATCATTATCTTTGAGATAGATCCAAAATTTTTTACTAAGGTATTCCTCTCCTCGATCTGATCAAAAAATTTTTATGAATTTTTTGATCTATTTTTTTACTTCATGTCTGAATTTTATGAATTTTTTAAAAATTTCAGACTTTTGATGCATCAGATACATGAACCATACTATGAATAATCATTAGTAAATGTTATGAAGTAGATATAGCTACTCCTGATTTGTACATCAAATGGACCACACACATCAATGTGTACCAGGGCTAATATCTCAGTGGCCCTTTTTCCTTATCCCACAAAGGATAACTTGATCATTTTTTTTTGAAGATATGATTCACAGATTAGATAAGACTCAAAAGTCAATGATCCAAGAAGACCATCTTTCTCCAGTTTGATGAGTCTGTCTTCTCCAATATGGCCTAACTTAAGGTGTCACAGATACTTTTGGCTGATCTTATCTCTAGATCTCTTAGACCCTATGGTATTTACTATTTACTCGTTAATGTTTACACTTATATCCATATGCAAATGGTAAAGATCGTCAATCAAAAAAGCATGTGCCCCAAGTTTATTTTCAAAATAAATAGAACATATGTCTTTATTGAAATGAAAATTGTAATTATCCTATACCAGCACAGAAATAGAAATCAAATTTTTACTGGCTACAGATACATAGAAACAGTCTTTTAAAAGTAAACTAAATCCTAACGGTAGTTGTAGAGGGTAGGTCCTGACGGCCACAGCAGTAATCCTTGCTCCATTGCCAACCCGAAGAGTGATTTCGCCTTTCCTCAGCCCTCTAACTTCTTCAAGACCTTGCATTGAAGTGCACAAATAAGCACTTGAATCAAAATCAAAAATCCAACTAGAAGAAGAAAAAATCATGAGATTAGTGTCAATAACGAGTAACTCAGACGTACCTTTAGAAGGCCCATCCTTCTTTATGCTTTTGACAGTCATCAGGTAGGCCAGACAGTTTCTTCTCCAATGGCCTTTGACATTGCAATGGAAATATTTTCTTTTATCGTCAGCCTTCTTCAGAACCTATTTTTTGGGCTTGACCTCATTCTTCTGCTTCTTTATGGATTTTTTCTTCTTCTTGAAAAAAGACTTTCTTTTAGAGGAAGCTCTCTCTACAGCCAGAACTGTGTCCCTTGAACTTTTCAAGGTGCCCTCTGCGGTCATCAGTATATTCAATAACTTTGGCAAAGTAGCTTCAATCTTATTCATATAGTAGTTCATGATGAACTGTCCATATAAATCAAGAAGAGACTGGAGGATCAGATTCACCTACAATTTTTTATCCATGTTCATCTCAAGCTTTTGAAGCTTCTCTATATCCTTGATCATTGTCAAACAATGATCATGGACAGTATATCCATTACGCATCTTTGCTCTGAAAAGTCTCCTGGAGACCTCAAAGCGAGCCGTGCGATTTTGTTCACCATACAACTCTTGCAGGTGAACCAACATCTCTCTGGCAGTCTTCATATCTTCATGCTGTTACTGAAGATCATTGGACATGGACGCTAAGATATAGCACTTCATCTTATTATCTTCATCCATCCACTTCTCAAGTACAGCTCGTTGATCAGTGGATAGGCGAGCAGGTAATGCAGGTGCTTCCTGGTCAAGGATATGGGCAAGTTTTTCAAAATTGAGAATAATTCTTAAATTTCAGAGCCAGTCTTTGTAATTGATGCCGGTTAACCTATTTGTATTAAGGATTCGGACAAAGAGGTTTGAACTCGACATGATTATCTGCAGAGAGAACAGTTTTTAGTTAGATTTTATACTTATAAAAATATTTATTCTAGAAACTTTAAAAATAAACAAAGGCTCCCACTATTTTTTCAAATCTCTCACACTCTTCAGGTGGAGAAATAAAAACCTATACGCAATCGATTTTAAGTGGGTATTGCAATCCCATTAATCTATACTCACCTTACGTAACAGTTATTGGTGAGTGCAGACCGATGAGCAGACAATACTTTATCCATTACTTCACTAAGCAAGATGCAGTGGGCTTGATCTCTAAGTCCTGTGGCCTCACCTAACAGTTATTGACATATTTCTTAGTTAAGTTAGATCCATTGTTCACTAGCAGACGTAAAGCCGTCATTGAGACCCTCACCTAACAGTTATTGGGTCCAACCTCATCTCTATCTTGGGACATCAAATATCAATAGAGTAGTTGCACCTTTTCGATGCAACCGAACCACTGTAACCAGTCAAGAACGATCAATGCCAGAAAGGTATCCGCATCTCTATAATGATGGAAGACCTTTAGACTTAATATTTAATAAGGAGATTTGGATTTAAGTCTCTTCTAAATTAGTAGATTTGACATCTGACTAATTAAATCAGGTTAGCACATCAATATGTCTAACCATCCTAGTTAATATGGGTGAACTCGAGTCAACAAGTAACCTAACATAAAACTAAATCTCCCAAGATGGCTAAGTAAGTTAAGATACGTGGGGGTCCCCCCGTTGCTTGCCATAGACACCAATTAAAATTGATCAGGTCAGACAACATAACTAATTAAATAACCACTATCTAAATACTTACCTTAGATACCAAATTGGTCGATTAGATTAACCTATTGAGACGGGCCTGAATCACCGAGCCAAATCTGATCTTAAGTCAATCAACTCATATCAAAATATGAATCGATACGACCAACTATAACTAAAGTCAACTTTGAGCCTCTTTGATCTAATCCTAATCATCCATCGATTAGGTTCAATCAATTGCTCAAAATCAGAGACGGGTTCTAGCCTGATCTAATCAATTAGATCCTAATTGTAGTTTGTTCACTTAGACCTAATTGTTCAACCCATATCCACATGCAATAATATAATTTCAGATCTAAAAATAATTTTTAGATTATATTTCATTGCATACAATTAATGACTTATGATCTTGAAACTATTTTAGATATAAACCTAGTTTCATATATCGAATATATGTAGTTTCAGATCTAAATTAAATATGCATCACATATACATTAATTTTAGATCTAAAACTAAATTCATACATATTAAATATGTATAAAATTAGATCTAAAATAATGATCAAAATATTTTGAAAATAGTTTTTCAAAAATTGATTCACATCAAACTAGGATAACCTTTACGATATAGGGGGTAAACCCTATATTAAGACAATCTTATATCAGTTTGATGTGAACTTTTAATCATTCTAATTTTAGATCTAAACATAAATTAAACATATCATATATGTTAATTTTTAGATCTAAAAAAGTTAATTTAATTATTTTAAAAATAATTTTCAAAATTGATCAATCTTGTGCTAGGATAATTTTTGCAATATAGGAGATAAACTCTATACCAGAACAACCTTATATCAGCATAAAATTAATTTTAAATTATTAAAACTTTTAGATCTAATCTAAAAAATAGATTATATGTGTTTTCACAATCTGTGGCTTTGATATCACTATTAGAAAATCGGATAGGTAGTATGTATAGATTTCAAAATTTTAAAAACGGACAGCAGAAAACAAAACGGGTTAAACTCTTTAACCCCATATGCTAGAGATCAAATCTAAGCCTACTCAAGCTCAGAAGAAAGTACATATCATTAATCTAAAATTTAAAAAAAATTATAAGATCAGATCTCATTACCTTGATGTGGGTAGATATTCACCGCTTCTGATGATCTCGAATTCGTAGAAGGTTGAGCCGCACACGTATCCGACCTCTACGGATATCCATCGAAATCAATCTCGAATCTTCTCAAGAAGAATCTTGACCTTAAAGACTTTGATCAACTTCTTTGATCTTAATTGCAAGATCAACTCCTTGATCTGCAGCCTTCTTCTTCTTCTCCTCGATCTTTGATCTCTAAGTCACCAATACTTCTTCTTAACGTGTGAAAGAGAGAGCACCCAACTTTTAAGCATGAAAAGGAAGAAAATGATGAGAGGAGGCATGGAGATGGAGAGAGGGAGAGTTTTGTTGATCAAAATTTTCATTCCATGAAACCCTAGAGACCACCCTTTATATATAGACACTGCCCTGACATATATTAGGAACTTAATTATCTTAAAAAAAGTAGATTCTTATCTCATAAGAATTCTCTACATTTTTAATCTGATTTATGCCAAATAAAATCAGATATAAATAGTAATTAATCAGCCTCTTAAAGTATGTACAAGAGGCATCATGAGAATATATGTCAGATAGTTGGGGTGCCAACTCTTGGCGCCCTACAAAGGGATCTCTAGCCAAAAAGGGATGGGGCATGGACCCCACTCTCTCTCCTCTATACCATGACACATAAGAGGGGGTGGGCCCCTCAAAAATTTGGCACCCAAAATTTTCCAAAAAAAGATGCGCCACTCAATTTTCTATATATTCCACATGCATACTTAGAGATAATCAGGAGATGAAGAAGAGATAATGTTAGGATAATAATTATGCCAACTACTTGACTTAATCAAATCCTCTTGGGCTCACAATTAAGAACTTAATTAAATCCAAATGGATTTAGGTTAAGTTTAAGGCTATAGACTTGATCGAATCAAAGTTTCAAGAAGAATTAGGTTTAACCATGTGCTAGCATGATTTTTATAAATCTAATAGGATTTTAATAAACCCTAACCCAATTGAAACTTCATAAGCCCAATTGGCAAATTTGAGATTAAATTCTTTAATATGTGGCCTCATAGATTCTATTTTATCTGATAGTGAGATATATTGTGATATCTATCACAATATCATCAAAACTCTTTTTGATGGATTGGAACATTTTTAATTCTACCCTTCGAGAGCCATCGATCATCAAGATGACATTCGATGAGTCTCACAATCCACCAGTGACACCTAGCAGTATATAGTGATAACCTAGTAGGATGAAAGTATGAAGCTCTAGGTATAGTTATCATATGATTCAGTCTTTCTATTGTGAGTCCCGACTTGATGGAGGTCATGGAGAGCTCGTCAGACCCCATCGTTCGTCATATACTAGATTGGCTCGATTCGAGTTTATTTATGAATCTCGTGAAAACTCTTTTTCAGTATTTACACTTGCTTTGGCCAAAAATTTTTTAAACTCAGTCTCACAAATTGTATAAGACTTCTCCTTTTCTATCAAGATCGATAGATCCCATCTAGGTGCATCCTACTTCAAACAGCGAATCTGAACCTATTGAAGCCAACATACACAGCAAGAACCCAAATGGCTAGGGACCAAGAGAATGTATAGTCAAATCTAGTGGCCTCATTGTGAATAGCCAATAACATCGTAGGTCAAAGAATCACTCACACTACTATAGCATCGAGAAGATCACTAACGAGTGAGTAGACATTCATGTGGTTTTCATGCTGATCACACTTAGTGCAAGTTATTCTCTAACAACTATTTGCACTTTCACTCTAGTGTCTCTCCACTACAACCTGAGACTCATCTACCCAAAAGGAAGGTGAATCGTGCACCGATCTCAAATGGATTGATCACTATCCTCCGTGATGATTCTTTGATCGAAAGTATTTAGAAATTAATCACTAATTAATGTGTATCTCAAATTTTTAACTCTTTAAAAATATACAAAAATTATCTTTATTAATTTTTAAGACAAATCATAGACACATAAATATGATTGGAAAGAAAAAGCCCTTTATTGATAATAAAAAATTACAAGTACAAGTATAGGCCTAAGAATTACATAATGTGTCGGCCAACATTGGCTTCTAGGGTACAAATCCAATAATATAATCATTAATGGCCCACACATACCTACAATCATTGTAGATGGCTTTCCTTCATCCAAACCCGAAAAGAAATAGGATGAAATGGATAAGAAAAATACTCAATTGAATGCCAAGACAATGAATATCCTCTACTGTGCCCTTGATGCAAATGAGTTCAACTAAATTTTTACATGCAGTTCTGCAAAAAAAATTTAGGATAAACTTAAGGTAATGCATGAAGGGACAAATCAAGTGAAAAAATCTAAGATTAACATGCTTGTTCACCAATATAAGTTGTTTAAGATGGATCCTACTGAGTCTATTACTAGCATGTTTACTAGATTTACTGATATTATTAATTGACTTAAGAGCTTAGAAAAAATCTATACTAACAGTGAATTAGTAAGAAAAATTTTCAGATCTTTATCTAGAACGTGGAGGCAAAAGTCATAGCTATTCAAGAGGCGAAGGATTTGAATAAGCTGCCACTTGAGAAGTTTATTGGATCGTTGATGATACATGAGTTGGCGATATGATAGCACTTGAAAGAGGAGAGCTAAAAGAAGAAAATAATAGCCTTGAAGTCCACTGCAGCTGAAGAAGATGAAGGGCACTATACAACAAAATAGGTTATTAATGAAAAAAAGTTTTCATCGTTAATAAGCGATTTTCATCGCTAATACATATTAGTGATAAAATTTTCATCGCTAATTTTTCATCACAAATAGTTCCATCATTGATAATATTTTATGATGAAAAAAATATTTCATCGCTAATAAAAGATATTTATGATGAATACTTTTCATCGTTAAAAAAATTGGATAAAAAAAATTTAATCTAAAAAAAGATATTTACAACAAAAAAAAATCATCGATGATAAATAAAAAATTAATAGCAATGAAATTATTTTTATCACTATTATTTCTAAAAGTTTTCATGATGAAAAATTTATGACGTAAAAAATATTTTTTACAACAAAAATAATTCATCACTATTAATTTAATAAAAAATAAATAAAATTAAATAATATTATCTATGAAAACTTTCATCATAAATAAGATAATTTTTGATGAAAATTTATGTTGCTAATAATTATTTGTGATGAAAAAATATTCATCACTGTTAATTATATATTTATTGATAAATTAAGTTGTGTTAGTAAAATATTTTTGGTGAGAAATATTTTGTTAGAAATAATTCTGTCGCTAATAATTTAGTCATATTTTTTATAAAAAAATTTAAATATATATTTTAAATTTATATGTATAATATTTTTTATAAATTAAAAAATTAAAATAAAAAATTTACATAATAAAATGATAAATAAATTTTATTATTTTATTATATTAAATTAAAATTATAAAATATTTAAAATAAAAAAATATATCAATAAGCCATCAAATATTGGTATTTGAAGAACGAGCTGGGGATGGGGAGTGCTCGACAGAGCTCAGATCGATGATGGAGCTTGGATCGGACTGCTGCTGCCTTATCAACTGTATCGTCTGCTCTATTTACGTCCTCCACTCCATCATCTGGATTTGAAAGCGCTGATAGTCGTCGATGCGTAGTGCTCGACAGAGCTCAGACCGATGATGGAGCTCGGATCGAACTGCTGCTGCCTTATCAACTGTATCGTCTGCTCTATTTACGTCTTCCACTCCATCATCTAGATTTCAAAGCACTGATAGTCGTCGATGCGTACAGCTAATTTTTGAGCTCACTGTCGATCCTCGGCAGCCTACCTCTGCACCTCCATCAGCTGAGTCTAGCATGCAGAATGGATCTCAACCCTAGATGATCATGAGAATGAGGGAGCAGTGATCTCATGTCCTAAACCCCTAAGATAATAGGATCTCGTATCGAGCATCCGATCATAGATCTCATCATCTATGGATGCGGTCAAGCTCTCAGGGGTAGGCTAGGATCTCATGTCGGTCATACGATTTTGAAAATAAAAATTAGAGTTATTTTAATTTTTTAATAAAAATCAAATTATAAATAAAAAATAATTAAAAAAATTTACAAAGAGCTCTTCGCTCCCCTGACCGTCACCCACTCCCCCGACCATTGCTGGTGGGTCCACTGGTAGATATCAATCCTACCAGGAAGCTTGCTACTCTCAGCGTCTCTCTGTAATTTGAGAATTAATTAAAAAATTTTAAATAATTAAAAAAATATATTTTAATTAAAAATTAAAAAAAATACCTACCATGTGCTCCATGTGGTGAGCAAATGATCTCGAACCCCCTTAATATGGCACGATCTGTCTCGCCAGTTTGCCACATTTTGGGTACATCATCTCTGTAAAATTAGCAGTAAAATTAGTAGATAACAAATTTAATTTAAGAATAAATGATTAAGTCATTAAATTCAAAAAAAAATTTAGATGTGTAACCTGATATGCCGGATCTTTGTAATGTCGGTATATGGTAGTCCAATTGTCGATGGTGATGCTGTCATAGGGCTGCAGCCACGCTGCCTCCTGCCCATGAGCCTGTAGCACCCGATACTAATGCTGATGCATGTGATGGCAATAATTCTTGAAACACAAGGATAGATAGATGTCGACCGCTCGCCTCACACGATCATCCTCAAAATCGACGATGTCAAATATACCCTACGAATAACAAATATTAGAAGAATACCATGTAAATTAAATATTCATAATATAATTTATTTTACCTGTAAGTGGGTGTAGAAAATTTCTCTCTGAGCCGAGACAACGTGACGCCAATCGAAGAGTGTCATAGGAGCATAGCTGCGGCATATGATATCCAGCTCGATCTGCCATGGCTCACACCATCTTCTAATAGGTTTGGTGTAGTTTGTCGGTATCTCGATTTGGAGATGCTGTCCCGGATGCTCGCATCTCCAATGCTCTAAAGCGAAGTTCTTCAATGGACCTCGCCCTCATCTGACCACCGGTGGAGACTGACCTGAAACAATAATAAATAAATCGTTAGTATGATCCAAATTAAAGAATCAAATTTCATTATGTATAAAGTGTAATAATTAATATCACTGGGATCAGCCTCACTGGGATCCGCCTCACTCGTACTCAGTTCACTGGGATCTGTCAGTGCAGGACCCTCTGACACTGGAGCCAGTGAGAAAATGGAGATCGATGAAGGCGCTTCAACCTTCGAGCTATCTGCAGGTAACTATGAGCGCGACCATCATCATCTGTCTCCTGATGCCATATCTGCAGAAATTGAGATGTAAATAAATATAATGTTAAATAATAATAATAGAAATCAAATAATATTCTAATGAATATAATTATATCTCATACCATTATTGCAACACAAAATTGAACGAAGAATAAAGATCTACTCATCAATATTCGTATCTTTCTCGATGTGTAGATCCTCGTCCGAATCATAGTAGTCGATATATGTATCATCTTCTATCTCATCATCATTTATGAACTGATCGTTGCCCTCCGACTCATCTAGATTAAATACAAAATCAGCTTCAACTTCGTTGGATGGGAGATCAGCTCTATTCAAAAATACCGTTACAAGTTCTTCATCAACCAAAAACTCAACCTAATATTTGTTCTTCTTACTGAAAAGCTTTCTCTTCATATAAATTCAAAATTTCATCCATCTCTAATCGAGTTGGTAAGCAATATACGCCTCTAGATATTATTTTTTGTACGACATACCAATTACCTCGATACTTTAGATCCTTCAAATATATTACTTATTTCGCTTGAGTTACTAATATATATGGCTCATTTTGATACCATATTCGTGCAAGATTTACACTAATAAATTATGAATCGATATGAATTCTGATCTTTTTATTACTAATATCCCACCATTCATACTGAAATAAAAATACAAAATTACTGGACCCATCTTCAGTTCTATGATATCTACTAGTATACCATAATAATCAATCTCTTCTTCTCCTTCATATCCTGTTGTAGCAATTCTACTATTCTGGATCCGTCGTTATATCTCAAGCTCCCTTATGTAAAATCTCATTCCTTCAATGATACAGGATGTGTAGTGATTAACCCTTCAATCAGGATCACATGCTAAATCATGCAACTCATCAATTGCATCGGCTTCTTTATTGAAATACTTATGTTTCATCTGCATCATAAGATAAAAAATTATGTTGATTGAAATAATAATATTTATAAGTAAATAAATAATATATCACTAATACAACTTATAAGATCATCAAACTATTTTACAAATTCTCTCTTATATCAATCATCGATATCCGTATTATTCTCTTTACATAGTATACTTTTGTGCTCATTGCAAGAAGTTATAATTTTTAATTTTACACCGACATAAAATTTTTTTTTGATCATTAAATAGTATTGTAAGATGATACTTACTCAATAAAATCTTTAATTTCTTCATAATTATTTAGAACGTAAAAATATGTCTTGGATAGCTCGTACACGTCCATAAATTTATATTTTTTTGCACCAATAGGTCAAACTATTTATTTAAATATAGACAATATCGGCTCATTGTCACCCGATTCATGTTCTGTATTATGATCTGCATGATTAAATTTTATTTCGATATCATCAAGATACATCGAGCAGAATGTGAGACACTCGGTAGCTCTATATGCTTTCGCTATAGATCCTTCAGGCCTTGCTTTATTATGCACATACTTTTTTAAGGTGCACAAGAATCTACAAATAAAAATAAATTTAAATTTTAAAAATATATTTATATCTTATAATTGATATGATAAAATACGTATAACTTCTTTACCTTTCAATAGAATACATCCATCGATAATGTACTGATCCGGCCAAAAGAGTTTCTTTCAGAAGATGGATAGCCAGATGCACCATAATATCAAAAAATGATGATAAATTTTTTTTTTAACTTATAAAGAATGAGTACGATATCCTTTTTTGATTTTTCAAGTAAGTTAATCTTCAATTTTTAGTAATATAGTTCTCGAAAGAACACTCCCAGCTCAATCAATACAGTTTGAAATCACCACCCAAATAGCCGTGCATGACCACAGAAACGTTGCATCATCACATGGGAGTCATGACTTTTCATGCCAGTGATATTACCATCGTTGTTCTCAACACACCACGATACGTTTAAAGCGTATGCATCAGAAAACTTTACAGTTTTGAACCATCCACAAATTTTTTTTTTCCTCTCCAAACAGTGAATAACATGCGGGTGACATAAAAAATCTCTCACCTCGATGAACTAAATGCAACTTCGATCGAATTCTCATTTTCTGCAAATCAAGACAAGCTTTTGTACTATCTTTTATTTTTTTTAAAATATTCAATACAGTACGAATGATATTATCACAAATATTCTTTTCAGTATGTATTATATCTAAATTATGATGAAGTAGTAGCTGCTTTCAATATGGTAGTTCGAAAAAGATGCTTTGTTTCATCCAATTCAGCTCAGCTTCAGTACGCTTTCGCTTGTGAGTACCCGATATTTTTTTATATTAAAGATTTTCAATGACTTCAAGTTGTTCTAAAATTTTTGCTCCACTTAACTCCTTAGGTGGCGGACATCGATCAGACTTACCATCAAAGAATTGGTTATAACGGATCCTCCAAGAATGATTAGCACGAAGAAATCGTCGATGACCTATGAAACATATTTTTCATCCGTACTTTAAATGTAAGGAGAATGCATCCCTATTGCATATTGGACATGCTAGATATCCTTTGGTGCTCCATCCAGATAAGTTTTCATATACTAAAAAATCATTTATGGTCCATAAAATTGAAGCATGCAACTTAAAATTACTTCGACTTACAGAATCATATGTCTATACCTTGTTTTCCCATAACTCCTTCAAGTCATCAATTAAAGGTTATAGATATACATCAATTTCATTACCTGATGCTTTTGGATCTAGAATCAATAGTGACATAAAAATAAATAGTTCTTTCATGTACTTTCAAGGTGACACATTATATACAACTAGCATTACAGGCCACATGCTGTAAGAGGTACTCATATTGCCAAAGGGATTAAATTCATTTGTCGCTAGACCAAGCCTGATATTGCATGGGTCACTCGCAAAATGCAGATACTTTGCATCGAAATCTTTCCACACTAAAGAGTCGATCGGGTGGCTAAGTATGTTCTCCTCTGGAATCCGTTGCTCATAATGCTATCTTATTTCTTCAGCTGTCTTTATAGACATATATAATCTTTAAAGTCTTGAAATCAATGAAAAATATCTTAAAATCTTTTAAGATATCTTCTTTCTTTTCCTATTATCAATTTTGTATCTAGGCTCATCGTAATTCGAACATTTAGTTACTTGTTTGTTATCCTTATAAAATAATATGCAGTCATTTTTGCAGGCATGTATAGGAGTATAGCCAAGTCTCATTTTTTGCATGTATATTTTTGCTTCAAAATATGATTTCGACAGTCTCTCTCCATCGGGCAGAGCTGCTTTAATCAATGTTAAAATTTGATCAAATAACTTCTGACTCCATCGATTCATGATTTTAATATGGAATAATTTTATCAAAAACTCTAACTTAAAAAATTTTATACAATTTAGATAAAGTGGCTCTCGTGCATCTCTTACAAGCTTTGCAAACTATTCAGAAGTCTCTTCTTCCTTAAGCTAGATATTATGTTCATGATCAGAATTGCTTTCAGATGCAGCAGTATTCATACGTACATTCGAACAAGCACCTTGGTGTAAATCATCTAACAATTTTTCTATACCACTATGTTCGACAGGTCCATTAGCATCACTATCATTTTCAGTATCATCATCATCGTGCACCACCTCATTCGGATTACCCTCCCCATGCTGTGTCCAGCAAGTATACTTCTTATCCATACCATATTGTAGCAAATGCTTCTCAAACAAGTATTATGTGATGATATACCATATTGATACATCTCTTACATGGACACTTTATCCGACTAGTACTGTTAGTCTTATGCCGTGCAAAGTCAATGAAATCTCAAACTTCTTTTCGATATTCAGATAAAAAAATATCTCTAGCATTCATCCAACTTTTGTTGATATTCATCTAACAATAAACACAAAATTATTAACAACCAAAAAAAATTCTGTGATATTCAAGATCCCGATTCGAATTTCGAATTGAATCACGTTTCAAATTTCAGCCAAAATCCCGACCCGAATCCAGATATACAGACTGAACATGCAAAATAACATATATTAGAAAAGACATGCATACTGAATATTAACACAGAAAATGTGTGGCCCTATCTCTTTATGAAGTAAAAATGCATGATCCTACCTTTTTCAAATCATTACTAACAGGTGTGGCTCTATTCTTTTCAGAAAAGTAATAATCTCATTATTGTTATTAGTAGATATTTTATCTTATTTTTATAAAAATTTCGATAGTATCTCTCCATGGTTCTCCAAGTATATAATGTGGATATTGTGCCCACGCACCCTATCCACCATATACCCAGAGAATACTGGACAGATAACTACTGAATACCACATAATAAAATAAAATATCAACTATTAACAATAATAATATTATTATTTTTTCAAAAGGCCCGAATACGGGATATCCAAATTTTGATCTCGATGAAGATCGAAACTTGAACGAGAATCTACAGCTCAATATAATTTAAGTACCATCTTTAAATATACATTCGAAGATGAATTTCTAATTTATCAAAAAGAAATAATTTCATATTGAAATTTCTTGACCAAAAATTTCAATAAAATTTTTTCTAAAATAGAAATAACTTTTTTATTTATAATTTAGCAGCATACAAAATAGCACATAAAATAATTTAATTGAACAAGTAACAGCAATGTGCATTGTGTTAGTGAAAAAATAATTAGTCAAATAATTAACTAACTTCAGTAGTAACACTAAAAAATAATATACAATAATTATAATAATTTCAGCATCATATTTTATCCTTATGAAGACCTGACCTGACCTATCCCATCCCGACCCCACCTGCCCTAGCTCGGCTTGATGTGGACCGAACCTGACCCGACCCACCCCGACTCCACCCGACCCAACCCGGCTCCACCCGACTCGCCCCAGCCCGACCCACCCCATCCTAGCCCGAACTGAAACCGATCTGGCCCGGACCCTACCATCCCCGACCCGCCCCATCCCAGCCCGACCCACCCCAGCCCGACCTGACTCGGCTCCACCCGACCAGCCCCAGCCCGACCCGACCCGCCCCGCCCTGACTCCACCGTCTCCAGCCCCAGCCCGACCTGACCTGCCCCACCCCGGCTCCGCCATCCCCAGCCCCAGCCCGACCCACACCAGCCCGACCGGCCCCATCCATGCCCGACCCACCCCAACCTAGGCCCGACCCACCCCAACCCATGCATGCCCGACCCGCAGGCCACATGTGCCCGGCTCGCTGTCCCTGACACAGCCGTGCCCCGGCTCGCGGTTGCCGGCTCCGGCTCTGGCTCACCTGCCCTGGCCCCAACCCCTCCCCAACCCACCGTCGCCGGCCCGGCCTGCAGGCCCCAGCACAACTGTGACCCGACCCCATCCTGGCTTGCCGTCGCTGGCTTCGGCTCTGGCTCTGACTCACTGTCGTCGGCTCCAGCTCGCCGACCTCGACCCCTCCCCAACTCACCATCGTCGGCCCCGGCCCGCCATCGTCAGCCTGGCCCGCAGGCCCTGGCATGCAACCCCCACGTGGCTGCGGCCCATAGGTCCACAGGCCCCACGTGGCCGCAGCCCACCATCCCAGCCCAGGCGCGCCATCCCCAGCACGCCAGCTATAGCATGCCGGCCTCGTGCCGTTCCCCATCTCTGTCCCCGGCCCGAACCCACCCCAAATAAAAAAAATGAATAGTCGATGTCGCCGGCTCTGGCTTTGGCTCGTCGGCCCCGACCCATCCCTGGCCTGCCGTCACCGGCCCGACCAACAGACCGGCATGCAGGCCCAACATGGCTGCGGCCCGCCATCCCGACCCAGGCGCGCCGTCTCCGACATGCCGGCCTCAGGCCATTTCCCCTCCTCGTCCCCGACCCGAACCCACCCAAAAAAAAAAGATGAAGTCGACTCACCTCGACGGTGGCAGCGGCGGTGGAGGAAATTGGGACGGTGGAGCAAACCGAAGGCACGACATGGGGGTTGCCAAGGGTGAAGGAAGCTCATCGGAGGGGGAGAAGAAGCCAGACTACTGCGGGGGGCGGGGACGAGCAAGCTCGTGGGAGGGGGAGAAGAAGCTGGACTGCTACCAGGGGGGGTGAGGAAGAAAAATGGGTTTCTGATGGGAGTTGATGGGATGTGGGGTATTAGCGACGCAACTTTTAGTTGCTAATAATAAATTTTTGTCGCAAATAATCTTAACAAAAAAAATATTTATGACGAAATAGAAATTTTCATCTCTAATAATATTATTAGCGACAGAAAAATTATTCGTCGCTAATAGTTTCTGCTAATATTATTTACGATGAAAATATATAATTTCATCGCTAATTACATAATTAGCAATGAATTTTTTTTTCATTGCTAATAATCAATAAAAAAGAATTTTTTATTTAAAAAAGAATTTTTTCTGATCAAGTCTTGTTCCCCGTATTATTTTTTTCCATTCATTTTTCATTCATCTCTTAGCCACAATAATATAATAATATATATATATGTGTGTGTGTATATATATATGTGTGTGTATATATATATATGTATATATATTCACATATCTTTTTCAAAGTGATTTTAGGTTCAAAGTGAATTTACTAAAGAAAAAGAAGTAGCAGTTTTGATTGGATGTAGATTGGATCATGCAGGAAGCATGAACTCCGGTACCCAATGGGCTATCATAAAAAAAGCACAGAAAACTTAGCCAATGAGGCCTTATGCATCTCATTAACATGTTCAATACCATTTACTTGTATGCAACGCACTCTACATAAATACTTAAAGAGAACAAAAAGTATAAAGAATAATTGAACAATACTGTAACAAAATACATAAAAGAATCAAAATCTAATTGCCAACCTGTGAGTGTACTCCTCCTGCATGCTGTCATCTCTAGGTCTGAGACAGACTCAAATTTACCATGATGTATATATATATAATAATGCAGACACCCAAGGGTGCAACTCTACCATCCTCTAGATTTATCATCATTTTTATTCTAGGACCATCCTTCGACCTTTTCATGCCCCAACATTTGAGACAACATAATCTTCATAGGCCATGACTTTTCACGTGTCTTTTAATTATATACACATATCTTAATATTCTACATAACTTTATTTTGCACATATTATTTTTTAAAACTATCTTATAATTTTTTATAAATATAAAAAAAACTTATTATAATAATATATATCTTTCCCTATAAAAGCTTTTTTAAATTTTTAAAATTTTTAAAACATTAGTGATGAAATTTTTTATTGTTAAAAACCTTTTAATGACAGAAAGCTGCATATCCATCGCTAATAGTTTAGTTTTTTGAAATTTAAAATTTTTTATTTTTTTAAATATTAACGATAAAAAATTTACATCATAAATAATTGATGATTTATGACTATAAAATGATTTATCATCATAAATAGTTTATTATTTATGATGAATAGTTTCCATCATAAATTATCTTTTATTTTTAAATTTTTAAAACATACTTATTGGAGATGAAAAATATTTTTCCATCACTAATAATTGAACTATTAGCGATGGATATACTTTTATCACAAATAGTTTGTAATTTATTTTAGTTTTTCATTTGATAATTATTTACAACTAAAAAATTTTATCGTAAAGAGGTGAGTAGTGATGATGGAAAATATATTTCATCATAAATAAAAATATTTTTATGATGTAATATTTGAGTCGCTAATAATCTGTAGCTTTTGAATTTTTAATATGTTTAAATTTTTTCATATATTTGTGATGAATAATTTTCATCATAAATAATTTACTATTTATGATGAAAATATTTTTTTCATCATCAATACTCTCATATTTGTGATGTAATATTTTAATCACTAATAATCTATAGCTTTTGAATTTTTATATTTAAATTATTTTAATATATTTATTAAAAAAATTTTAATATTAAAATTATTAAAATTTTAATATTTATTAAATTATTTTAATATATTTATTAAAATTATTTTAATATATTTATTAAATAATCTATATATTATTTTAATATATTTAAATTTTTTTATATATTAGTAATAAAAAATATTCATCATAAATAATTTGCTATTTATGATGAAAATATTTTTTCATCATCAATACTCCCATATTTGTGATGTAATATTTTAGTCAATAATAATCTATGGCTTTTGAATTTTTAATATGTTTAAATTTTTTCATATATTAGCGATGAAAAATATTCATCGTAAATAATTCATTATTTATGATGAAAATATCATTTTCATCATCAATACTCCCATATTTGCAACATAATTTTTTCATCATAAATATTTTATAATTTTTGAGTTTTTAAAATTTTTTATTTTTTTTTCAAATATTCATGATGAAAAATTTTTATCATAAATAATTAATATTTATGATGGAAAATCAATATTCATCACACATACTGATATTATTAATAAAAAATATATTCATCAAAAATATTTGAAAATATTAAATTAAAATAAATATTTTATTATTTATGATAATTATTTTCATCACAAATAATTTATATTTACGATGATATTTTTTTTCATCATAAATATTGAGCTATTTATGATGAAAAATTATTTACATCATAAATATTTAATTATTAATAATAAAAATTATTTTTTATCATTAATATACTTATTTATGATAAAAATATTTTTATCGTAAATAAATTCATTGTAAAAACTCATTTTTTTTGTAGTGATAGTACATCAGAGTTGAAGATGATGAGGATATGGCCCTAGTGATCAAAAAATTCAAGAAGTTCATGAGAAGGAGAAGGTAAAATTTTAGAAAAAAAAATCTATCCAAGGGTGAGCCAAGCAAGGAAAAAGAAAAAGAAAAAGAAAAAAAAAAAGAAGCCACCCTTGTACTATGAGTGCGAAAGATCCGATCACTTCAAGGCCGACTGTCCAACATTGAAGAAGATCTTCAAAAAGAGCAAGAAGAAGGTAATGGTCGTGACATGGAGCGACAGTGACAAGTCGAGTTCAGATGAGGAGACCCAAAATAAAGCTAACTTGTGCTTCATGGCACAAGAGGATGAGGTAAATTCAGAACCTTCTCTAAAGTTTACATTCGATGAGCTATAGGATGCCTTCTATGATTTTATAAAAGACTTTAAGAAGTTTAGCATGAAAAATAAAAATATGAAAACTAAGAATGAGATGCTAATCAAAGAGAAAGAAGAAATTTTTGAAAACTACAATAAATTAAGGGAAGAAAATGAGATCTTAAAGAAAGAAGTAGATAGACTAAAACCATTGGTTGAAAAATTTCCATGTAGCTCTGAAAAATTATAAATGATACTAAACAATCAAAGAGGAGCATACGATAGAGCTGGTCTAGTTTATAAACCAAATAATAAGCAAAAATTTCTTAAATTTTTTTTCATTGTATCACTATCTACTGGCAGCACCTCGTACATCACTTGCTTTAGCTGTGGTAGAGTAGGATATAAGGCTTATATTTGCAATACAAGAAAGTTTAGTGAAAAAATAATTAAGAAAAATTGAGTTTCAAAAGGAACCATGACTGCTAACTCTAGAGGACTCAAAAAAATATGGGTACTCAAGAAAGTTACTTGATTTCTTGTAGGAATATCTTACAGCCAATGGATCAAAAAGAAAATAATATTTGGATAGCAGCTATTCAAGATATATGATGGGTGATAAGGAGTAATTTTTCATCCTTGAAAAGAAGGAAGAGGGAGTAGTCATCTTTGACGACAACGGTAAAGGCAAAATATTTAGCATTGATAAAATTCAGATTATCTCTACTACCTTTATTGATAATATTCTGTTAGTTGATAATTTAAAGCATAACTTACTTAGCATAAGTCAATTATGTGATAAAGAATCTGAAGTAATATTTAAGTTATCTTCTTGCATAGTCACTAGTCTCTTTGATGATAGCATCAAATTTATTAGATATAGGTGTGGCAACATCTACTTGGTTGATCTCGATGAGATAGCCATGAAGAGTGGTCAATATCTTGTTACTAATGATGTTAAGATCAAAGAAACTAATTGACTATGATATCATACATTAGGACATGCTAGTATGTATACTTTATCTAAATTAGCTGCAAATGACTTAGTTAAAGGATTATCTAAGTTAAATTTTGAATATGATCATATTTGTAATATTTATCAACTAGAAAAACAAACTAGAGGGAGTTTCAAATCTAAAAATATAGTTTCAACTTTTAGACTACTTGAATTAATTCACATGGACTTATTTGGATCAAGTAGGACCACATGCCTAGGTAGTAAGAAATATGAACTTGTGATTGTAGATGATTTTTTGAGATTTATATGGATTTTATTTTTAGCATATAAAGATTAAATCTTTTCTACTTTTTCAAAATTTTATAAAAAAATTTTAAATGAAAAGAACACTGCAATAGTTTGTATTCATAGTGATCGTAGAACAGAATTTAAAAATCAAAATTTTAAAAACTTTTACAATAAAAATAGAATTGAACATAATTTTTCTGCACCAAGGATCCCACAACAAAATAGTGTAGTTGAAAAAAAATATAGAACTCTAATGAATATGGCTTGTACCATATTGTGTGAAGAAAATTTATCCAAATATTTTTAAGCTGAAGGCATAAACACAACATGTTACATCCTAAATAAAGTTTCAATCTGATCTATTTTAAAAAAAACCCCCATGATCTTTGGAAAGAAAAAAGACCCAATATTAATTACTTTCATATTTTTGGTTGCAAATGCTTTATTCATAATCATAGAAAAGATAATTTAGATAAATTTGATGCTAAGTTGGATGACGGTATCTTTCTTATATACTCCACATCCACAAAGTAAATAGGATCTTCAACAAACACACTTTGGTTGTTAAAGAATCCATTCATGTCATTTTTGATGAAGCTAACAATCCTTCCTTGAGAAAGGAAGACTTGCTTGATGATGATACAGGTACTCTAGAGAATGGATTGAAAGAGATCAATTTGGAAGAAAAATCAACCCAAAGAGATGATGAAGCAACAAAGGATGATGAATAAGAGAAGGTGCTAGACAAAAGGTAACTAGAGAGCATAGTAATCTGCTCAAAGAGTGGAGGTATGTACATAACCATTCAAAAATTTTTATTATTGGTGATCCTTCACAAGGGATAAGAACTAAAGCTTCATTTAGAGATATTTTTGATTATCTTACTTTTGTCTCACAAATTAAACCTAAAAGTATAGAAGATGCTGAAAATGACTCTAACTAGATAATTGCTATGCAAGAAAAATTTAATTAATTTGAAAAAAATAATATTTGTACCCTAGTTAGTAGACCTATTGACCACCCCATAATTGGAACAAAGTGGGTTTTCAAAAATAAATTAGATGAACATGGTAATGTAATTAGAAATAAAGCTAGACTAGTAGCTAAGAGATATAATAAAAAAAATGAATTGATTTTGATGAAATATATGTTCATGTAGCAAGATTAGAAGCCATTAGACTATTAATTGCTTTTGCTTGCTACATGAACTTTAAATTATTTTAAATAGATGTAAAGAGTGCCTTCTTGAATGATTATATCTCTAAAAAGTATTTATAGAATGACCCTCAAGATTTGAGAATCTCTCTTTTCAAATCATGTGTTTAAATTAAATAAGGTATTATATAGATTGAAACAAGCACCTAGAGCTTGATATGAAAGGTTAAGCAGATTTTTAATGAAAAATAAATTTAACAGAGGTAGTATAGACACAACATTATTTTTTTAAAAAAAATAATGATCTTCTTATAGTTCAAATATATGTAGATGACATCATTTTCGAAGCTACTAATGAAGATTTTTATTAAGAATTTGCTGAGTTAATGCAAAAAGAATCTGAGATGAGCATGATGGAGGAGCTGATCTTCTTTCTTGGACTATAAATCAAACAAACAAAGAAAGGCATCTTCATCAATCAAACCAAATACATGAGAGAAATACTCAAAAAGTTTGGTATGGAAAATGCAAAAAAGATCGGCACACCAATGTGACCCACATGCAGACTTGACAAAGATGAAAGTAGTAAGAGTATGAATGAAAAGCTCTACAAAAGTATGATTGGTTCTCTACTCTATTTAACTGCAAGTAGGTCTGATATTTTATTTAGTATTTGCATGTGTACAAGATTTCAATCTAATCCTAAAGAATCACACATATTAGCTATTAAGAGAATATTTAGATATCTTGTTAACATTCAAACCTTTGGCTTATAGTACTCTAAACAATCTACACTTAATCTAATAGGATACTCAGATGCTGATTATGGAGGATGTAGAATAGATAGAAATAGTACTAGTGGTACATACCAATTTTTAGGATTGAACTTGATCTCTTAGTATAGTAAGAAGTAAAACTCCATAGCTTTATCAACGACTGAGGTTGAATAAGTTGCTGCGGAGAGTTGCTGTGCACAAATACTATGGATTAAGTAGCAACTCGAAGATTTTGAAAAGAAGTAAAATAAAATACCTATAAAATGTGATAACATTAGTGCCATAAACTTAACTAAAAATTCAATTCAACATTCTAGAACTAAGCACATTGAAATTAAACATTATTTCATTAGAGATTATATACAGAATAATAATGTTGTGCTTGAATTTATTTCAACTAAAAATCAATTACTTGATATTTTCCTAAACCTTTAAATGAAGATAGATTTTCAAAATTAGCGATGAACTTGGAATCTATGATCCTTTTTGAAATTGAATGGATTATTCTGTGCATTTGATGTATTTTGTACTTTCTCATGCTATTTATATTAATTCTTTTGAGTTGAGATAGTTCGAAAAAAATTAGTTTCAAATCTCTATTTTCTGATATTATGCTCGAGTCGACTCATAGAAGTCTCGAGTTGACTCGATGCTCGAGTCCACTCCAAATCGAGTCAAATCGACTCAAATATCGTGGACTCAATTCTTTTTTTTTTTTAACGAGGATAGTGAAACCTTTTTTACTTTACCCTTTCTCCTATTCTTTGAGCCCTCGAGTCTACTCTTGTCAAAACCCCTCCCGACTCCCTCCAATCTCTCAAACGATTGTTCATTCCACATTCTCCAAAAAATTCATACTCCAAATGGCTCCAAAAAGGAAAACTCCAATCGTAAAGATCCCAGCTCCTCCAAATTCACTCGAAAGCACTCCAGACAGTAGAGGGATGCACCACCTGAGTTGGCATCTGCTTCTCACTCCCATCCTTATCGATTCATCGCCTCTAGAGCTGCCCAGTCGAGAAAAAGGTAGATATCGACTTCCTGGATGGAGAGCATTTTCAGATTGGTATTTGGATCAGACGACAAGGGTGGGAGAAGCTGTGCAGGCTCGAGGTACTCATTTATCCCGACCTTGTTAGAGCTTTCTTTGAGAATATACGATTCCAAGGGGAGACTGGTTTGGAGTCAGTGGTAAAAGGAGTAAATATTGCCGTAGATGAGAGGATTTTAGGGCAGGAAGTACCTAGGCAGAGGATCTGCTATCTAGACCTAGAAGACAAAATTGAGGCCTTGAAATGTATAATGGAAAGAAAAATATGGCAGAAATTAATCAAGTCAATGCCAAACAGTTATTAGTTGAGATGAGATTACAACATAGTGTTGTGGCTCACTGCGTTTGCCCCAAAGTAAGGAGGCATGACTGGGTTGGAAAAAGTGAATTGACAGTGATGCACTAAATGATTCAAAGGATCGTGATGAATCTATCAGCTATAATATTACAAAACATAAAAGATGTGGCGAATCGGTCTAGGACTTGCCTGCCTTATGCAATGGTCTTCACATTGATCTTTAGAGACTCATAGGTTGATTTGAAAGGTGAAGATTATAAAGAAATAGTGCACATAGATTATCTGAATGCTAGGATACTGCACAGGATGAAATTTGAGAAGAGGGAGATAGATTGATGAGAAGAGAATCTGGATAGGAGGATATGTAGAGGGAGCGAGAGATGGCTGAGCCTGAGCCACAGATTGAGGCTAGGTCTGGATCATCCTCTCCAGCAGTAGCATTAGATTCAATAGCTCCAGCGGATGCATAGTTCTTCACTCCAGGATCCCCCCACACCCCTTTAGTGCATCAGAGTCACAATTTTTCTATAGAAGGGATCGCTATTAGATTTTGGATAGGATGGGGAGGATGTTTGATGATTTCAAGAATCAAATTTTACAGAGCCACGAGGCATCTTTGGAGCACATTGAGTCTCAGATACAACAGCTCCATGGAGATTTGCTTAGAATCACATTAAGACTCGAAAGCTTGGAGAGAGTGATGGACCATGGCACTACTGCGGATCAGAGGACTGACCTTTCAAATATTCGACAGTACATCTTTCAGAGTTTGGAGAAAATGAAGATTTCTTCTGAGGGATGGTGTGACTTTTCATGCATCAGATGCCGTATTGTCCAAAAACATAGATATTTTTGAGAAACGATGGTATGGGACGACTGAGGAGGTTAGTCAGTTGAAGGGAGAGGTTACTAAAATTCTTAGAAAGACTGAGGAGATCATGATTTATAGTAGGCCAGTGTAGAGGTTTTTGTCACTGCATTTCATCAGGTTGAGGAGCATTTGAGTCAGATTTGGTCTCAAATTTTTCCACCCTCCATTCAGTCCAGATCCTCCACTAGCCAGCCCCACTCTTCCACTCCTATACCTCCTTTCAGTATCACTATCTGACCTGCTACTGGCTTTCCTCTACTTCACCCCAAATCTTCTGCTCGCACCTAGAACAAGACATCAGCCCCTTCTTCCTCATTATCTTATCCCCCTGACCCCATTATTGAGGAAGCGGAAGATGAAGACTAGAGTCTTGATCTTAGATTAGTCCTTATATTTGACTATATTTTATGCTTTGTTTGGCACTTCTTGTAATGGATGTTGTATTGTTTGGATACCCTTTTTTGTAAACAATACAATCTATTAATGAATATCTATTTCACTTTTTCTCATTGTGTACTATTCTATTCTCTTATGTGTATTGTGGTATCCATGTGAATGACTTTTATAAATATCTACTTTTTAATTACACACTCTAGCCTAGACAACACACCTTGTAAGAAATTTTTAATTAGAATTACATCAAATTAAATAAGCAAGTTTAGCCTAAAAATTAAATTGAAATGGGCAATGCATCATGAGCACATCCTAATTCTCCTCATGTGATTTTGATGATGACAAAAAAGGAGAGAATTAGTAAAGAGAAATGGATAATGCATCATGAGTACAATGTAAACATCTGATTTAAGCATAATCAAGGGGGACTACAAATGGAAACTTACAAATATTTTTTTATGCACAAGTTAAAGGGGAGTTGTCAAAAATCTGAAAATTTAAAAACTATGATAACACTAATTTGAGCATTTGAATATCTTGTAACTATGTGTATATGTTGTATATCTCATTTATGCATTATATTCTTTCAAAAGTGCTCCATATTTTGTCATCATCAAAAAGAAAGAGATTGTTGACCTCCTTAGTGATTTTGATGATGACCATATATTAGAGCATGCATTCACTAATCTTTTTCAAGTTTTCCTAAGTTTATTTTGTAGAAAGAGAGCTCTTTGAACAAGAAAAAGAAAAAACTAAGTGTATTCAGTGGAAAGCCCAAGTAAGATCAAAATAGAGTTGAAATCCAATAAAAATGGCCAAGGGAAGGATTCGAGTCGACTCCAGAGATTTTAGAGTAGACTTTGGCACAGTTTGGGCACTAGCACGCAGGCCTTGCATGGGGTTGAGCGAACTCAAAATCACCCGAGTCAACTCTATCTCAGGCAATAGAAAGCATGTTTCTATCCACTGAGATCGAGTCAACTTCCAAGTTTTTGAGTCAACTCGAAGGTGTCAGTCGAGTCAACTCCAATGGATTCGAGCCAACTCCATCTCAAAGGTCTAAAAATTTCAAAGAGCTGATTTTGAACACCTGAGAGCGAGCTAACTCAAAAAGCAGTCGAGATAATTAGAGAAGACGGCCGAGTTGACTCGAAGATGCAACTGACAGTCTTTAATGGCTAGTTCTGCAACTGCGTAGTCTTTTTCTCAATGACTATATCTCACCTCCAATGGTCAGAAATGATTAGTTTTGGATTTAAACAACTTCAAACTTGATAAGAAAGCTTCAGATTTAAAGAGAAAAATAAGAAGAGTATTCAAAAAAGTGAAGTTACTGTTCCATTAAAAAAAAGAGAAATTTTTTTTTGAACTTTCAGTATTCAAGAGAACTCACCTACTTCTATCCAAATATCTCTTGATTCCTTAAGAGCATTGAAGAGCATTAACTCCAAGCATTGAAGAGGACAACAATTGAGCTACATCGACAACAAAATCAGCTCAACCAAGGAGCTATATTTATTATAAATTTTCTATTTTTTTTCTATTTGCTGTAATTAGTTTCAGCAGGGATTGAAATTAAGGAAAGTATTTAATCCACCCTTGCAATTGGATTGTGTGGCCTTAGTCAAGACGTGTAAAGATTGTGGTTGGTGAATAAAAGAAAAAACTAATTGAATTTATGGATAGTGAGCTTGGTTAAAACTATCCTGCTGTAATCTTGAGGGATTATAGTAGAATTTTTAAGAGTCTTGCTTGGGAAGTAGACGTAGATGTTGGGTATGCACCGAACCACTATAAAAATCTTCTTGTTTTTATGTGTGTGCTTGCTTTCTTCATTCCTTCATTTATATATTGCATTCACTGCATAATTATACTAAAGCCAGATAATTCAACACAAACTTGTTGTAAGTTTTAAAACCCAATTCACCCCCCTTGGGTTGTTTGGCTGCGCAATAATGTTCTTGAATCTTGAACTAAGTCAGATTTTTTTAAATAATTTCTAAACTATAAAATGCTAAAATTTAGTCCTCGAACTATCTGAATGGATTTAATGTTGCCCTTAAGTGTGATTTCGGTGGTTTTCTCTTACTGAATGTCTGATGTGGTAACTTTGATGCTTCTATGGCACTTATATGGCATTAAAATTAAAAAAAAATAAAAATAATGATTATTTCTTCTTCTCCAATCCTATTTCTTTTTTTTTCTCTGATTATCTTTCGATCTCTTTTCTTTGAGGAGGATAGGGCTATAGAGGAAATAGAGGTTTGAAATGGGAGGAGAAGATGATGAATGAGAGATGATGAGAGACAAGTGGAGAAGAATGGAGCAAAGAAGAAGGATGGGGCCATGGAGGGATGGAGATTTTCTTTTTTTTCTTCTTTTTCTATTAGGGATGAGAAAAAGAGAGATGGGAGATAAGAGATTTGAGAAGGGAGTGGCACTACAAGAAATTAAAGTATTAGCGACGGACATTAGCGATGGCATATTTGCCATTGCTAATAATAGGTATTAGTGACGGTTTTATCGATGATAATTTTGCCATCTCTAATAAGTCTTTTTACCGATAGACTTTAACGATGGATTAGTACGCTATCGCTAAAAGTATTACCGACGATAGTAGTGATGGTAATGCCGTCACTATAGTTATTAGCGACGATAATAGTGATAAAAATTTAGCCATCGCTAATACTGACCCTAAAAACCTCATTGATTTTCGACTTTTCATCTTCGCTCATATTGCTGCCGCCCCCCTCTTCCCCCCCTTTGGTCCCTCTTTTTCCCCCACCATCGGATACTGCTTCCCCAAAATCCTAGCCACCTCCTCGAGCCCTCGGTCACTGGATCCCACATCCTCGATCCCCCGACTACCTTCCGATCCCCCTCTTTCCCCTACCGTCGGATCCGACTTCTTCGAGCATCCAGCCACCTCCTCGAGCCCCTAGCCCACCTCTCCTTGTCTGCCTTCGGTCCTCCTCTTTCCTCTGCCACTAGATCCGACTTCTCCAAAACCCCAGCCACCTCTTCGAGGCTCAAGCCCTCAGTCTGCCTCCCCGAGCCCTTGACCCTCCTTTTTGAGCCCCCGACCCACCTCCCTCCGATCGCCTCCCTGAGCCCCCAACCTGCCTCCCCCTTCTTTCCCTCATCTTCCTCTTTCCTTCCCCCATTTTTTCTCCTACCGCTGAGCACCATCTCCTACCGCGCAGCACTGCCTCCGTGCCGCAGCACCATCTCCGTAGGTTTGGTGAGTATTAGCAACGACAACAGCGATGGTTCCATAACGATTGCCAAATATCGTTATTTTAAATTTTTTAATATTTTTAAATCAATATTTATAAGATTTAATTTAATTAAATTAAATATTTAAATTAAATTAATTAAATTAATTTTAAATTAATAATATTTAATTAATTTAAATTAATAATATTATTAATAATAATATTAAAATTAATATTATTTTTGAAAGATAAAACCACTCCAGAAAGTTCTTCAACGAGAGTAGTCCTACTACTTTCAACAGTAGGGGTTCGAGGTCGGACCACCCTCGATGGATTGACTTTGATTGACTTATCTACTTTAATGGTGGCTGGAGCAGCTTGATGATAGGATTCTAGGCCCTAGGCCTGATTCAAAGTTTGAAAAAATTTTCGGACCGTACTCAAGGAGGGGTGTGGCCTGACCCAGCCTGGCCTATTTTTAGTTCTATTTACAATCCCACTTAATATTTTGGAACCTTCAAGATGGGATTTGCCTAGATGTCATGCTGGGGTGCTCGCATGGTCTAGTCATCTGGCACGTTCCAAGTCTGCATGCATGGGACGCACGTCCCGACTGTCCCCATTTGCAATGATATCTTTTACTTAAAAATCTAGTATTTTAAAAAATTTAAAAATATTACATTGCATATAATGATAGATCTATCTTTTAATTAATGTATATATATTCTACGATATCTATATATTTATATATTTTGTATGGGTTGAAGAATTATATACCAATTATTTTGATCAATTAACTATCTAGTTTGGATAGTTTGAGAATTGTAATTAATTCTATAGATAATTACAGTAATCAAACGGTATGTTGAGGGTTTGAAAAAAATTTTGAATAGTATTTTTCTTTAGTTCTCCTTACATATCTTCAGCCTATGGAAAGAACTAAGAAAAAATACTGTCAAAATTTTTTTTAATCTCTATTACATATTATTTGATTATTACAATTGACATATAAAATTAATATAATTTTTGAATGGGATAGGACCTTCTATACCTATTAGTTGATGATAGGATGTATTTATTATGTAAGCTATTTTAAGTGATAAAATATTTGATAAGTATTTTGTCTTGTATTTGTATATGCAAAATCTTTAGATCATGTGCCATGGACGGTAGTTGGATAGACCGTTGAGTAGTCGATGGGGTAATTTCTGTTGAATATAAGGAGGATGTCAAGTATTTCTATGATTATATTTTTGAGAATACCGCATTTTTAGTTCAAGGATGGACTCATTGTCCTTATAAGATATATGTCAATAGAGAAATGCTTGATAGGGATACAATAATTGTCTGTTTATATAGGAGTAAATTTATGCCAAACTATAAGCATTGGTACTTGCATGGAGAGACGTGGGAGATAATTGCAAGGGTTATAAGTCAGTAGGACAAGGATACAGATAGAATGGTATACATAATTATAGATGCGACTAGTCATGAATTTGACTGGAATATAGAAGACGATCTGAAAGCTGGCAGCGATGATTTCTATTATTTGCTGAAAGATGTTGATGAACCACTGTGGTCGAAATGTGAAACACACTGTATTATCAACTATGTCAGAGTTGTTGAAATTTAAAGGCCAAGTTTAATATGATGGTCAATTGTTATGATAGGATGATAGCAATAATAAAGAAGATTGCTATCAAAGGATGAGAAGCTTATTAAAAGCTTCTATGCTTCAAAAAAAATGATGAAAGGATTAGACATGGGATATGAGAAGATAGATGTATGTCGTAATGATTGCATATTTTTCTACAAAGACGACCAATTGAAGAGCTCATATGACGTATGCTGTGAAAGTTGATTTAAGTCGAAGTAAGAGGGTAGAAATTAGAAAGACATACCATATAAGGTTCTTCGATATATTCTTCTCACTCCTAGGTTTTGAAGGCTCTACTTGTCTAAGAGTAGTGTCGGGTAGATGAGATGGCATAAAGAAAGAATTCGCAAGCACACGATATGATGAGTCATCCATCACACAATGAGACATGGAAGAAATTTGATGCTTGCCACCCTTTATTTGCTCAAAAATCATGTAATATCCAACTGGATCTATGTATGGATGGATTTACACCGTTCGATCATGTAGTGGCCCCTTATTCATGTTGGCTAGTCTTTATTACTCCATACAATCTGCCACCTAGGATGTGCATGAAAAAATATATCATTTTTTTATATTAGTTATTCTTGGACTATGACACCCTGATAGAAGTATTGATGTATATTTAAGGCCTCTTATTGATGAGCTAAAATTTTTATGGTTCGATGGCATACGTATATTTGATGTATCAAAGAAGCAGAATTTTATAATGAAGGCTGTATTGATATGAACCATTAGCAATTTTTCTACCTATGGGATGCTGTCAGGATAAAGCACTTATAGAAAGCTAGCATGTCCCTATTGCATGGAGAATACAAAAGTATTTCAACTTGAGCATGATCGTAAGCCCTGCTGGTTTGATTATCATCATCAATTTCTCTCTAAACATCATCCTTTTCAAAAGCAGCAGGATAGTTTCAGGAGGAATAAAATAGAGAAGGATAAGATACCCCCACGACTCAGTGGCATGAAAGTATTTCAGAGGATATCTCAAGTAGATGAAGTCTAGTTTGGCATACTATTTGATAAGCAAAAATCTTGGAGGTTCGATAGAACTCATAATTGGGTGAAGCACAATATCTTTTGAGAATTGTCGTACTGGTCCATCAATTTGATCCGTCATAACCTTGATGTCATGCACATTAAAAAGAATATCTTCGATAATATTTTCTACACTGTTATAGATGTCAAGAGCAAAATGAAGGACAATTCCAAGGCCCGAGCAGATGTGAAGAACATATGTAGGCATCCTTTATTAGAGCTGGTTGAGGTGTCTTTGAAAAAAATTTTTGAAGCTGAAAGCAACTTACACCTTAATGAGAGAGCAGTTGAAGGATATATGTGAATGATGCAAAAATCTTAAATTTTTAGATAGTTATGTAAGTAATCTAGCTTGATGCATCAATATCAAAGATTGTAGATTATATAGGCTAAAGAGCCATGATTGCCATATCTTCATGCAACGATTACTCCCATTGGCTTGGCGTGATCTCCTTCTCAATCCTATATGAAGTTTTTTGATCGAATTTAGTCTTTTCTTCATAGACATCTGTGCTACTGAACTATCCACCGACCACATCTTCAATCTTGAGGCTAGTAGTGTAGAGACTATTTACAAGTTGGAGAAGATATTTTCTTCTAATTTCTTCGACTTCATGGAGCATCTCATGATTCATCTAACGTATGAAGCTAGGATTGGGAGACCGATGTAGTAGAGGTGGATGTATCCATTTAAAAGATACATGCACAGTCTCAAGAAGAAAGTAAAAAATAAAATTAGAGTCGAAGGTTCTATTGTGAAGGCTTACACAATTAAAGAAATTTTTAATTTCAGTAGATACTATTTTAATCTCAATGTGTAGATAAAGCTGACTCAAGTAGATCAAAATGATGATGGTGGTGAGAGATCAGAGGTGAAGATCTCAATATTTGCTTATGCCGCTCATGAATTTGGGCATGAGGTTTATCGGATATTGATTGATACTAAAATTCGACAGACAGAGACATATATTTTGCTAAACTGTATGGAGGTCGACTTATATATTGAGTAAATATCCATTACAATCTCAACTCTTTAATCACTTATCATCCTATACTTATCTTATGCATGTATAGGCAATATGATGAGATGCTGAGATGGAATAATTTGATGATAAGTGATTTGTATGATACTGTCATAGGACACCATGATAATTAGTTTAAATTTGACTTTTTTTTAAAAAATAATTAAAAATATGTATAAAGTAATGAGTCGGGTCGATTCCATAGAGAAGGCAATGTTTTTGAAGTTTTGAAAACTTTGATTTTATAAAAGAAAAGAAAGATTTGAGGAAGTAATTGAAGTCAGAAAACATAATTAAAAGTATGAAAAAAGAACTTGGTACTAAGATCTACTATATAGATCTTAGCTTCTACTTACAATAAAAATAAAGAACAAAAATTTAGAGAGCATGAAAATAACTTTTGCATTGATTAAAATCAGAATTTAATAATAAAAAATTTAAAAAAATGAGTAAGAAAGTAAGAAAAATTATAATAAAGACTGGAAGTCAATTGGTGCAGCCTCATTGGAAAGATGATTGATAAACTCTCCTTCCTTCAAACTTCTTAGAGTATGCTGGGCTTTCTCTTCTTCTTCTTCTTTGGATCTAATCTTAGAGATGGTGTAGGCATGGTGGAGATGACGCAGGAAGCAAAGCTCTCTTCTAAGCTCCTCTCTCTTAGAAGCCAACCCAAAACCCTAAGCTTGTGCCACCCCCTCTCTTTATGCCACCCCCTCTCTCTTGGATGATTTTTTTCTTATGGGCTGGGGTCCTTTAAATAGAGCTAGGGCTAGGGTCAATGTGGTCCTTTTTTCTTTATTTAATTCTATGTAGAGCTCTCTTGATTTGGTAAAATGTATCTCCTTTTTTGGAATTAGTTGCATGAAATCTCCTACCTTATTTGTGCTTGCCGCCCCCCTCTCTATGCCGTGCTCTCTCTATTATGGCTGCCAGGGCTTCTCTCTCATGCACCTTAGGGTTAGGGTTTCAAAGGATGGATGGCCGACTAGGATTCTATGATTTCAGGATTTTAAACATCTCCAGTGATTTGAGTATACTTGCCAAATAAGGAAAAACATAAATTAAGTTTCTCATTAAACTTCTAATGGGTGTGAAATTATTTTGGTGCTTAGATTGATCGATTTGCTCGACATCTACTTGCTATAAATATGCTCTAATTTTATATTTTTAAAATTAAAAAATATTTAATTTTATAAAAAAATCTAATTTAGTTATAAACTTAGGTTACATTTGGTGCATTGCCAGGCAGTGGTAATCTGGATTATCTGGTAATCTGGATTACTTACAATCTGGATAGATTACTAGTAATGTTGACTATTGTATTTGGTACACACAGATAATATTATAAAAAAATTATTGAGAATCTTGATTGACATGTTTGGTATGACAATCAGATTATTGGTAATATAACATCAAATTTTTAAAATATTTTTAAATTAAATTATTAATTTAATATTTTTAAACTATTTATTTAATTTTTTAATGATAAAAATTATTATATGAAAAAAAAATTATTATTTTTTAATACTTATTATTATTATTTTTTTTTATAAAAATTATTATTTTTAATCTATTTTTTTATTTTTTCCCTTCTTCCCCTGCATGCCACACCTCGACCCCCTCCCCCTGCCCCCCCACCCGTCTTGCCTCCGGCACCGCACCCTGGCCCCCGGACCACCGTGCTGCCCTGGCCACTGCATCCTGGCCCCATGGCCACCCATCACGCTGCCCCCCCTCCCCGACCCCCCGATCCCTCGGTTGCCCATGCTACCATGGCCATCGCACCCCGACCCCCCGGTCGCCCGTCGCACTGCCACACCTCCCCAACCGCCCAGCCCCTCGACCACCTGTGCTGCCTTGGCCACTGCACCTCGGTCCTCCGACCGCACGCAGTGCTGCCACCCCTCCCCGACCCCCAACCACCTGCACTGCCTTGGCCATTGCCCCTACTCCCCGGCCACCCATCACGCTGCCTTTAGCAAGGCTTACGAAGGTGCTGTAGGAGGCAGGAGGGGCCATCGGATGAGGAGTTGGGGGGGAGGCACGAATGGTGCCATGCGGGGAGGGGGGAGGGGAGGGCAGTTTTATCAAAAAATTTTATTATAAGTGTTGTGATCTAGGTGGTGTGCCCAAGGCCCAGGGGACCAAGGCTAAGGCCAAGGTCCATCATTCATGAGGGCTTCATGGAGGCTCTAGGGCTAGTTGGGCCCTAGGTTGAAAGGCTGTGGGCCTTTCGGGTTCTTGAGGTCTAGGTTATGTGGGCCTCAAGGGACCAACTCTTTATGGGCCAGGTCTGGGCCCAGGATAGGTGAGATTAGGTCGAGTCATGGGTGTACATGGGCTTGGGTTAATCTAATCTCTCATAGAGTTGGTCAAGGGAGTTTTGGGTTTGGGTCACTTGACCCTGTGTTTATATATACATGCACTGTATAGGTTTGATTAAGCTAAGAAATATGAAAATCCTTTCTCCCAAATCTCTCTCTCTCTTCTCCCTCTCTCTTCAGCTATTCTCCATGCCCTAGGAGCAAGAAATCCTAGGGTTTCTTGCCGTCAGGTCAATAGAAGGCAAGAAAAGCAGGGGAGGCGCTAGGGTTTGGAGCCCCTCCCCCTTTGTGCCGCCAACCATATTGCCTCTCCCTCTCTTGCAGCCATCCAAACATTAGGTCCAAGACTTGAAATCTCTTGCTATGAGGTTGGTACAAGTTCTTCTCAGATCTGGAGTTGATCTGAGGTTGTTTGAGTCGTGGGTGAGATCTCCATCAACAGATCTACAGGAAAGGCTGCAGCAGGATAGATCTGCAAGGTCTGGTTCTATCTACCTTCTTCCCTATCTAGAATGCCCTGATTTGAGATCTATGAATTGGAAGACCTCAGTCCAAGCCTGATCTGGTTGGGTACCAGATCTTGAATTTTTTAGAGGTGATCTTAGAGGCGTTCTTCATCTGAAACGAAAGGCTGACGAAGAAGATAGCAACCAAGCTAATTTCGTCAAGGGCCTTCGATCGAGTCTAAAAGTCTCCAGATTTATTTGTTGCTGGTTTTGCTGCACCCAAGGTTCGTGAGAGGAGCCAGGACCGTGCTCCAATAGTTGGTATCAGAGCCACGATGGTGAGGAAGCGGTTTCAAGTGCGAGAAGTTGAAGATTCCAAGTGCTGAAAATTTTTAGCAAGGTGCCATCAAGGTATATTCTACACTTCTTGATTTTATATTGCTTGTTTGGCTTGGATCTAGTCATGGGCAGCAATATGAAGGTCGATTTTGAGAAGTTTGATGGCAAAAAAAAATTTTTCATGTGAAAAATCTGGGTGGAGGATCTTCTGGTGCAAGTAGATCTGGATCAGACTTTGGATGAGAAACCTGAGGGAATGACAGATAGACAGTGGGTATCATTGGAGAAGAAAGCATGCTCGATGATCAGAGGATATTTGGCAGATGCGGTGTTGTATTCAGTGCTGGAAGAAAAGACCCCGAAGGGCCTTTGGTCGAAGTTGCACACCATATATATGGGGAAGAATATATGCAATAAGCTAATGCTGAAGAAGAGGTTGTACAGTCTTCAGATGCAGGAGGGATCTGATGTGATTGGCCACATTCAGAGGTTCGACCAGTTGTGCACGAAGTTGATGAATATCGGGGTGAAGCTGGATGAGGAGGATAAATTTCTGTTGCTTTTGTGTTCGCTGCCTGGATCATATGACTCTTTGGTGACTACACTGCTCTGCGGCAAGGAGACTCTGGAATATGAGGACATGGTCTCGGTGCTGAGGTCTATTGAGCAAAGAGAAAAGTTGACCAGAGATCGGGCTCCCCAGGAGGGTTTGGCAGTAGGAGAGAGGACAGGTAGAGACAGAGGCAGAAGCAAGTCCAGAGGGCGGTCCAAGTCCAGGAAGGGAAAGAAAGAGATGAAATGCTTCAAGTGCAACGAGTTCGGGCACTTCAAGCGAGAATGTCCACTATGGAAGAGCAAGAAGGGAGAAAGAAGTGGCTCAGAATCAGTGAGTGTAGTTGCTGGGCAGTAGGTGGAGGATGATCTACTTGTGGTATCAAATGGTCACAGGCATTACACAGAGGAGTGGACACTAGACTTTGCGTGCTCACATCACTACACACCAAACAGGTCTTGGTTTGCGACATACACCAAGACAGATGAGGGATCAGTGACTCTAGGTGATAATCATCCTTGCAAGGTGGCTGGGATAGGGACAGTCAGGATGAGGATGTTTGATGGGATTGTGAGGACATTGACAAATGTAAAGCACATCCCGGAGCTGGAAAAGAATCTGGTGTCACTAGACTACTTGGAGCGTAGTGGATACAGCTTCAGCAGTAGGGCTAGAAGCGGAGTATTAAACATCTCCAATGGAGCTATGGTGGTGATGAGAGGCAGGAGGTTGGACAATAATCTCTATCGCATGGAGGGATCTGTGATGACGGGAGAGTCTGATGTAGCAGCTGCAGCACAGGACCAGCAGAGGGCTTACAGAATGTGGCACTATCGCCTAGGCCACATAGGTGACAAGGGGCTGAGGGAGTTGAGCAGGAGAGGACTTATCTCTGATCTGGAGGATGGTGCTACAGGGGAGATCTGTGAGCCTTGCCAGATGGGAAAGCAGAGGAGAGTTCAGTTCAACATCAGTACAACCCGCAGTGCAGCCCCTCTGGAGTTAGTACACATGGATGTATGGGGACCAGCCCCAGTTTCAGCTAGGAATGGGGCCAGATATTTCATGATCCTGATTGATGATTTCTCAAGAAAACTCTGGATTTACTTCATGAGAGAGAAGTCAGAGGTCTTCACCAAGTTCAAGATCTGGAGAGCTGAGGTGGAGAAGGAGCAGGGGAGGAGCGTGAAGTGTCTGAGGTTAGACAATGGCGGGGAGTACACCAGCAGAGAGTTCCAGGACTACTGTGAGGAGTGTGAGATCATGAGATACTTCTCAGTTAAGGAGACTCCACAGCAGAATGGGGTGGCCGAGAGGATGAAAAGAATACTTCTGAAAAAGGCACGATGCATGAGGCCGCAGGCAGGGCTTCCAAAGGCGTTCTGGGTTGACACAGTTGACGCAGCGGGTAACTTGGTCAATTGGTCACCTCACACCAGGTTGGATGGCAGGCCTCCAGAGGAGGTGTGGTCTAGGAGGACAGTTGGGTTAGACCATCTATGGGTATTTGGGTGCACAGTCTACGTGCACATTGGAGCTGGTGAGCAGAGCAAGCTAGACACCAGATCACGCAAGATGGTGTTTCTAGGCTATCTGCGAGGAGTTAAGGGATACAGGCTGTGGGATCCCTTGAAAAAGAAGGTCATCATTAGTCAGAATGTGACTTTTGATGAGGAGTCAGTCTTACAGAGGCGAGCAGGTATGGAGGAGCAGCAGGAGTAGGAGGAGGTCCAGCAGGGCACTGCTGGACAGCTTACCTCTTTGATTTTGCCTCTTGCAGGTACTACGGGAGGATATGACATTCAGGTGGAGAACCTATCTAAGGTATCTCCACAGGTGGAGAGGACTCAGACGGATGATCGAGGTGGAGAGATCCAGCAGGAGCGAGCTGGACCGAGGACTGATATCGGTGTTGCCCTATACAAGCCCAAGAGGACCATCAGGCAACCGGACCGATATGGCTTCGAGGAGACACTGTCATATGCCCTGATGACAGTGAATGGAGACCCATATATGTATCAGGAGGCTATTGAGAGCCAGTACAGAGAGTGGTGGGTCCAGGCGATTTTCGAGGAGATGCAGTCTCTCCACCAGAACCAGACGTGGCGATTGGTGCAGTTGCCACAGGGAAAGAGGCCCATTGGCTGCAAATGGGTCTACAGTCGCAAGGAAGGGCCTTCAGCAGGGAGGTATTAGATTCAAGGTGAGGTTAGTGGCCAAGGGATACTCCCAGAAGGAAGGCATCGACTTCAGCGAGGTCTTCTCTCCCGTCGTCAGACATACTTCCATCAGAGTGTTACTGAGCATTATAGCAGCTCAAGATTTAGAGCTGGAGCAGATGGATGTCAAGACGGCGTTCCTCCATGGGCATTTGGAGGAGAGGATTTACATGGAGCAGCCACCCGATTTCAGGGATCCAGGATCAGAGGAAAAGGTTTGTTTATTGTAGAAGTCGCTGTACGGGCTGAAGCAGTCGCCGAGGCAATGGTACAAGCGGTTCGACTCCTATGTGCGCAGTATTGGACTTTTCAGGTGCGAGTTTGATCCCTATGTTTATGTTCAGTCTCTTGAGGATGGTTCTAGGGTGTTCCTACTCTTGTATGTGGATGACATGCTTATAGCATGCAAGAGTAGGAAGGTTGTGCAGGATCTGAAGGCATCCTTATCTTGAGAGTTTGAGATGAAGGATTTGGGCCCTGTAAGAAAGATCCTAGGCATGGAGATTTTCAGAGACCGAGCCCGGAGGGTGCTGCATCTATCTCAGGGGGGCTACATACAGAAGGTCTTAGAGAGGTTCGGGATGAAGGGAGCAAAGTCGGCGGAGCTGCCACTTGCTGGTCACTTCAGACTCTCGAAGATCATGGCACCACAGACTAAGGTGGAGGCTCAGGAGATGGAGATAGTTTCTTATGCTTCAGGAGTTGGGAACTTGATGTATGCGATAGTCTGTTGTAGGCCAGACATCGCTCATGCAGTGAGTCAGGTTAGCAGGTTCATGGCACAGCCTGGCAGGGAGCACTGGAGAGCTCTGAAGTGGATATTCAGGTACCTGACGAGTTCAGTTGGAGTTGGCATCTGCTACGAACAGCGAGGAGGTGCATTGGGATACTCTGACATATCCAGAAAGGCTCAGGGACTGATTGACAGTTATGTAGATGCAGACTTCGGTGGAGATGTGGATACCCGGAGGTCTACGACAGGCTTCATCTTTAGCCTGTATGGAGGTCCTATTTCTTGGAGATCGAGTTTGCAGCCTATCACGGCCCTATCCACTACAGAGGTGGAGTACATCGGACTGACAGAAGTAGCTAAGGAGGTAATTTGGCTGAAGGGTTTGTTAACGGAGATGGGCCTTACTCAGGAGGCCATTAGAGTGCACTGTGACAGCCAGAGTGCACTTCTATTAGCACAGAACTCAGTCTATCATGCAAGGATAAAGCACATCGACATTCGATATCATCAGATCAGGGAGCTTGTGGAGGATGGCGAGGTGGAGCTGGTAAAGGTACACACCAAGGAGAATCCAGCTGATGCACTTACGAAGGTACTTCCATGGGACAGCTTTCAGAGATGTGTTGAGCTGATTCGGCTGATGGACAGAGTGGAGCTGGTTGAGGCCTTGGGACACCAAGGTGGAGATTGTTGTGATCCAGATGGTGTGCCCAAGGCCCAGAGGACCAAGGCTAAGGCCAAGATCCATCATTCATGAGGGCTTCATGGAGGCTCTAGGGCTAGTTGGGCCCTAGGTTGAAAGGCTGTGGGCCTTTCGGGTTCTTGAGGTCTAGGTTATGTGGGCTTCAAGAGACCAACTCTTTATGGGCCAGGTCTGGGCCCAGGATAGATGAGATTAGGTCGAGTCATGGGTGTACATGGGCTTGGGTTAACCTAATCTCCCATAGAGTTGGTCAAGGGAGTTTTGGGTTTGGGTCACTTGACCCTGTGTTTATATATACATGCACTGTATAGGTTTGATTAAGCCAAGGAATATGAAAACCCTTTCTCCCAAGTCTCTCTCTCTCTTCTCTCTCTCTCTTCAGCTATTCTCTACACCCCAGGAGCAAGAAACCCTAGGGTTTCTTGCCGTCAGGTCCATAGAAGGCAAGAAAAGCAGGGGAGGCGCTAGGGTTTTGAGCCCCTCCCCCTTTGTGCCGCCAACCATATTGCCTCTCCCTCTCTTGTAGCCACTCAAACATCAGGTCCAAGATTTGGAATCTCTTGCTACGAGGTTGGTACAAGTTTCTCTCAGATCTGGAGTTGATCTGAGGTCGTTTGAGGCACGGATGAGATCTCCATCAACAAATCTACAGGAAAAGCTGCAGCAGGACAGATCTGCAAGGTCTGGTTCTATCTACCTTCTTTCCTATCTAGAATACCCTGATTTGAGATCTATAAATTGGAAGACCTTGGTCCAGGCCTGATCTGGTTGGATACCAAATCTTGAATTTTTTAGAGGTGATCTTAGAGGCATTCTTCATCTGGAACGAAAGGCTAACGAAGAAGACAACAACTAGGCTGATTTCGTCAAGGGCCTTCGATCGAGTCCAGAAGTCTCCAGATTTGTTCGTTGCTGGTTTCGCTGCACCCAAGATCCGTGGGAGGAGCCGGGACCGTGCTCCAACAATAAGATTACCTCATGGGAGGTAATCTGGATAGCCACCCCTCCTCTTGGTAATCTAGATTATCTCCTATGAGGTAATCTGGATTACCAACCCAAAAAGCATACCAAACATGATAATCTGATGGGGCCTTTTTAAATTGCTAGCAATGTGGATTGATTGCTAGCTACCAAACACAATCTTAGGATTTTTGAAGATGTTAGCACCATTAACTACCTAAAATATCTAAAATAAATATATAAATATATAACTTATCGTGCCCTCCAACTTATTCATTGCTAGTCCCTTAGCAATGCAATAAAAATATAAGTTTTGATTTATCACCATGTTTCATTGAGATCCTCCTTTACAAAAATAAATTTAGGATTGAAAGTCGAAAAGTTTAGCAAGTATCACTAATTAAGTATGGAGTTTCAGAAATAAATTTTATATTCAGTACAATCAGAAACTTTCTTAAAATACATCTAAAGATCTACAGCACTTGTGTTTGTGATGACTAATTTAGCATTTGGGTGCTAGCTTATAAAGGACAAATGTATCTTCTCTTATTACCTATTTTGGTTAATTTTCTATACACCCCCAAATTAAACTCATGAACTAAGGTAGCTTTCAATTGCCTTTTTTTTTTTAAGTGGTGCTGAGCATCCTGACTTTTCCTTCACCATTTGATGCAAACCTCCACACTTGACTTAAGTGCAAAGACCCAGCTACTAAGCTTAAGATAATCTATATATACTCTGTGTTTTATACTTTTATTTCAAGTATATAGCTCTTTCCTCAAATTCAAGTTTTTTTAATTAGAATGTACATCAATCATCAATTTTAAGTGATAATTGAATCCTCAGTTAGCTTGACAATTAATATCTACTTTACCTCGTCAATGCGTATGTGCAATCGAAAGTGCTGATAGCCTTTAGGTGACTTAAGTAGTCCTGAGCATAGTCTGACCAACTAATCTACTCTTTGACTCGCTACAGTCATTAGCAAATATTTTTTAACTCTATTATTTTTTCTAGTCTATTTTGTTCAAGATTTTCTTTCTTAACGCATGATTTATTCAAGAAAAAAATTTTCTTTTAAAGTTCAAAAGATTTTTTGAAAAATTTTTAAAAGATTTTTTCTACCCCCCAACTTAAATGCCATTATCCCTATTGGTATATATAAATTAATAAAATAAATTCAAATCATAAGAACAAAAAGAAATATATTAGGAGAGAAACAACCTGAGAAGAGGAGCTCATCATCAATATAAAGGCTGAAATTTTTTTTAGCCGCATAAAAAATACATATTGGGTTGCCTCCCAACAAGCGCTAAGTTAACTGTCTTCAGCTAGACACAGTGTAGCCTAGTTCAATGTGGATCTGTTAATGTCACTTGGTCAATGGTTTGATTTGGTGATATCCCTTCAATATATGGTTTCAATCTTTGATCATTTATCTTCAAGAAATATTCAGATCTAGGATCATAAAGTTTGATTACACCATATGGAAACACTTGATTTACTATGTAAGGTCTATCCCATCTAGATCTCAATTTTTTCAAAAACAATCAGAGCCTTGAATTAAATAACCAAACTTGTTGATTTGGCTTAAAGGTTTTCCTCGAAATATGTTTGTCATGAAAGGCTTTCATTTTTTCTTTATAAATCCATGTATTTTCATAAGCCTCTGATCTCAATTCATCCAATTCACTCAGTTGCAACATCTAGTTGGAATCAACTTGTTTTAAATCAAAATTCAGTTGCTTGATCGTCCAATATGCTTGATGTTCAAATTCTTCTAAAAGATGATATGCTTTTCCATAGATCAGTCTGTAGGGAGACATTCTAATAGGATTCTTATAAGCTGTCCTATAGGGCCATAATGCATCATCTAATCTATCTGACTAATCTCTACAATTGGACCTAATAGTCTTTTATAAGATATTCTTGATCTTTCTATTGGATATTTCTACTTGGTCACTTATTTGTGGATGATACGGTATGGCTATCTTATGTGTGACCCCATATTTTCATAGCAGCATTCGAAACTGGTAGTTTGTGAAGTGGGTACCTCTGTAACTAATGATAGCTTGTAGAAATCTGAACCTAGAAAAGATATTCTTTTAAACAAATTTTATGACTATCTTATGATCATTTGTGTTGGAGATGTCTGGCCAGGACACCACCACTATAGGACTTTTTCTATACCACTCGCGTCACAGCAAAAAAAAAGAAAAAAATAATACAGATACAATCAGGTACATGGAATAGCCTAAGTGCTACTTCTATGGGGTATGCAAGCTACATTATGAAAGAGAAAATAATATAAGAGGAGGACACCCACTCTTAACTCTCATATACACACCTCTCTCAATTAGAAGCTATCCTCATAAAAGCTCTTTTAAATCCCCCAAGAAGATCCTCTCACAGGCTTGCCAGTATCAGGATCCTCAATGCCCCTGGATACTTTCTGTGAAGTGAACCGCTATATTATGCCTCTCCGCAGCTGCTCTACTTGATGCTTATTTTGCCTCCAATCTCTTGTCGGTGCTCTGCCTGCTATACACCCTTGGTGCTTTGTCCGACTCACTACCGACGACTGCCTGAGGTCTCTCAGCTCTCCTTTGAGAAACTCATAGTTTTGTTCGCCCATAAGACCCTATTTAAAGGTCCAACCCCACATCAAAATAGCTTAAAAATGGAGTTCGAATTGGAGTTCAAACAGGCTCTCAATCCTGTTTGAACACCAAGTCCTAGCACCCTTAGGAAATCCCTTTTATTGGATCTGCACTTGACGCACAGCCATGCATCTGCAACCTGCTTTCCATGGGACTACTGTAGCTAAGATACAGTACATGTGCCCCACAATTTTTTCCTGTGGACCTCTTAGAGGTCTATGGGCTGCCATGGTCCGCAATAACAGGAGCCGGTGCACCATGGATCGGAAGGAGAAAAATACGGCCTGGGCCACCTCCTGCTCGCAGACCTCACACATGCTTGCATGCTAGGCTGTGGGCCTGGCTGTGCTGCAGCTCCCTATCCTTCTTCGAGCCTATGTGCTGCAGGCCCTGTTGGTCTGCATGCTGCATGTCCCACTGCTCTATGTCTCCAGTTCCTCACGATGTGCTCTTTGAGCTGGGATTCTTCGCATCTGCATTCCACTCCTGTGGATCGAATTCGAGATATTTTTTTCAACAATCTCCACCACGACTCGATATTCAGTCTCTATCTGACTTTGAGAGCTTTTGGATCTTCTCGCCCCCATACCCTGGGGCAATCACTTGCTACTCATTAATGGGCAAATATGGAAGTCGAGCTAGGCCACTCGATCTCATCTCCATCACGTATTGTGCACCTCTTGACCTAAGACCTGCTCAGGATAATCACCTGACGACGTCACTCATTGTCCTCTCGAGTCTCCCATCCCTTGCCTGATCTATCTTCATCTGGAGCTCCACCTCATACTGGGCTCCTCCTGACATCCTCTATGTAGACAGCTTCTCCTTGCATAAGAGAGCATCGATCAACCCTTTGTGATTAATCTTCATGTTGATTGCGTCTGTCTTCTTCATCTTCGATCTTGACCATCACTGTCGCAACCTGCGTTGGTACCAATTGTTGGGGATATCTAGTCAGGACACCACCATCGTAGGACCTTTTCGATACAACTTACATCACAATAGGAAGAAAGAAGAAAATAATATAGACACAATCAGCTACGTGGAATAGCCCAAGTGCTACTTTCATGGGGCATGCAAGCTTCACTATGAAAAAGAAAATAATACAAGATGAGAATACCCACTCTCAACTCTCTTATGCACACCTCTTTCAACTAGAAGTTACCCTCATAAAAGCTCTCTCAAATCTCCTAAGGAGATCCTCTCAAGACCTGCCAGTATCAGGATCCTCGATGCCCCTGGATGCTTCCTGTGGAGCGAACCACTACATCATGCCTCTCCGCAGTTGCTTTGTCTAACGCTTTGTTCTGCCTTGAATCTCCTGTCGGTGCTCTACCTCCATCTGCTCTGCCTGCTACACACCCTTGGTGCTCTGTCGAACTCACTCCCGACGACTGCCTGAGGTCTCTCGGCTCTCCCCTGAGCCACTCATAGTTCTATTCACCTAGGGGATCCTATCTAAAGGTCCAACCCCACGTCAAAATAGCATGAAAATGGAGTTCGAATTGGACTTCAAACGAGCTCTCAATCCTGTTTAAACACCAAGTCCCAGTGCCTTTAGGAAATCCCTTTTATTGGACCGCACTCAACCCATAGCTGCGCGCCTGTGACCCACTTTCCATTGGATTACTATGGCTAAGCTATAGTACATGTGCACTGCAATTTTTTCCTGTGGACCTCTTAGAGGTCTACAGGCTACCTAGGTCCACGATAATGGGAGCTGGTCCATCGTGGATCGGAAGGAGAAAAATGTGGCCTGGGCCACCTGCTGCTTGCGGGCCGTGCATGTGCTCGCACGCTGGGCTTGGGCCTGGCTGGGCTGCATGCTTGGCTGGGTCGGGCGCTGCAGCTCCCAATCCTTTCTTCAGGCCTACGCACTATGGGCCCCACTGCTCTGCATGTTGCATGTCCCACTGCTCCATGTCTTTGGGCTCCTTGCAATGCGCTTTTCGAGCTGGGATTCTTCGCATCTGGGTTCTACACCTGTGGATTGAATTCGTGGTAATTTTTCCAACAATTGGTTCATGTTGCCATTGCCTCAATCTATTTAGAAACATAATCAACGGCCATCAAAATGTATATAAAACCATTAGAGGGTGGAAAGGGTCCCATGGAATCAATTTTTCAAACATCAAAAATTTTAACTATCAAAATGAGGTTCAAAGGCATCATGTCTTTCTTTGAAATATTTTCTAAAGCTTGACACCTACGACATTCCTGGCTTAAAGTATAGCCATCCTTAAATAATGTGGGTCAGTAAAAATTACTTTGCAATACTTTGACCATAGTTTTCTGACTAAAAAAATATCCTCCGTAAGTAAGAGTGTGATAGAATTGTAAGATACTCAGTTGTTCAGACTCAGGAACACACCTACAAATGATCTGATCAGCATAAATTCAAAAAAGTTTAGGATCTTACCAAAAATAATACTTGATTTGAGCAAAGAATCAATCTTTTTCATTTTAGGACCAGCCATCAGAAATTTATCCAACTGCTTAGTAAGTAATAATATCTGGAAACTAAAGGGTCTTTGTGTGTGAAACTGTTAGAAGTTGCTCATCTAAAAAAGATTCTCCAATCGATGTAGTTTCACAATCTTTAACTAGAATCCTAGATTAGTGGTCTACAACAATATTTTCAGATCCCTTCTTTTCTCAAGTTTCAATATCAAATTTTTGTTGTAGTAAGATCTATTTAATCAATCATAGTTTAGCATCTTTCTTTGAGAGCAGGTATCTCAAAGCTGCATGATTTGAATAAACCATAATCTTTTATCCTAACAGATATGATTGAAACTTCTCTATGGCAAACACTATAGCTAACAACTCTTTCTCGATTGTGGTATAATTCATTTGAATTTCATTCAGAGTTCTGTTGGCATAATAAATCACTATGAGATATTTGTTTATCCTTTGGCCCAAGACAACTCTGATAAAATCTGAAGCATCGCACATAATCTCAAAAGGTAGTGACCAGTTTGGGGGTTGGATGATTGGGGCTTTCGTCACAGCTTCTCTCAAAAACTCATAAACCTTAAGACAATCTTCATCAAAGTTAAAAAGAACATCCTTAGCGAGCAGATTACACAAAGGACAGGATATCTTGAAAAAATCTTTAATGAAGCAATGGTAGAGTCCTGCATGGCTAAGAAAAGATCGGATTTGTTTGACAGAAGTGGATGGAGGAAGTTTAGAACTTAGTTCGATTTTTACTTTATCAACCTCAATCTCTCTTTTAGACACAATATGCCTTAAGACGATCTCCTCTTGAAACATGACATGGCTCTTCTCTCAGCTTAAAACTAGATTGGTCTCAATGCATCGTTTTAACATTCTCTTCAAATTGTTAAGATAACTCTCAAAGGATTCTCCAAAGACTAAAAAATCATCTATGAATATCTCTAAGAAATCTCCTACCATGTCTGAAGATTTTGATATCATGCACTTTTGAAAGATTGCAGGTGCATTACACAGTTCAAAAGGCATTCTACAGAAAGCAAAGGTTCTATAGGGACATGTGAATGTGGTCTTTTCCTGGTCTCCTGGGTATATTGCTATCAGATTATATCCTGAGTATCCATCTAAAAAATAGAAACATTATTGGCCAGCTAGTCTCTCCAGAATTTGGTTAATAAAGGGTAAGAAAAAATGGTTTTTGTAGGTGATTGTATTGAGTTTTCTATAATCTATACAGACACGCCACTTAGTGAAAAGTCATGTTGGCACTAGGTCTCTATGGTCAGTGCGGACAACTGTGAGTTTAGATTTCTTTGAAACAACTTGCATAGGACTCACCCAGTGACTGTCAGAAATAGGATAAATGACATCGACATCTAACTATTTAGTTACCTCCTTCTTGACTACCTCTTGCATGTTCAGGTTGAGCCATCTTTGCATCTCTCAAATTGGTTTGGCATTGTCTTCTATATAAATATGGTGCATGTATATCGATGGATTAATATCTTTCAAATCGACAATGGTCCAACCTATGGCTTCTCTATTTATTTTCAAAACATTCAACAATTAGTCTTCCTGCTCAGGGGTTAGGTCAGAAGTAATGATTATTGGCAAGATTTTTTTAGATCTTAGAAACACATACTTAAGTGATTCAGACAAAGATTTCAGTTTAAGTTATGGTGGGGCCTGAATCGAAGGACATAATGGTTCAGTTTCTAGCTCAGATAATGGCTCAATTCTCATTGATCAAGGCAATAGATGTGATGGGTGAGGTGAATCAAGCAGGATATTCACCTCTTGAACTTGGGTTTCTTTAATGGGCTCATCCAAAAAATCATCTTTCATCAAATCTAAGGAAGAATCGGACTCAACATCTCATCTATTAGATTAATTATAGAATAGCTTTTCTCTTTTAAGCGTACTTCAAGATATTAAAAATGTTGATTCTCATCTTTTGATCCCCAGAAAAAATATCCATGGTTCTTGTTTTATAATTATTGTTGATATTGGCAGTGGCTAGAAATGGACGACCTAGAATTATGGGATTCTGATTCAGCTCTTGGAATAGTTGTATATCAAGTATGAGAAAATCTACTGAAAAATAATATTTATTTACTCTAACTAGGATATCCTCAATCAGACCACATGGCATCTTTACAGATCTATCAGTTATTTACAAAATAATCGATGTGGATTTCAGTTCTCCTATTTCAAATTTTTCATAGACCGAGGTTGGAAATAGGTTCATACTAGCTCCTAAATCTAATAGGGCTCGATTGAAGATGATACCTCCAATAATATATGAAATCAAAAGAGCATTAGGATCTTTCATTTTCTGAGGTAATAGATTCAATAGGATTGCACTTACTTTCTTAGACAACATAATTTTCTTTATGGTTTGTGACTGATGCTTTTGGATGTAAAATTTTTTAAAAAATTTAGCATAAATTGAAATGTGCTGAATTACATCGAGGAGGGGTATATTAATATGAACTTGCTTAAATAATTCGATTAGCTCCTCGTTGCATGCTCCTTATTTTTTATGGAAAGAACCGGCTTCTATGGCAGAAGAGAATGAAACTCTAGGTTTATATATCTCTGATAACTCATCTATTCTCTTCTTTTCTTTATTTCTCTTACTCAGATTAGAACCAGCATCAGTATCAGTTCTGGACTCAAGTTCTTCTATATGGTTAGTCTCAGTGCCAATCTCTTCTTCTAAGTTTATATTTTGACTAGCATCAGTACTAGCCTCTTTCATCTGATCTTGGTATGGGTTCTTAGGAATCCTACCACTTCTAAGCTCAGAAATTACTTTGGCATTCTCAAATTAGAGATTTTTAGGTGGGTCATTGGATTGATGACTAGGTCCATGTGGTTGATGGACATTGGGTGGGTTGTTCTTGGGATTCGCTATTGGTTGGCTCGATAATTGATCTGGTTCTCTCCTCATGGTGGACTCAGCTAACTATCATGTTGAAATTTGAAATTTGGTGCATGCATATGTATTTTAAAAACTTTATTTTTTAAACATCACAGTGGAGAACAAGACTAAAAAATTTTTAATCAAAATTATACATGCATGAAAACATAAAACCATATGGATCTATCTCAGATGTTGAAATTGATATATGCTAAAATTTAAATTATGATCAAATCACATACCTGTTTCATAATCTTTTTCTTCAAATCTGAATCTGGAAGAGAAGAGGTTCTTTCTTAACTGCACAAGTATCCGGCCTCTATGAGTATCCACTCGAAATCAATCTGGAATAGTCCTCTTCAATCAAAATTTTTTTCTCCAAAAATTCAGTCTGCTGAATTTGAACGAAACTTGGATTGCGATCAATACTTGATCTCTTTCCTTGATCTTCTTCTTTTCCTCTTCTCTAACCTTTCTTCTTACTTTGTGCTACTACAAAACACCAGCAACCAGCAATGGATGGGATGCCCAACAACTTGGGCATTGTTGCTCCTAGATTGATTTTGATGACTACAAAACAGTTGGAAGGGATACAAATAATTTTTATGTGAAAAAGACCTTATGCTCTACAGGGGCAAAATTATAATTTCATCAAAACTCTGATTTGATAGCATCATCGGGTAGAACAAATGATATGTAATCTATTGGTGAAAGTTTCATGGTTTTTGGACTTATATTTTTGGAGTTATGAAGGTTTGAAGTTCATGAGTCGACTCATGAGTCAACTCATGAAACTATGAGCTGATTGGCACGCAAAGATTAGCCATGGCACGCTGGTTTTCTGGCTTGGCACGACCTGTGAGTCGACTCATGAGTCGACCCACAAGGCATGAGTCGACTCATGAGTCGACCTCTGCTGTTTTGGGCCAAGAAAATCCAGAAACCCAATCTCTGGACTTTGCAACAGAGGTCGACTCATGAGTCGACCCCTGAGGCATGAGTCGACTCATGAGTCGACTCATATGACGGGATTTGCCTGTAACGACTAGTTTTTGGCCAGATTTGGTTGCTTTTTAATGCTGCTTTTTGTGCTCTAACGGCTCTTTTTCTGCCTAGTTTGTTTTTCCTTGTCTCTTAAGGCTATAAAAGGTTTCAAAAGGTGGAAAACAAAAGCAAGAGAGATCCAAATATCCAAGAGGCATTCAAGTGATTTCAAAAGAAAAAATCAAGAGCATTCAAGAGGGCATTCAAGTGCATTCAAGAGAAGGTTTTTCAAGCCAACTACTCAACATCATTCAAGAGCTCATTTAAAGCCTTCAAGAAGCCATCAATCAAGCTCACCAACTCCTCAAGCATTTACTTCATCTCTCATCCACTTTGAGGAAATCCAAGAAGGGCTTCTTCATTTGAGTAAAGCGTATTTATTATTATATTCGCTCACTTAAGGAGCTATTCTTGTACTTATTTGTGCTCTAAACTGATTTTATCTTGTGAGTAATTGTTTTTGTTTTGGAGGGTTTCCAAAACAAGGAAAGGTTGATCCGAACCTGAAATCGGAGTGTATTGGGTTGGCTTGTACCCGGAAAACAAGTGGACTAGCTTGGGATAGCTAGTGTCAGAGTTTTCGACGGTTGTATTCGGGTTGAATACAAAGTATAGTGGATTGGAATTCCCAAGTAGGAGCTTGGGGAGTGGATGTAGGTGCAAGGTTGGCACCGAACCACTATAAATCATTGTGTTTGTGGCATGCTTTATTGTTTCTCTTTAATTCTCCATTATATCCTTGCATTCTTATTTTAAGTAATTAATCTCAAACTAAAGTCTCTCTCCTCATTCATCAAGCTTTTGATATATAATTTTTACAAGTAATTAGTTAAGCCTAAAATTTTTAAAACCCAATTCACCCCCCTCTTGGGTTGCATAGCTGGGCAACAAGTGGTATCAGAGCCCGGTGCTCTAGCCCTTCTTTGATCTAACAATCAAAGAGTCAAAGATCTATGGCAACCCACGTCGGCACTTCTCTAGCCGAGGGGCAATCTACCAACCGACCTCCACTTTTCAATGGGTCTAACTACACCTATTGGAAAGCTCGGATGAAGATTTTTATACAAGCACTAGACTATGATATGTGGAGTATCATAGTGAACGGTCCATACACACCCACCAAGATAATAGATGGTGAGGAGTCAACCAAACCCGAAAGAGAATGGGATGAGGTTGATAAGAAATTGGCACAGTTAAATGCTAAAGCTATGAATGTTCTTTATTGTTCACTTGATGCAAATGAATTTAATCGCATTTCTACCTGTGCATCTGCTAAAGAAATATGGGATAGGTTAGAAATAACCCATGAGGGAACAAATCAAGTAAAGAAGTCTAAAATAAACATGCTTGTACATAAATATGAGTTATTTAAAATAGAGCATGATGAGTCCATAACTGCTATGTTTACTCGCTTTACTGATATAATTAATGGTTTGAAGAGTCTTGGCAAATCTTATACTAACAGTGAGCTTGTAAGGAAGATTCTCAGGTCATTGCCAAGAACCTGGGAAGCCAAGGTGACTGCTATCCAAGAAGCAAAGGACTTGAACACTCTACCTCTAGAAGAGCTTCTTGGATCCTTGATGACTCACGAGCTTAGCATGAAGCAACATCAAGAGGATGAAGTCAAAAAGAAGAGAACCATTGCCCTCAAATCCACAGCCTCTCCTGATGAAGAAACTGACGACACAGAAGATGAAGAACAGGATGAAGAAATGGCACTCATCACCCGAAGATTCAAGAAGTTCCTAAGAAAGAGGAAACAGGGGATGAGAAAGAGACCTTTCACAAAAGGGGAACAAAGCAAAGAGAAAGAAAAAGATCAACCCCTTATATGCTATGAGTGCAAGAAGCCGGGGCATTTCAAATCCGAATGTCCACAATTGAAGAAAGGTCCCAAAAAGTTCAAAAAGAAGGCAATGATGGCCACATGGAGTGCGAGCGACGACTCAAGCTCCGATGAGGAGACCTCAACAGAACAAGCCAATCTGTGCCTTATGGCACACGATAATGAGGTAATTTCTGAAACCCCTAGTGAATTTACTTTTGAAGAATTGCATGAAGCCTTCAATGATTTAATTGATGAATTGAAGAAACTAGGAATGAAAAACAAAGAACTAAAACTGAAAAATCAGTCTTTAGTAAAACAAGCAGAAAATCTTTCAGTTGAAAAATCTACTTTGCTTCAAGAGAACCAAAGCCTAAAGAATGATATTAATAAGCTGAAACCTATAGTAGATAAATTCACCTTAAGTTCAAACAAACTAAATATGATTCTTGAAAATCAAAAGGCCGTATATGATAAGGCCGGACTTGGCTATAACCCCTTAAAGAAACAAAAATTTCTGAAAAATATTTATGTAAATTATTCAAGTAACAAGCCTACCAATACTACTTGTTTTAAATGTGGTAGAATAGGACATAAATCTTACACTTGTGCAAACATAACTGTAAAGAAAATATGGGTTCCAAAAGGAACCATCTTGACTAACCAAAAAGGACCCAAGAAAGCTTGGGTACCTAAAACAAAAACTTGATATTTGTTTGTAGGTGTGTCTAGCATCCCATGGAGAAAACAGGAAATGGTATCTGGACAGTGGATGCTCGAGACACATGACTGGTGATGAATCACAATTCATCACGCTTGATGCTAAGGATGGAGGGATGGTCACCTTTGGAGATAATGGCAAAGGAAAGATCATCGGGATAGGTAACATTGGTATCACTCCCTCCAAATATATTGAAAATATTTTGTTAGTTAAAGGTTTAAAGCATAACTTACTTAGCATTAGTCAATTTTGTGATAAAGGGTATAAAGTAGTTTTTGAATCATCTGTTTGTATTGTGACTAGTCCTATTAATGATGGCATCAAATTTATAGGACATAGACATGGCAATGTTTATATGGTAGATCTAAATGATTTAGCCAAATTAGACATGCAATGCCTAGTATCCTTAAATGCTAAAGTTAATGAGACTAGTTGGCTTTGGCATCGTAGACTTGCTCACATTAGCATGCATTCTCTTTCAAAATTAATTAAGAAAGAATTAGTTCATGGCTTGCCTAAACTGAATTTTGAAAAAGATAGGATTTGTGATGCATGTCAACTAGGTAAGCAAACTAGAGTTTCATTTAAATCCAAAAACATTGTTTCAACTTCTAGACCATTAGAGCTTTTGCATATGGATTTATTTGGACCAACTAGAATCACAAGTCTAGGAGGAAAATGATATGATTTTGTAATAATAGATGATTATTCACGTTTTACTTGGGTTTTCATTTTGGCACACAAAGATGAAACTTTTCATATTTTTACTAAATTTCATCGAAAAGTCACTAATGAAAAAGGATTTTCAATTCAAAATATTAGAAGTGACTATGGAACTGAATTTGAAAATCAAGACTTTGAAAAATTTTGTGATGAAAATGGAATCGGCCATAACTTCTCTGCTCCTAGAACACCCCAACAAAATGGGGTAGTTGAAAGAAAAAACAGAACCTTAGAAGAAATGGCCCGTACCATGCTTTGTGAAAGCAACCTTCCAAGATATTTTTGGGCGGAAGCTATTAACACAGCATGTTACATTCTAAATCGTGCTTTAATTAGACAATTTTTTAAGAAAACCCCCTATGAACTTTGGAAAGGAAGAAAACCAAATATTGCATATTTTCATGTTTTTGGTTGCCGATGTTTTGTATTAAATAATGGTAAGGAAAGACTTGGTAAATTTGATGCAAAATCAGATGAAGCAATCTTTCTGGGTTACTCCTCTACTAGTAAAGCTTTTAGAGTTTTTAATAAAAGAACTTTAGTAGTTGAGGAGTCCATTCATGTTGTCTTTGATGAATCTAACGATCTTCCTTCAAGGAAGAATGAGGGTGTTGATGATGCAGATCCATTAATAGAAGGTATGAAGGAGATCACTCTGAAAGATTCAGCCACTCCAGAGGACAAGGAACAAGAAGACAAACAAGATGAGATAGGTGAGAAAATTCAAGAACAACCTCAAGGTACAAATGACCTACCCAAGGAATGGAGGTATGTTCACAACCACCCTAAGGAGTTAATTATTGGTGATCCTATGCATGGTGTAAAAACTCGCTCTTCACTTAGAGATGTGTTTAATCATTGTGCTTTTGTATCTCATTTTGAACCTAAAACTATTGAAGAAGCTGAAAAAGATCATAATTGGATTAATGCAATGCAAGAGGAACTTAATCAATTTGAAAGAAATAATGTTTGGACTTTGGTTTCAAGACCTAAAAACTGTTCAATAATTGGCACAAAATGGGTCTTTAGAAATAAATTAGATGAGCATGGTAATGTTATTAGAAATAAAGCAAGATTGGTTGCTAAAGGATATAATCAAGAAGAAGGGATTGATTTTGATGAAACCTTTGCACCAGTAGCTAGATTAGAAGCCATTAGACTTCTACTTGCATATGCTTGCTTTATGAAATTCAAATTGTTTCAAATGGATGTTAAAAGTGCATTTTTAAATAGATTTATTGCTGAAGAAGTTTATGTAGATCAACCCCCTGGATTTGAAAATCATGCCTTTCCTAATCATGTTTTTAAATTAAATAAGGCTTTATATGGATTAAAACAAGCACCTAGAGCATGGTATGATAGACTAAGCAAATTTTTACTAAATAATAGTTTCTCAAGAGGCAATGTGGATACAACTCTATTTATTAAAAGAAACCAAAATGATATGCTAATTATACAAATTTATGTTGATGACATAATTTTTGGGTCTACTAATGAATCCCTTTGTCAAGACTTTGCTAAGCTTATGCAGGGAGAGTTCGAGATGAGCATGATGGGAGAACTCACCTTCTTCCTCGGACTCCAGATCAAACAATCAAAAGAGGGAATCTCCATCACCCAAAGCAAGTACACCAATGAACTACTCAAAAGATTTGGAATGGAGAACTCCAAACCCATTGGCACACCAATGAGTCCCTCATGTAAGCTTGACAAGGACGATGAAGGTAAATGTGTAGACTTAAAATACTATAGAGGTATGATTGGATCATTATTATATTTAACTGCAAGTAGGCCTGATATCATGTTTAGTGTTTGTTTATGTGCTAGATATCAATCTAATCCTAAAGAATCTCATTTGAATGCTGTTAAAAGAATCCTTAGATACTTAAATGGTACTCAAACTTTAGGGTTATGGTACTCTAAGGACTCACAAATAGATTTATTAGGATATTCTGATGCTGACTTTGCTGGATGTAAATTAGATAGAAAAAGCACAAGTGGAACTTGTCAATTTCTTGGAGTTAACCTAATCTCATGGTTTAGCAAGAAACAAATTTCGGTAGCACTGTCTACGGCTGAGGCCGAATACATTGCAACCGGAAGTTGTTGTGCTCAAATCTTGTGGATTAAGCAACAACTCGAAGACTTTGGAATTAAACTTAATGAAATACCAATAAGATGTGACAACACAAGTGCCATAAATCTATCTAAAAATCCTATTCAACACTCAAGATCCAAACATATTGAAATAAGACATCACTTCATAAGAGAACATGTTCAAAACAAAAATATAATTCTTGAATATGTTTGCACCGAAAATCAATTAGCTGATATCTTTACAAAGGCCCTTAGTGAAGATAGATTCTGTGAAATTAGGAGAAATCTAGGAATTCTTGATCCATTTGCCTGAATTAATTTTCAAATTCCAATGATTTATGGTCAAAATTTCCTAAGAGCTCAATTTCCAACACCTTTCTTGGTCTCAAAAGCTCAAGTTTTTCATTCTAAAAACTCATCTTAGAGCTAAACTCCTTCTCCCCAAATTTCAAATTTTTCTGAAATTTATTCACATTTTTCCTGATTTTCTGAACTTCATGAGTCGACTCATGAGTCGACTCAATGGCAAACTTGTAATTCCCAGCAACTTCCAACGGGCTGAAGGGTTTATATCTTGAATTACTATTCGTGAGCCGACCCTCACGCTCGTCTTCCTCCTTCCGAAATCCATTCTCCCTTCTCCCATTTGCTCCATTTCCAAGGCTTGAGCTAGTGGAACTCCTCCCGCCTCCTCTCCACCGCAAATAGCCACTCCGGGAAAGGTTCTTTTGTGACCTCTTCCCTTGTTCTTCACGGTTGGAGCGTGCCCTAGCACTCCACCGTCCCTCTCAAATCCACTCATTCTCTCCTCCAAAACCTCAAATCACTCTCTTATAATCCTTCCTCCACTCCTTCACTTGCTCCTCAAGTCTCCTCGCCTGCTATTGAAGAGGGTATGGCACCAAAAATGAAACTTTCCCAAAGGAGAAAGTCTGTCCGGGAACTTGAAGAAAGTGTCAGAAGGAAAAGACAAGCGGCACAGTCCACCTCTGCTCCCGTTCCAGCTTCAGTTCAAGGTCCTTCTCAGTCTTCTCAAACTCCCAGTAAGAACCCTCTCTCAGATAGAAAAGTAGAAACCGGGAAAAACATTGACTTCCGGTTCTTCGAAAGTGAGGGATTTTCTTTAGCAAGTAAGATCAAAAATCAGGGATGGAGCTTTTACTGTTCACTCAAAGAAGTCACCTTTGTTGACCTTGTTAGGGAGTTTTATCAGAATCTTATTTATGGAAATGGGTCAGTAACTTCAACTGTGAAAGGGATTGATATCTGTCTGGATCCTGTCATTTTAGGGGAGATTTTACACTTACCTAGTAAAGGTTATGCATACATGGAACTCCCCGTGAAAGAAGAAGGTATAAGTGTTATACTTGGAGGAACCTACCAAGGGAATTTGAATAAACTAGAGGCCAAGATTTTACCTATAGAAATGAGAATCTTACATCAAATGGTCACAAAATTTTTCTTCCCTAGGAGTGGTAGGCACGATCTTCTGTCAGGCAGGGACATATGCATTATGTTTCACATTATCACAGAGACCCCCCTAAACCTCCCGGCACTTATGATTGAGGCCATGAGAGAAACTCTGAACAGATCTAAGGCACATTTGCCTTATGGTATGGCCCTGACTAGAATTTTTAGGAGGTTTGGAGTTAGTTGTGAGGGGGAGGCTCCCACCAAACTGTCTCATGTTGATACCTTCAACCTACACACCTTGCATCGAATGGGGTTCACAAAAAGTGGTGGTGGTTGGATCAGGGGAGCTGAGGAAAGAACAGAAGAAAGAGCAGAAGAGAGAGCAGAAGAAAGAGCTGAGGATACAGCAGGAGTCAGAGCTGAAGAAGAAGAAGGTCCATCATCTCCTGTTCATGACATCAGGGCAGCTTCACCAGATATACAGTTCTTTCCGGATCCAGAGGCTGGCCCTTCTGAGTTTACCAGGATACCCACACCTGTGCATCAGCCAGAGAGCAGAGCACCTCCGCCAGAGTTCACACTGTCCGATTATCAGATTGAGCGGATTGCACAGCGTATGGTCTCTTTGATGTCGAGTCAGATGAGCAGTACTTCATTTGTACCAGGGGCTACTTCTACTGATCAGACTTTGACTCCCCACATCTCCACAGTATATCAGATGATGGCAGATCAGTCCATGAGGATTCAGCAGCTTGAGGACACTGTACTGAGACTGACTGGCAGAGTTCTCGAGTTACAGGGGCAGGTCTTCGATTTGGCACACCCTCAGCCTCAGGAGTCTTCGATTGAGGTCACTGATCTCACTGCAGAGGCCGGCAGACTCAGAGGAGCTCTTGAGGGCGGCTATGAGTTACTGAGGAAGGAGATCAGAGGATCAAGTGAGCAAGCTACTACTCAGTTCACTGCACTTCTCCAGGCTGTCTCCAGGGCACTGACTGTACTTGACTCCATCAGACTTATCCTTTCAGTTCAGTCCCTAGCTTCTCAGCATTCTCAGCCACCCAGTTCCTCCCGTTCGCCTGCTCGTGCCAGTTCTTCCTCTCGTGCCAGAGGCAGACGGGGTCGAGGACGCATCTCAGATCCAGATCCATCTGATCCTTATCACATTTCTGATGATTCTGATCATTGATCATTTCTAGATCCTAGGTCTTAGTGTTTAGTCCTCTCTAGGATCTGTATTTTTGGGGCCATGTATTGACATGAGCTAGTTGACTTTGTATGTTACTTTTTATGTTACAATCTATGTACTGAAACAATTATGGCTTTACCTTTGGAATGATGATTATCTTACTTTGGTTATATATTCTCTTTTGTGAAATATTGTCTTCTCTTTATGGTATTATCATTTTATGATTGTTGTTAATAGTTGCTTCATTAAGGGGGAGCAAACCCTACAAGAGGAAAAATTAAAGAATGCTTCAGAAAAAGGACTTAACTTTGTTTGATGATGTCAAAAAGGGGGAGAAATTAATCACAAAGAAATCCATCAAAAGCAAACACTACCAAATTATGAGAAATTAATACATTGACAATTTTAAGTACAAATGCTAAATATACTGCAAATAAGTGCCTTTTAAAATTACTCATACTCTGATTTGCTGTAAACCATTGAATATGCTTTGATAGGCTTTCAAATTCCAAACCCACTTTGATATATTGAATACATTGCTCTAAAACTTTGTTTTACTACTCCGATACATTACTCAATTTTACTCTGACACATTGAAAAACTGTTTTTTTTATTACTCTGATACTTTGCAAAATTTTTTCTCTGATACTTTGTAAAATTATTTTCCCTACACTGATACATTGCAGGATTTTCATTTCTCTTGCTCTGATACATCTTAAACTTAAATAATCTAATACTCTTTCCAAATCAACTATTCAATATGCTTTGGCACACATGACTAGTTTTGAGAATTGAGAAAATTTTTCAAAATACAGTTTGCTCTGATAATAAAATCAAATTTTCTGCTCTAACACCAAAACAATTATCCAATGAGCATATCTTTCAATCTTTAAGCAAATGGACAAACTATTTATGCATATAACCATCTGTATCACATGCCAAAAGAATCATACTCTTTTCAAGCATATGCACCTAAAATGCAATCTTTTGAAATTCATGATTCATATAAATGCTTTTGTTCAAATATTTTGTCATCATCAAAAAAGGGGAGATTGTTGCTCCTAGATTGATTTTGATGACTACAAAATAGTTGGAAGGGATACAAATAATTTTTATGTGAAAAAGACCTTATGCTCTACAGGGGCAAAATCATAATTTCATCAAAACTCTGATTTGATAGCATCATCAGGTAGAACAAATGATATGTAATCTATTGGTGAAAGTTTCATGGTTTTTGGACTTATATTTTTGGAGTTATGAAGGTTTGAAGTTCATGAGTCGACTCATGAGTCAACTCATGAAACTATGAGCTGATTGGCACGCTGGTTTTCTGGCTTGGCACGACCTGTGAGTCGACTCATGAGTCGACCCACAAGGCATGAGTCGACTCATGAGTCGACCTCTGCTGTTTTGGGTCAAGAAAATCCAGAAACCCAATCTCTGGACTTTGCAACAGAGGTCGACTCCCGCAACAGAGGTCGACTCATGAGTCGACCCCTGAGGCATGAGTCGACTCATATGACGGGATTTGCCTGTAACGGCTAGTTTTTGGCCAGATTTGGTTGCTTTTTAATGCTGATTTTTGTGCTCTAACGGCTCTTTTTCTGCCTAGTTTGTTTTTCCTTGTCTCTTAAGGCTATAAAAGGTTTCAAAAGGTGGAAAACAAAAGCAAGAGAGATCCAAATATCCAAGAGGCATTCAAGTGATTTAAAAAGAAAAAATCAAGAGCATTCAAGAGGGCATTCAAGTGCATTCAAGAGAAGGTTTTTCAAGCCAACTACTCAACATCATTCAAGAGCTCATTTAAAGCCTTCAAGAAGCCATCAATCAAGCTCACCAACTCCTCAAGCATTTACTTCATCTCTCATCCACTTTGAGGAAATCCAAGAAGGGCTTCTTCATTTGAGTAAAGCATATTTATTGTTATATTCGCTCACTTAAGGAGCTATTCTTGTACTTATTTGTGCTCTAAACTGATTTTATCTTGTGAGTAATTATTTTTGTTTTGGAGGGTTTCCAAAACAAGGAAAGGTTGATCCGAACCTGAAATCGGAGTGTATTGGGTTGGCTTGTACCCGGGAAACAAGTGGACTAGCTTGGGATAGCTAGTGTCGGAGTTTTCGACGGTTGTATTCGGGTTGAATACAAAGTATAGTGGATTGAAATTCTCAAGTAGGAGCTTGGGGAGTGGATGTAGGTGCAAGGTTGGCACCGAACCACTATAAATCATTGTGTTTGTGGCATGCTTTATTGTTTCTCTTTAATTCTCCATTATATCCTTGCATTCTTATTTTAAGTAATTAATCTCAAACTAAAGTCTCTCTCCTCATTCATCAAGCTTTTGATATATAATTTTTACAAGTAATTAGTTAAGCCTAAAATTTTTAAAATCCAATTCACCCCCCCTCTTGGGTTGCATAGCTGGGCAACAGGCATGATGGGAAACTTGGGACATCCCCAGTATGGGGCATGCGGGATGCCCAAGAGAGAAGGAGAAGGGAGAGGAAGAGAGTGCGTGGGGAGAGCTTCTAGGCATGAGGGGCTACTGGTTTGGATACTCAAGGGATCTTAGGAGAGGTTCGTTTAAATAGGCACAAAGATTGAATCCTATTCAATCACATAGTACAAGTCCTACTTGTATTGGATTTTCTATTAACTTAAGTTATCCAACTTACTTTAAGAGACTCTTTAGGTGCCAATAATTGGAGCCCTTGCATCCATAATTTGACACTCCAAAATACACCCAAGAGATGCCATATAAAAGAACTAAAGGCCCTCTAATCAATGGACATGCCCAACTTGATCAAATCAAGATGGCGCCTAAGAATAACTATCAAAGAAATTAATTAGGAACTTGCACCCTTAATTTTTGTGATCTATAACCTTAGACACCCAACAATTAGAGTCTCATGAATCTTATTCATGTAGGTTATTATCAAGTAATTAATTTAAAGTTATCTTATCAAATAATTAATCTTAACAGAAAGAGGAATTGGGTCCAACCATATGTGCTAGCAAGATTACCATAAACCCAATGGGTTTCTTTAAACCCAATTGATACTTCATAAGCTCAATTACTAATTTCAAGCCTAATCCCTTTATTGTGTGACCCCATAGGTTCAATTCTATCTAGTAGTGAGATATACAATGATCCCTATCAAAGTATCATTGAAACTCTTTTTAATGGATCGAAATAATTTTACTCTCACTCATCAAGGATTATCGATCCAGAACAATCCTAGCTAATGAGCTCTCACAATTCATCAATGATACCTAGCAATATGAGCTCTCATAATTCAGAACTGAAATAAATTTTTAGATGTAGTTAACATATGATTCAGTCCCTCTATCGTGAGTTCTGACTAAATGGTAGGTCCTGAATAAATCATCAAACCTCATCATCAGTCATGTGATAGATTCGATTAGCTTAAGTCTAGTTGTGACTTCTATGAAAACTCCTTTCTATTAATCACACTGCTGTGGTCACAGACTCTTAGACTTAACCTCTTAAATTTTATAGAATTACTCCTCTCTATCAAGATCGATAGATCCTATCTTGATGCGCATCCCACTTTTATAGTAGACCAACTGTCATCAACATCCACTACAAAGACTCATTGAGATCCATATTTATGTGTCAGTCAAATTTCAGCAGCCTCACTGTGAGTAGCAGTACCATCTCAAATAAAAAAAAACCAGTCATACAACTACAGCATCGAGATAATTACTAATAATCGAATAAAAATCCAAATGATCTCTCATATGATCATGCTCAGTACTAGTTGTTCTCTAACAACTACCCACATTCGTCACCCAATGTCTCTATATTGTAGACTAGAGATTCGTCTATTCCAAAGAAAGCAATTTATACATCAGTCTATTCGGATCTATCACTGTCTTCATGATGATCCTATGATCGAAAGTATTTAAGAATTAAATACATGTCTCTTATTCTCAACATCTTGAGAATATATATCGAAACTAATTTCATAGATGATTCAAAGATACATCACACTTGAATGAAAAAGAACTTATCTTTTTATTGATCATATCAATTTACTAAGTACAAAATTATGTTCTGGATTATTACAATGTGTCAGTCATATTGACTTCTAGGACATACATCTAACACTCTCTTCATGGTGGAGTCAGCTAACTATCCTATTTATGCTTTTAGCCTGATGATAGATTGCTGTTGAGTCATAATCAGTTATTGAAGTTGAGTAAACCTATCATCGACTAGATTAGTTTGTTGAAGAGGTGGATATGATGGTTGGTTGTGATATAGTGGCTGGGTAGGCTGACCTCTATTATAGACATAATTTTGGTATTGAGGTCTATTTTGAAAGTTTTGCACAGGAGAAATTTGGATCTGAGCTTGAGTCTATTGGGATTTTCAAAAAAAATTGGGGTGGTTCTACTAATCTGGATTATCTATGTTTAAGAATGGATCATTAACCGATTTGGAGTAGCCTTGTGTAGCTTGAACTTATTCTTGGATGAAAGATGAAAACTGTGTAGCTGTGGGATATTCATTCATATGATAGGCCGGGGTAGCATAGATAGAACAAATCTATTGATAATTAGAAGGTGATGTGTATTATGCAAGAAATTGTTGACCTAAGGTTAGGACTTGATCTAACTTTTGGATAAGAAGATTGATTTTATCTAATTTCTGAACTATCAGGTTCAAGTCAGCCTTAGAACTAGAGTCTAAATATTTGATCCCATAGATTTTTGTCTGCTTTTGGTGAGGAATCGATCTTTCGTAGGAAGATAATAAAGCATGGTTGATCGAGTTTTCACTCAAGATTGCAAACAAGACATAGGCTTCATCCTCACTCTTGCTCATGAATGCACCTCCACAAGATGCATCCACCGTCTGTCTATATTGGTCTCCTAAATCCTCATAGAAAGTTTGAATAATTTGCCACTTAGATAGACCATGGTGTGGATATTTTCTTAGAAGTTCTTTAAGTCTCTCCCATAACTTGCGAATTTGTTCTCCTGAAAATTGAGCAAATCTAGTGATGGCTCATCTCATGACATTGGTTCGACCTATGGGATAAGAAACTCATGTTACATTTCAGCCTAAATTTGGATTGGTCTCCCTATTATGCCAAGCTAGTGCTTGGCTTTGTCCTTTAGTAAAAAAAAGAACAAAGTCAATCTAAGTGCATCATCGGTAAAATTTTGGATCTTCACCATGGAACAGATTTTTAAAAACTTATCTAGATACTTATAAAGATCTTCATTGGTGTTTCTATAGAAAGATGAGAGTCATCTGGATTGTGATTGATTTGATCTCATAATGGCTTACAGAAATATCAGATAAGTGGATACAAATCGATGGGTTATAGGTAGAAGGAATAAAGTATTCCTTCATCTATCTAGGTAGTTTTTCAAAATTTTCAATTATTTGATTGTCAAATTTAATGTATACCAGTCGTTCAATCTCAGGATTGGGTTCAACTAGATTGAAAAAAAGAGATCTCCTACCATGCATGTACTAGTGTAAACCCAAATGTGTGTACACTATAAGAAAAGAAAGCTTTAGCGACAAATTTATTTTTGATGAAAAATATTAACATCATAAATAATCGTATCAAAGACGTAAAAAAATTTTCATCAGTAATAAAAAAATATTTACGATGATTATAAATTTTTATCACAAATAAAAAATATTAGCGATGAAAAAATAGTTTCATCATAATGAAGAGCTTATTTTTGATGAATATTTTCATCGTAAATAAAAAAATTTAAATTATAAATATCCAAATATTAGTGATGATAACTCTTTCGATAGTAATAGTTAAATTTTTTGTGATGAAAAGATCAATTTCGTCACCAATTATTCTTATTTACGACTAAAAATTTTCATCATTAATATTTAAAAAAATAAAAAAATAAATATTTTTGATTATTTACGATGTAAGTTTCGGTCATAAATAATTTAATTATTTATGATGAAAATACATATTGTGTCTCAAATAATGATTATTAACAATAAAAATTTTTATCGTTAATACTTTAAAAAGTTAGATAATTTAAAATTTTAAAACATATAGATCATTTGCGATGAAAAAAGTAACATCGTAGATAATGAAAATATTTTCAACGGAAAATTCTTTTTTTATCATAAATTATCAACTATTTACGATAAAATTTTTCATCGCTAATACCTAAGAAATGAAAAAAAAATAAAAATTCAAAAAGTAAAGTATTTGTGACTTAGAAAAATTTTCATCACCAATAAGTGATTTTTTCATAAATAATTAGAAAAACTAAAAATTTAAAAATTATAGAATATTTATGTTGAAAGATGTTTCATCGCTAATATTATTTATTTATAATAAAAATATATATTTCATTACAAATAAATATATTTTAAAAATTTAAAAATAAAAGATAATTTATGATGGAACTTATTCATCCTAAATAATCAACTATTTACGATGATAAATTGAATTATCATCATAAAATCATTACTTATTTATGATGTATATCTTTCATCATGAATATTTAAAAAATAAAAAAATTTTAAATTTTAAAAATTAAACTATTAGCGATGGTAAAAGAATTTTTTGTTGTTAAAATAGTTTTTAACGATGGAAAATTTCATCACCAATGGTTTAAAAATTAAAAAAAAACTTTTCTATTGAAGGATATATATTATAGTAATTTTTTTTATATTTATAAAATATTGGAGCACGATCCCGGCTCCTCCCACGGACCTTGGGTGCAGCGGAACCAGCAACGAACAAATCTGGAGACTTCTGGACTCGATCGAAGGCCCTTGACGAAATCAGCCTGGTTGCTGTCTTCTTCGTCAGCCTTTCGTTCCAGATGAAGAACGCCTCTAAGATCACCTCTAAAAAATCCAAGATCTGGTACCCAACCAGATCAGGCCTGGATCGAGGTCTTTCAATTCATAGATCTCAGATCAGGATGTTCTAGATAGGAAAGAAGGTAGATAGAACCAGACCTTGCAGATCTGTCCTGCTGCAGCCTTTCCTGTAGATCTGTTGATGGAGATCTCACCCACGCCTCAAACGACCTCAGATCAACTCTAGATCTGAGAGAAACTTGTACCAACCTTGTAGCAAGAGATTCTAAGTTCTGGACCTGATGTTTGGGTGACTGCAAGAGAGGGAGAGGCAATATGGTTGGCGGCTCAAAGGGGGAGGGGCTCAAAACCCTAGCGCCCCCCTGCTTTTCTTACCTTCTATGGACTTGGTGGCAAGAAACCCTAGGGTTTCTTGCTCCTGGGGCATGGAGAATAGCTGAAGAGAGAGAGAGAAGAGAGAGAGAGACTTGGGAGAAAGGGTTTTCGTATTCTTTGGCTTAATCAAATCTATACAGTGCATGTATATATAAACACAGGGTCAAGTGACCCAAACCCAAAACTCCCTTGACCATTTTCTATGGGAGATTAGGTTAATCCAAGCCCATGTACACCCATGACTCGACCCAATCTCACCTATCCTGGGCCCAGATCTAGTCCATAAAGAGTTGGTCCCTTGAGGCCCACATAACCTAGACCTCAAGAACCCGAAAGACCCACAGCCTTTCAACCTAGGGCCCAACTAGCCCTAGAGCCTCCATGAAGCCCTCATGAATGATGGACCTTGGCCTTAGCCTTGGTCCTTTGGGCCTTGGACACACCACCTGAATCATAACAATCTCCACCTTGGTGTCCCAAGGCCTCAACCAGCTCCACTTTGTCCATCAGCCGAATCAGCTCAACACATCTCTGAAAGCTGTCCCATGGAAGTACCTTCGTAAGTGCATCAGCTAGGTTCTCCTTGGTGTGTACCTTTACCAACTCCACCTCGCCATCCTCCACAAGCTCTCTGATCCGATGATACTGAATGTCGATGTGCTTTGTCCTTGCATGATAGACTGAGTTCTGTGCTAATAGAAGTGCACTCTGGCTATCACAGTGCACTCTAATGGCCTCCTGAGTAAGGCCCATCTCCGTTAACAAACCCTTCAGCCAAATTGCCTCCTTAGCTACTTCTGTCAGCCCGATGTACTCCACCTCTGTAGTGGATAGGGCCGTGATAGGCTGCAGACTCGATCTCCAAGAAATAGGACCTCCATACAGGCTAAAGATGAAGCCTGTCGTAGACCTCCGGGTATCCACATCTCCATCGAAGTCTGCATCTACATAACCGCCAATCAACCCCTGAGCCTCTCTGGATATGTCAGAGTATCCCACTGTACCTCCTCGCTATTTGTAGCAGATGCCAACTCCAACTGAACCCGCCAGGTATCTGAATATCCACTTCAGAGCTCTCCAGTGCTCCCTGCCAGGCTGCACCATGAACCTGCTAACCTGACTCACTGCATGAGCGATGTCTGGCCTACAACAGACCATCGCATACATCAAGCTCCTAACTCCTGAAGCATAAGGAACCGTCTCCATCTCCTGAGCCTCCACCTCAGTCTATGGCGCCATGGTCTTCGAGAGTCTGAAGTGACCGGCAAGTGGCAGCTCCGTTGGCTTTGCTCTCTTCATCCCGAACCTCTCTAAGACCTTCTGTATGTAGCCCCCCTGAGATAGATGCAGCACCCTCCGGGCTCGATCTCTAAAAATCTCTATGCCTAGGATCTTCCTTGCAGGGCCCAAATCCTTCATCTCAAACTCCCGAGATAAGGATGTCTTCAGATCCTGCACAACCTTCCTACTCTTGCATGCTATAAGTATGTCATCCACATAAAAAAATAATAAATAACTTATAAAAAAATAGTAAATATTAAAATTAAAAATTTATAAGAATGATAGATAGAGTGGGCCAAGATATTTTAGAATATGTGACTGTATTTTATCTAGTTTTATAATTCATTAGTTTATAATTATCATATATACTAAATTTTATATTTATTTTATTTATAATGACATATTTAAAAAAAAATCTTGATTTTGTTGCTTGTGATCTTTGAAAACCTTATTTTGTTTTATTTCTTAGTTATACACATAAGTAATGAATAAAAATTTAGAAAGATTGATGAGCTGATATAGATGAAGAAAAAATATATGTGGGGTATGGGTCGAACCTACTTCAACCTGCATGTAAACCAAACACAATTTGACCCATTGACATCCCTAGTTTGAATCATGCTTCTGTCCGATTTTGGTTGATCTTCCATTCATTTTAGTTAATAAATCAAAGAAAAAAATAAAAAGGGTGACATGGTAGTAGATCAAGAAAAAATTTTGCACCCCAAATCTGGGCTCTGGTGCTAAAGAGGCCTGATTCTATTTGTCGATGCTCTATTGAGTCTCTTAGACAGGATCAAGCCCAAATTTAGCTCAATTTTTATGTAGTTCTCATTAAACCTAAACATAATACGAGTTCTACAAAATCTAAATAAGCAGGACAAAATATGTGATGCCTGGAAAACAGGCTACGAAAGTATTAACATTCTATAGAAATTTAAAGATAGATATGGTCCCAACCAGGTGGGCCATGAAAGAGGATAGGATGAACTTGGTCACTTACTTCCTAAACAACAACATCAGAGAAGAAATAAGTAAGGTACTTTTTTGACCTCTCAAATATCATCATTTTTCACATGAAGCCCTGAGTTAAAAAGTTGCAGTCAAATCTTTGAACTTGCTTTCAGTGAATCAATGTGGTCCTACCATCTATCTTGTCAGTTGGATCTGAAAAAATTTTATCATATGAGCATCATATAATTACTTATAAAAAACTTATAAATGAAAATTTTTTTTAGTAATTATTAGCGACGGAAGATAATTTTCGTCGCTAACAACGTAATTAGAGACAAAAATAATTATCGTAAATAAAATTCTTTTATCGAAAATTTTTTTACGGAGACTATTAGCGACGAAATACTATATTTTCATCGTAAATAATATTTGTAGGGTGAAAATTTTTTTCAGCGAGAAAATTTTTTTTTGATGGGAACTATTAGCGACAAAATTTTTTTTCATCACTAATAAACTCATTAACGAGGAAAAATTTAGTTTTCACCGTAATTTATTTTTTTTGTTTAAATTATTAACAACAAAAATTAATTATTAGGGATAAAAATTTTTGTTGCTAATACCCCACATCCCGTCATATCCCATCTGAAATCCATTTTCTTCCTCGTAGCCCTCCCCCCACCCTCATTCGACATTCTCTCACGCTCCCCCCAGCGTCCCACGTCTCTCCCCCTATCCAGCCGCCGTCGCTGTTCGCTCTGCCATCGCTGTTTGCTCCACCGTCACCGTCTGCAAAGCCGTCGCCAGCGCTGCTGTTGAGGTGAGTTTTATTACCTTTTTTTTTGGGGGGGTTTGGGCCGAGGACAGGAACAGGGACGGTGATGGGGTCGGCGAGCTTGGGTCAGGGATGGCGCGCCTGGGTCGGGGCCTGCGGGCTGGGTTCGGCGACCCGGGGCCTGGGATAGGTCCGACTGGCTGGGATCGGGGACAAGGACGGTGGGCTGGGGTTGAGGACGGTGGTCCGGGGTCGTGGGGCCTGCGGGCGGGGGCCGAGGGTCCTACGGGCCGGGGATGGGGAGGGCAGGCCGGGGCCAGGGATGGGGACGACGGTCCGACGTTGATGGGCCGGAGAAGGGGGCCTACGGGGTCGAGGCCGCATCGGGTCGGGCCAGGCCATGGCCGTGGCTGGGTCCGTGGCCCGGGTCGGGCTGGGTCGGGTCCGGGCTGGGTTGGGTCGGGTCGGGTCCGTGATGGGGCTGGGCCTGGTCGTTTTCGAGTCGGGCTGGTTGTGACCGGGCCGGGTCCGTGACGGGGCCGGGCTGGGCTTGATCATTTTCGGGTCAGGCTGGGTCGGGTCGGGTTGGTGTGGGTCGGGTCGGGTCGAGTGGAGCCGGGGCAGATCAGGTCGGGTTGGTTCCAGTCCGAGCCGAGGTAGGGAGGGTCGGGTCCGGTAGGGTTCGGGCCGGGTCAGTTTCGGGTCGGGCAGGGGCCTTTAGGGAAGGGTCCAGGGACGGGGTCGAGATGGGGCAGGTTGGGTCGGGTCGGGTCGGGTTCGGAACGGGTTGGGTCTGGGTCGGGTTCGGAACGGGTCGGGTCTGGGTCGGGTCGGTTTTGGGTTGGGTCAGGATCGGGTCGGTTTCGGGTCGGGTCGGGGCCTTTGGTGATGGGTTCGGGGATGGGGCTGGGGCGGTCTGACAGGTCGGGTGGGGTCGGGACTGGTCGGGGTCGGGTTGGATCGATTCCAAGTTGGGCCTGGTCGGGCCAGACTGAAATTATTGTAATTGTTGCATATTATTTTTTAGTATTACTGTTGAAATTATTTAATTATTTGACTAATTATTTTTTCTGACACCATGCACATTGCTGTTACTTGTTACAATTAAATTATTTTATATGCTATTTTGTATGCTGCTGAAATTATAAATAAAAAAAAATTTTATTTTAGAGAAAACTCTATTGAAATTTTTGATGAAAAAATTTTAATACAAAATTATTCTTTTTTGATAAATTAGAAATCCATCTTCGAATGCACGTTCTAAGATGGTACTTAAATTACATTGAGTCGTAGATTCTCGTTCAAGTTTCGATCTTCATCGAGTTGAAACTTGGATGTTCTGTATTCAGACTTTTTGAAAAAATAATAATATTATTATTATTAATAGTTGATATTTCATTTTATTATGTGGTATTCAGTAGTTTTCTATCCATTATTCTCTGGATATATGGTGGATAGGGTGTGTAGACATCATATCCACATCGTATACTTGGAGAACCATTGGGAGATGTTGCCGAAATTTCTATGAAAATGAGACTAAATATCTACTAATAACAATAATGAGATTATTACTTTTCTGAAAGGGATAGGCCACACCTATTAGTAATGATTTGAAAAGAATAGGATTATATATTTTTACTTCATTAAGTTGATGTAACACATTTTTTGCATTAATGTTCAGTCTGCATGTATTTTTTAATATGTGTTATTTTGTATCAAGTGATCCGAATCTGGATCCGGATAGAAATTTTGGCTGAAATTTGAAATGCGATTCAGTCCGAAATTCAGATCGGGATCCAGAATACCATTAAACTTTTTTTTGATTGTTAATGATTTTATGTTTGTTGTTAGATGAATATCAACAAAAGTTGGATGAATGTTAGAGATATTTTTTTATCTGAATATCAAAAAGAAGTTCGAGATTTCATTGACTTTGTATGGTATAAGGCTGATAGTGCTAGTCGAATAAAGTGTCCATATAAGAGATATATCAATATGATATATCGTCACATAACACTTGTTGAGGAGCATCTTCTATAATATGGTATGAATAAGAAGTGTTGGGTATAAAATACCCTCAGCCGAAGTTCTTGACAGGATTGACCCTCCCAGAACTCCTCCGGCTTTCGACTGCAGATGGTATCTCTCCGGACTTCTCCAATAGCCAGATTTCCACAGTGCTGACTGAATTTCCCCGACAGACGAGCTCCCACTGCACCACCCGAGCTCCTTCAACATGAGTTCCCCAGTCATCTATTAAGCCGCCCCAAGTGCTCGCTGAGCTCCGCCGCCAGCCGACCTTCCATGACTATCAGCTGTTCCCCGAATCCCTTCCAGGCTTCATCCAGCCAGGTTTAACTCCAATCCGAACTGCCCCGGACTTTGCCAATGGCTGAACTTCTCCAACGGTAGATTCCTACAACTACCAAATTTTATCCGGACTCCTACGGGAGCCAGGCCTCATCCCCGATCTTGATTGCTGGAAGGCTTCGCCCGGACTCCTATGGGAGCCGGGCTCTGTCCTCGACCCCGGCTGCTGGTAAACTTCGTCCGGACTCCTAAGGGAGTCGGACTTCACCCCTGACTTTGATTGCAGGTAGACTTCGCCCGGGCTCCTACGGGAGCCAGATCTCGTCTCCGACTCCAGCTGCGGGAAGACTCCGCCTGGACTCCTACGGGAGCCGGACCTCGTTCCCGACTCCGACTGTGGGCGGACTTCGCCCGGACTCCTACGGGAGCCGGGCTCCACCCATGACTTCAATTATAGGTAAACTTCATCCGGACTCCTACGGGAGCCGGACTTCACTCACAACTCCAATTGCAGGAGGACTTCGCCCAGGCTCCTACGAGAGCCAGATTTCATCTCCGACCCCAGCTGTGGGAAGACTCCACCCGGACTTCATCCCCGACCTCGACTGCTGGAAGGCTTCGCTCGGACTCCTATGGGAGCCGGGCTCCGTCCTCGACCCCGACTGCTGGAGCCGGACTTCGCCCCTGACTTTGATTGCAGGTGGACTTCGCCCAGGCTCCTACGGGAGCCAGATCTCGTCTCCAGCTCCAGCTGCGAGAAAACTCCGCCTGGGCTCCTACGAGAGCCGGACCTCGTTCTCGACTCCGACTGTAGGCGGACGTCGCCCGGACTCCTACGGGAGCCGGGCTCCGCCCACGACTTCAATTACAGGTAAACTTCGTCCGGACTCCTACGGGAGCCGAACTTCACTCACAACTCCAATTGCAGGAGGACTTCGCCCGGGCTCCTACGGGAGCCAGATTTCATCTCTGACCCCAGCTGCGGGAAGACTCCGCTCAGACTTCGTCCCCGACCTCGATTGCTGGAAGGCTTCGCCCGGACTCCTACGGGAGCCGGGCTCCATCCTCGACCCGGACTGCTGGAGCCGGACTTCGCCCCTGACTTTGATTGCAGGTGGGCTTCGCCCGGGCTCCTACGGGAGCCAGATCTCATCTCCAGCTCCAGCTGCAGGAAAACTCTGCCCGGGCTCCTACGAGAGCCGGACCTCGTTCCCGACTCCGGCTGCAGGCGGACATCGCCCGGACTCCTACGGGAGCCATGCTCCACCCACGACTTCAATTACAGGTAAACTTCGTCCGGACTCCTACGGGAGCCAGACTTCACTCACAACTCCAATTGCAGGAGGACTTCGCCCGGGCTCCTACGGGAGCCAGATTTCATCTCCGACTCCAGCTGCGGGAAGACTTCGCCCAGACTTCATCCCCGACCTCGACTGTTGGAAGGCTTTGCTCGGACTCCTACGGGAGCCGGGCTTCATCCTTGACCCCGACTGCTAGAGCCGGACTTCGCCCCTGACTTTGATTGCAGGTAGACTTCGCCCGGGCTCCTACGGGAGCCAGATCTCGTCTCCAACTCCAGCTGTGGAAAAACTCCGCCCGGGCTCCTACGAGAGCCGGACCTCGTTCCCGACTCCGGTTGCAGGCGGACGTCGCCCGGACCCCTACGGGAGCCGGGCTCCGCCCACGACTTCACTTACAGGTAAACTTCGTCCGAACTCCTATGGGAGCCGGACTTCACTCATAACTCCAATTGCAGGAGGACTTCGCCCGAGCTCCTACGGGAGCCAGATTTCATCTCCGACTCCAGCTGCGGGAAGACTCCGTCCGGACTTCGTCCCTGACCTCGACTGCTGGAAGGCTTCGCCCGGACTCCTACGGGAGTCGGGCTCCGTCCTCGACCCTAACTGCTCGTAAACTTCATCCGGACTCCTAAAGGAGCCGGACTTCGCCCCTGACTTTGATTGCAGGTGGACTTCGCCCGGGCTCCTACGGAAGCCAGATCTCATCTCTGACTCCAGCTACTGGAAGACCCCGTCCGGACTCCCGCGGAAGCCGGACTTCGTCCCCAACTTCAACTGAAGGAAGACTTCGTCCGAACTCCCATGAGAGCCGGACTCCGAGCTCCTCTCAGACGGGAAACTAGCCACCCCTCTCCGCCAGACACTCCAACCGGACTTCGACCGACAGGCCTAGACCCTCTAGCAGGCCACAGCAACGGCCATGACTTTGCTCCACTTCCTGCGATGGATTTCACGCGGCTCCATCACTCCCTAGCAGACCGCAATAATGGCCACGATCCTGCTCCACTTCCTGCAATGGATACCACGCGATTCCTCCATCCTCTGGCAAGTCGCGACAACGGACGCCGCTCTACCCCCCGCGACAAACTCCACGTGGCATGTTCCGATGATAGCCACGATTTCACTCCACTACTCTTCGCAACAAACTCCTCCTGACCGTGGGCAGCCCACTACCAGACGGTTACAAACGTCGCTATCAGTCTGTTGCTCCCTCCGCCTATAAAAGGGAGACCCCAGATACGTTATTCTCTAAGCTTATATTTTTTACCTAGAAACTCTGCTAAAATTTCCATTCGAGCAACCCCACCTCCGGTTTAGACTTCTTTTGCAGGTCCCAGCGGCGACCGTGACTCCCTCGACTCCAGCTTCTCCGACGCAGGCGGATTTTTGCACCAACAAGAAGTATACTTGTTGGATATGGAATGGGAAGGGTGATCCGAATGAAGTGGTGTGCGACGATAACGATACTGAAGATGATAGTGATGCTGCTGGCCTATCGAACATAGTGGTATTGAAGAATTATTAGATGATTTACATCAAGGTGCTTGTTCAAATGTACGTATGAATACTGCTGCATTTGAAAGCAATTCTGATCATGAACATAATATCCAGCTTGAGGTAGAAGGGACTTCTGAATAGTTTGCAAAGCTTGTAAGGGATTCATGAGAGCCACTCTATCCAAATTGTACAAAGTTTTTTAAGTTAGAGTTTTTGATAAAATTACTTCATATTAAAACTATGAACCGATGGAGTCAGAAGTCATTTGATCAAATTTTAACATTGATTAAAGCAGCTCTGCCTGATGGAGAGAGACTTCCAAAATCATATTCTGAAATAAAAATATACATGCAAAAAATGGGACTTGGCTATACTCCTATACATGCCTGCAAAAATGACCATATATTATTTTATAAAGATAACGAACAAGCAATTGAATGTCCGAAATATGATGAGCCTAGATACAAAATTGATATTAGGAAAGCAAAAAAGATATCTCAAAAGATTTTGAGATATTTTTCATTGATTTCAATACTTTAAAGGTTGTATATGTCCACAATGACAGCTGAAGAAATGAGATGGCAATATGAGCAGCGGATTCCGGAGGAGAACATACTTAGCTATCCAACCGACTCTTTAGTGTGGAAAGACTTCGATGCAAAGCATCCACACTTTGCGAGTGACCCACGCAATATTCGATTTGGTCTAGCGATGGATGGATTTAATCTCTTTGGCAATCTGAGTACCTCTTACAGCATGTAGCCTGTGATGCTAGTTATATATAATGTCTCACCTTGGAAGTGCATAAAAGAATCATTTATTTTTATGTCACTATTGATTCTGGGTCTGAAAGTATCAGGGAATGAAATAGATGTATATTTACGATCTTTAATTGATGATCTAAAGGAGTTATAAGAAAATGGGGTATAGATATATGATTCTATGAGTCGAAGTAATTTTAAGTTGCATGCCTCGATTCTATGGATCATAAATAAATTTTCAGCATATGAAAATTTATCTGGATGGAGCACCAAAAGATATCTTGCATGTCGAATATGCAATAGGGATGCATCCTTCTTATATTTAAAGCACGGATGAAAAATATGTTTCATGGGTCATCGATGATTTTTTTCTGCTAATCATTCTTGGAGGATCTGTTATAACCAATATTTTGATGGTAAGTTCGATCGGCATCCACCACCTAAGGAGTTAAGTGGAGCAGAAATTTTAGAACAACATGAAGTCATTGAAAACATCCAATTTGAAAAAATATCAGGTGCTCACAAGCGAAAGCGTACTGAAGTTGAGCTGAATTGGATGAAGCGAAGCATCTTTTTCAAACTACCATATTGGAAGCAACTACTACATCATAATCTAGATATAATGCACATTGAAAATAATATTTATGATAATATCATCGGTACTGTATTGAATATTTCAAAAAAAATAAAAGATGGTATAAAAACTCATCTTGATTTGTAGAAAATGAGAATCTGATCGAAGTTGTATTTAGTTCGTCGAGGTGAGAGATTTTTTATGCCACCCGCATGTTATTTGCTGTTTGGAGAGGAAGAGAAAAATTTCTGTGGATGGTTCAAAATCGTAATTTTTTTTGATGTATACACTTCCAACGTATCACGGTGTGTTGAGAACAACGACGGTAATATCTCCTGCATGAAAAGTTATGACTCTCATATAATGATGCAACATTTGCTTCCCGTGGTCATGCGTGGCTATTTGGGTAGTGATGGTCAACTGTATTGATTGAGCTAAGAGTATTCTTTCGAAAACTGTGTTATCAAAAATTAAAGATTAACTTACTTGAGAGATTAGAGAAGGATATCATACTCATTCTTTGTAAGTTAGAAAATTTTTTTTTACCATCATTTTTTGATGTTATGGTGCATCTAGCTGTTCATCTTTCAAAGAAAGCTCTTTTGGTCGAACCGATACATTATCGATGGATGTATCCTATTGAAAGATAAAAAAATTATACATACTTTGTCATATCAATTATAAAATATAAATAAATTTTTAAAATTTAAATTTATTTTTATTTACAGATTCTTGTGCATCTTAAAAAAGTATGTGCGCAATAAAGCAAGACCTAAAGGATCTATAGTGGAAGCATATGTAGCTACCGAGTGTATCACATTCTGCTCGATGTATCTTGATGATATCGAAATAAGATTCAATCATGCAAATCATAACGTAGATCATGAATGAGGTGACAATGAACCGATGTTGTCTTTATTTAAACAAATGGTTTGACCTACTGGTGCAAAGAGATATAAATTTATAGACGTGAACGAGCTATCCAAAGCACACTTTTACATTCTAAATAATTATGAAAAAATTAAAGATTTTATTGAGTAAGTATCATCTTACCATACTATTTAATGATTAAGAAAATATTCTATATCCATATAAAATTAAAAATCATAACTTCTTACAGTGAGCACAAGAGTATACTATGTAGAGAGAATAATACGGATGCTGATGATCGACATAGGAAAAAATTTGCAAAATAGTTTGGTGATCATGTAAGTTGCATTAGTGATACATTATTTATTTACTTATAAATAATATTATTTGAATCAATATAATTTTTTATCTTATGATGTAGATGAAATATAAGTATTTCAATAAAGAAGTAGGTATAACCGATGAGTTGCATGATTTAGCATGTGATCCCGATCGAAGGGTTAATCACTACACATCCTGTATCATTAGAAGAATGAGATTTCATACAAGAGAGCTTGAAATGCAACGACGGATCTAGAATAGTAGAATTGCTATAATAGGATATGAAAGAGAAGAAGAGATTGATTATTATGGTGTACTGGTAGATATCATAGAGCTAAAATATGGGTCCAGTAATTCTGTATTTTTATTTTAGTGTGAATGGTGGGATATTAGTAATAAAAAAATCAGTATTCATATCGATTCATAATTTATCAGTATAAATTTTGCACGAACATGGTACCAAAATGAGCCGTATATATTAGCAACTCAAGTGAAACAAGTAATATATTTGAAAGATCTAAAGTATCGAGATAATTGGCATGTTGTACAAAAAATAACACCTAGAGGCATATATGACATACCAAGTCGATTAGAGATGAATGAATATTCAGATTTACATGAAGAAGAAGCTTTTCAGCAAGAAGAACAAATATTAGCCGAGCTTTTGATTGATGAAGAACTTGTAACGGCACCTTTGAATAGGGCTGATCTCCCATCCAACGAAGTTGAAGCTGATTTTGTATTTAATCTTGATGAGTTGGAGGGCGATGATCAGTTCATAAATGACGATGAGATAGAAGATGACACATATATTGATTACTGTGATTCGAACGAGAATCTACACATCGAGAAAGATACGAATATTGATGAGTAGATCTATATTCTTTATTCAATTTTATCTTTCAATAATGGTATACGATATAATTGTATTCATTAAAATATTATTTAATTTCTATTATTATTATTTAATATTATATTTATTTATATCTTAATTCCTGTAGATATGGCGTCAGAAGACAGACGATGACGTTCACATTCACAGCTTACTGCAGATACCTCGGAGGTTGAGGCACCTCCATCGATCTTCATTGCCACATCGGCTCCACTATCAGAGGGTCCTGCACTGACAGATCCCAATGAAGCGGGTTCTAGTGGTATTAATTATTACACTTTATATATAATAAAATTTGATTCTTTTAATTAGATCATACTAATGATTTATTTATTGTTGTTTCAGGTGAGTCCTCATCGGTGGTGAGGCGAGGGTGAGGACCATTAAAAAATCTCGCTCTGGAGCATTGGAGACTCGAGCACCCGAGACAGCATCTCCGGATTGAGATACCGATCGGCTACACCAGACCCATTAGGGGATGGTGTGAGCCATAGTAGACTAAGCTGGGCATCATATGCCGTAGTTATGCCCCTGTGACTTTCTTCGATTGGCGTCACATTCTACCAGCTCAGAGAGAGATTTTTTACACCCACTTATAGGTAAAATAAATTATATTATGAATATTTAAAATACATAATATTCTTCTAATATTTATTATTGACAGGATATATTTGACATCGCTGATTTTAAGGAGGATCATGTGAGGCGAGCCATCGACACTCAGTTATCGTTGCGTTTCAAGGACTATCACTATCACATGCATCAGCATTGGTATTGGATGGTGCAGGATCATGGGGAGGAGGCAGCATGGCAACAGCCTTATGACAGCATCACCATGGATGATTGGACTACCATATACCAAAATTACGAGGATCCGACATATCAGGTTACACATCTAAATTTTTTTTAGAGTTTAATGACTTAATTATTTATTCTTAAATTAAATTTTTTATCTACTAATTTTATTAATAATTTTATAGAGATGATGTGTCCAGAATGCGGCGAACCAAGCGAGATAGATCGTGCCGCATTATGGGGGTTCGAGATCATTTGCTCGTCACATGGAGCACATGGTAGGTAATTTTTAATTCCTAATTAGCATATAATTCTCAAGTTATTTAAAATTTTTTTAATTAATTCTTAAATTATAGAGAGATACTGAGAGTGGCGAGCTTTCTGGTAGGATCGATATCTACCAGTGAATCCACTAGTGACAGTTGAGGGAGTGGACGACGGGGAGCCAGGAGCTCTTTATAAGTTTTTTTAATTATTTTTCATTCACAATCTGATTTTTATTATAAAATTAAAATAACTATAATTTTAATTTTTAAAATCATATGATAGATATGAGATCCCAACCTATCCTTGAGGGCTCGACTGCACCTATAGATGATGAGATCTGTGATCGGGTGCTCGGTACGAGATCCTGTTATGTTAGGGATCTAGGGTATATATCACTACTCCCTCATCCTCATGCTTATTTAGGGCAAACATCTATTCTGCGTGCGAGGTTCGGCTAACGGAGGTGCAGAGACAGACTGTCGAGGATCGATAGCAGACTACCGAAGATCGACAGCGAGCTTAAGAGTTGGCTGTATGCATTGACGACTATCAGCACTTTCAGATCCAGATGATGGAGCGGATGATGTAGATGGAGTAGATGATATAGCTGATGAGGTAGTAGTAAGCTGATCCGAGCTCCATCATCGGTCCGAGCTCCGTCGAGTACTCTCCGTCCTCAGCTCATTCTCCAGATATCGATATTTGATGATTTATTGATGTATTTTTTTATTTCAAATATTTTTTAATTTTAATTTAATATAATAAATTAATAAAATTTATTTATCAATTTATTATGTAAATATTTTAATTTTTTTATTTTATAAAAAATATTATATATATAAATTTAAAATATATATTCATAATTTTTTTAAAAAAAAATATGACTAAATTATTAGTGATGAAATTATTTTTGATAAAATATTCATCATCAAAAATATTTTACTAATATAATTTAATTTATCAATAAATATATAATTAACAGTGATAAAAATTATTCATCATAAATAATTATTAGCGACATAAATTTTTATCAAAAATTATCTTATTTGTGATAAAATTTTTTATCACTAATATTATTCAATTTTATTAATTTTTTATTAAATTAATAGTGATGAATTATTTTTGTTATAAAAAATTTTTTTACGATGTAAATTTTTCATCGCTAAAACTTTTGAAAATAATAGTGACAAAAATATTTTTATTGCTATTAATTTTTTATTTATCACCGATGGTTTCTTTCATCGCAAATATTTGTTTAGATTAAATTTTTTTCATCTTTTTTTTAACGATAAAAAATATTCATTGCAAATATCTTTTATTAGTGATAAATTTTTTTATTTTATCATAAAATATTATCAATGATGAAATTATTTGCGATGAAATATTAGCGATCAAAATTTTATCACTAATATGTATTAGCAATGAAAATCGATTATTAGCGATGAAAAGTTTTCATCGCTAATAACCAATTTTGTTATAGTGATAGTTCAGATATATATATATATATATATATATATATATATATATATATATATATATTCAACCAAGTTAGCAAGTAGTTAAACCTAGGACACCTACAAGTTACTTAGACCTAGCAGTTTGATGTATTGTGAATCAGCCTAGATACGAGTTGAGTTTATTCTCACATCCTTCAACTAACCAGATAAGAGATGGGGTCGTGGGAGGTTCCTCGTGCTAATCGTAATGGTCCTAATTAAGTAACCATGAGTTCACTTAGGCTTAGCCTTTCTAACCTCTTATCTTAAACACCAGTTTCAGAGATGAGTTCAAACTTTCTTTATACTTGACTTCACCATAATACTCGAATTGAATTCAATTGATCCTAGGGACCAACGTCTACTTAGTTTTAATTAGACTTAGGTTAATGAAGGATGCTGGTTGATTATTTTTGGGTTAAAAAAGGGTGATAAAATATCCACCTTATCTTATTAATGGGTGTTACTTTTAAGTTGATTTGAGATGAATATGCATAATCAATTTCAAATAAGGAATTCTATGCAACTAAATTAGATACATAAAACTAATTAAACTTGAGAGGCTCACCTTGTCTCTAGCAATCACCAAAATATAAATCTAAATGATGAATGCTCTAAATAATTAGGGTTTCTACTCTTGTCATGAAGTTTTGATAAGGTTTAAGTGGGTTATTTTTAAGTTAATTTGAAAAGAAAGCAACTAATGCTAAAAAGGAAAGAAATCTAGGGTTAGGATTGATCTCACCAAGCAAAATTAAAAATTTTCTTTCTCCTCTTTTTTTTTCTTTCATTTTCTGCAAGAAATATAAGAAAAGTTAGTAATCTGTATTCACAAGAAATCAAAAAAATCAAAAACTTTAGTATTCATGCCTTCTCTAACAATGACGCCAAAAATTTGATAGTACACGATATTGTCATAGGACACCGTGATTATCAGTTTAAATCCGATTTTTTTTAAAAAAAATTAAAAATATGTAAAAAATAATGAGTCAGATTGATTCCATAGAGAAGGCAATGCTTTTGAGGATTTGAAAACTTTGATTTTATAAAAGAAAAGAAAGATTCAAGAAAGTAATTAAAATCAAAAAATTAAAATTAAAAATATAAAAAAAAAACTTGGTTCTATGATCTACTATCTGGATCTTAGCTTCTACTTGTGATAAAAGTAATGAACAAAAATTTAGAAAGCATGAAAATAACTTTTGCATTGATTAAAATCAGAATTCAATTACAAGAAATTTAAAAGAATGAGTAAGAAAGTAAAAAAAATTATAACAAAGACTCAAAGTCGATTGGCACAGTCTCGTCAGAAAGATGATTGATGAACTCTCTTTCTTTCTTCAAACTCCTAAGAGTATGTTAGGCTTTCTCTTCTTCTTCCTCTTTGGATCTGATCTTAGAGATGGTGTAGGCATGGTGGAGATGGCGTAGGAAGCAAAGCTCTCTTCTAAGCTCCTCTCTTTTAGAAGCTAATCTAAAACCCTAAGCTTGTGCCACCCCCTCTCTTTTAGATGATTTTTTTCTTATGGCCTGGGGTCCTTTAAATAGAGCTAGGGTTGGGGTCAATGTGGTCCTTTTTTCTTGATTTAATTCTATGTAGAGCTCTCTTGATTTGGTAGAATGTATCTCCTCCTTTGGAATTAGTTGCATGAAATCTCCTACCTTATTTGTGCTTGCCACCCCCCTCTCTATGCTGCCCCCTCTCTTTTGTGGTCACCAGGGCTTGTCTCTTATGTGCCTTAGGGTTAGGGTTTCATAGGATGGATAGCCGGCTAGGGTTCTAGGGTTTCAGGATTTTAAACATCTCCAGCGATTTGAGTATACTTGCCAAATAAGGAAGAAACATAAATTAAATTTCTCATTAAATTTCTATTGGGTGTGAAATTATTTTGGTGCTTAGATTGATCAGTCAGCTTGACATCTACTTGTCATAAATGTACTCTAATTTTATATTTTTAAAATTAAAAAATATTTAATTTTGTAAGAAAGTCTAATTTAGTTATGAACTTAGGATTTTTAGAAGATGTTAGCACCATTAACTATCTAAAATACTTAAAATAAATATACAAATATATGACTTATCAATAAGCAAGGAAGAAATTTTTATTCAGCGCTTATAGAACTTTGTAAATTAGTTCCATCAACTGGTAATCATTGTTATTTTATGTATTTTAATTTTTTTCAATTTATTCCTTTTATAATATGTAGGTCATGCAAGGGGGTGAATCTATACCTAAAAAGCTAAGATCATTACGTTATAGGCCAACAAAGTATGTGACAAGTTATAATGGATGTAACGTAAATGGTTTCAAATTTCACATGTAGCAATATGGATATCATAATAGTATAATGAACAGCAGTGTGTATATAAAGAACAGCTGGTGGACAGAGACGGAGAGTGACTACTATGGAATCCTCAAAGAAGTAATCAAGTTGACCTACCTTAGAGGTAATAGTGCCATTTTGTTTAAGAGCCAATGATTTGATACCGATAATTGTATAAAGGTTAGTTCACGGCACGGGCTTATTGAAATCAAACATGGATCAAAAGCATATGTTAATGATACTTTTGTGCTAGCCCAACAAGCTATTCAAATGTATTATACTTTTTTTCGATCAAGAAAGAGAGGAAGGAAAGAATGGTAGGCTGTATGCAAAATTAAGTCTCAGATCATTTATTACGTATTCGAAGAAGAAGAAGAGCCTTATTTACTAAAATGCTTTCAGGAGGATGAAATATCTGGAGTTTATCAGTCTTTTATAGATGTAGAGTTGGATGCACCAGATTTTTTCCTATGTGATGGTCAACATGAGGAGGTAGATCATTCTGAATTTATTTTAAAGGATAATCCTATCCAAAAAGGGGAAGAAGAGGGAGAAGTGGAAGAAGAGGAAGAATCGGATGAAGAATTCGAAGGGTATCAAACATCTAAAGTGGTCGATAAATAGTGTTCCTCACTTGCGATGAATTTCTGGACCTCTGACTCATTTTAAATACTTGTCTTGCATTGCCACCAATCTGAAGGATACCAAATATCCGAATGGTACCAAACATCTAAATACTTATCTTACATAATTTTAAATCTTTCATTGCTATCCATAATTATATAATTAATCCATAAATCTATTTATTTTTATTTTTAGAGATTATAGATCATATTTTTCAAAGGTCAGAGCCGTCACAGTTGAGGAGAGAGCTCTCATACAGTCAGCTCGTATAGTTCTGTGGCAAACATACCACATGATAAATTCTAATATTTTAAATATTCTCTTTTATATTATTTTATCTTTTATTATCTAATATAATATTCTTAATAATATCTTGATACTCTTAGGTTCGGATATCGTGGGATCACCAGTGATCCCACAATCATATGAAGTAGCATCTAGCTCTCAGAGTCAACGGCGTGGTAGAGGACCTGTCTGACTCACGACACGTCTGATTCGATCGAAGGATAGAGAGCTCGTCCACATTCAAAATCGCTCGTAAGTACTATATCTTCACTGAATATATTTAAAATTTAGCTATTTTAGAGACTAATATTTATTGTTCAAAATCAATTTTGCAGCATATTTACAGAGCCTAAGGTGCTCGTGTGGTTATTGGGATTATTAAAATTCTCAGTATCTTTGCTTAAAATTCTCAATTGTTATTAAAATTCTCAATTATTATTAAAATTAAATATTATGAATTTTAAGCAAAGATATTTAATTTTAAAATTCACGATAGGTTTGTTTTCTATTTATTAATACATGGTTGCTTCTACTTGTTATTAAAATTAAATATCATGAATTTTAAGCAAAGATATTTAATTTTAAAATTCATAATAGGTTTGTATTCTATTTATTAATACATGGTTGCTTTTACTTGTAGGGGTACTATCGATTTGAGACTCCTTAGGATGAGGAGGCTGGCCATCGGATCTTCGAGGAGGTGGCCATATAAAAATTTTGAGATGGACTATACCGCCTTCGACAGTCTGCCATAGAGTACTTCAGTTTTATGTCACCATCGGACTAGAAGTCTTGTATAGATCACTGGATGCGGGTGGACATATTGGAGGTCCTTTGTGACCAGTGAAGTATTAAGGACTACTCTGATAGGCGGCAGAGGGCACGGCAGAATTGGTTCATCCAGCAGCATCCGATCAAGCACACTGACGACTCTATTAGCATACATGTTGTGGTCGATAGATTGATAAAAATTCTATACTTAAATTAATTTTATATTGAATTGATCATATATATATTTTAATTAATTTAATTTTATTATTTATTTATTATAGAATGATAATTGGATCGTGCACCAGGACATCTGTAGATATGGGAGGTGACACACCAATCTAAGAAGATTGGTGATTATTTAGATCCTAAATCTTGACAGATCACGATAATAAACTTAAAATATTATTTATTAAATTTTTATATATACTAATATGTATGTACTAATGAATTTTTAAACTATATAGACGGATTATGTAGAGCATCTTGTATCACAGCATGGTGAGAACCCATCATCTTAGCCCCTTCTTGATCTCGAGAGACGACTCAGGGCCACTGAAGGGATGAGTAGGAGCTGGATTATAGGATTTGACCATAACTTTGATCCTCCAGCAGTTCGATACTTTTCGACATTCTCCTCTCAGACCTCAACGATACAGACGTGGGGTGATGCATACGTGAAGGAGGTCGTGTGGAGGCTTTGGAGTGAGCAACTTCAGAGCTTCCAAAATATCATCTGTGATATAGTCATTGAGATTCTTTGAGATCCGTATCTGCGTAATCAGCTGGACTTATTGTCACAACCATCACAGCAGATAAGTCTAGATATAATTTTTTTTACTTATTTTAAATTTTTATATTTAGAAGCTTCACATGTTTAGGCTTGAGTCTGAGAAGGAGACTTAGAGGATAAAAATTTAATCTAACAATCCAATCGATAGACCGAAGGTATCTATAGCTTCATATCATCGAATTAAATATGTAAAAATAATCTATTTGAGAATCAAAATAATATATCAAAATATATATCTTTATATCGATATATATATTTTCATATCAAAATTTATTAATAATATTTTATTTTTTTTATTACAAGATGTTGGGACATCCGATTCTCATCCACCAGCTGCTAGAGAGAACGTATAGGAGCAGAAAGAAGATGAAGAGGATGATGAGGAGGATCTTATATGATTTTTTTTAATATGTATATAATTTTGATATTTATAAAATAGTATAAATTTATAAAATTATAAAATTTATATTTTAAATATAATATAATTAATTTTATATTTATAATTATGATAAATAATTATTATTTTATTTATAATAAATTTAAAAAAAATTATTTGTTGTTATTGTAATGAAAATATATTTTAAAATATTTAATTATAATTTTTTTAAAAAATTATTAGTGACGGCATTAGCGGTGCAAATGTCGTCGCTAATAGTTTTTAAAAAAAAATAAAAAATTATTAGCGATAGTATTAGCGATGATATTACCGTCATTAATAATTTTTTAAATTTTAATTAATAAATAATTTAAATTATTAGCGATGGTTTTATTGTCACTAATACCTTCGCTAATTATCCTTATTAGCGATGGAATATTTGCCATCGCTGATAATGATAATTAGCCACGATGTTATTTCTGATAAAATTTTAGTAACGAAAATTCATCGCTAATAGTATTAGCGACGACAGCTTTTCTATTAGCGACGGTAATTAGCCATCGCTAATAATCTATTTTCTTATAGTATGGGTGGAGAGAGTTCAGTGAGATAGAGTGGTGAGAAATTAAAGAAAAAAGATTATGAGAGAGGAGAGGGATGGTGCCATGAAGGGAAGGAGATTTTCTTCTTTCTCTTTTTTTTTTGTTGGGATTTTGGGGATGAGAAGAAAAAAGATGAGAGATGAGAGATTTGAAAAAGAAGAAGATGATATTACTCAAAATATTTTAAGCCACGTCAGTACCGGTTGAGCCATGTGAGCAAAGAATACTTCGTATAAGCATCGAAGGTTACCACATTGGACTTTCGATGAGAGAAAATCGTTGAAATGATGTTTGAGGGCAACATTAAATCGGTTTAGATAGTATAGAGACTAAATTTTAGATTTTTATAGTTTAGAGATTATTTAAGAAAATCTAACTTAGCTCAGAGATCAGGAACATAATTTATCCTACGAGCTCAATACATGTGTTCCATCAAAAATCTATCACCTCAAGAGAAATTATTACCCATGTAGTATACTCCACATGGCCCATGCAAACAACCACCAATGCTAGCTAGTTTCTATAAATCCCAATCACTAAAAATATATCTCAATATATCATTATAAAACCCAACAGCCAAGATTGACTATGTGTATGATTATATAGTGTGTGACTATTAATATTGAATACAAAATTTAGATCATATTGAGAGTACATTTTGAGGTTGTCCCCAATTCCATGTTCAAAATATCAGAGTGCTATTAAATTCTTCGAGCTTATAAGCTCCTGATCAGAGGACTTCAATAACTTAATAAAATCCTTTTCAAGTCAATGATAACCTTCTTTGCTTAGTGGACTTGTAAATTTCAATCTTCCATAGTATAAGATTATGAGGTTGGAGAATTTTGGATCTTATTCGGGCATTATATTAACGATGGTATGAGGCCAGATGTACCTTCATCTCCCTATTCTCTCTTCTGTAATAATGATAGTATCTTTTTTTAGTACCAATTTATTGCTATAAAGCTTCGAAGTTTTAATGTTTGATCGAGCCAAAAATCATTCTGAATTTGAGTTAGAGAATAGTATCCGAGTCTTTGTAACCAAAAATTCACTTATTAGAGTTTGTCTGATGAAAAATTCTTCAATGCTTCAGTTAGTTGGAGCTTAATGAATAATAGAAACATAGTAGGGGAGTGAAAAATTTACTGGAGATCAACTTATCTGAAGATCCCATTTTTTTTTTTTTTTTTTTTTTAATGTAGAAGGGGATCATCGACCATTATCTGATCTTCTAAAATTTTTTCGTGCCATTCGATAATAGAGCTTTATCATGCGCACCTGTATTGTGCACGACTGTCATGGATGGCCGTTAAATGCATGGGACAAAAATTTCTACCTAACGTGTGCATGGACGGAGAAACAATTTGGATTGCGTGGAATCTAATTGCATTGTATCTCTCTGGAAGATGTGGCCGATCTGAGTCTCATCAGGATCGTCGGTGAATCATCGAGATGGCCCATCGAACAATGACCGAGATCAAAAAATTATCCATAAACACTATAAAATAATAATTTAATTTTAATTAATTTCAACCATCCTACTTGCATTATAAATGGATCGGCCAGTGAAGGGTGATTAATCGTACATATACAATTCAAGATTCTACCGGCTGTAATTCTTTGCGTTGGCCTACGCAACTACCCCTCCATGATCAATTAATGGGTGGCAGGTGACGGTCCGCGTCATGGCTAAATAATCAAATCTGATAGGACATAGATTTGGACGTGTTGCAAAATATTTTAAAGCTTGATGTATGAATCTCATAAAATATCTATCACCCAAGGAATATTATTTTTAAAATATTTTATGAGGCCGTTATACGTTCCATCAAATATCTATCACCTTTAAAAAAATTATTGTCTGCACGGCAACCATCGCTGACAGCTAGTTCCTACAAATCCCAACCTTTAAATATGTATGTCGATATTTTATTATAAAATCCAGCAGCCAAATTGACCATATGCACGACTACGTAGACCGTAATTTCTCATCACCTGAGGGACTAGTCTGATTAAGATATATTAAATTATAAAAAAAATTTGATGATTCTTAAAAATTATTTATCTAAAAAATTAATTAGAAAAAATAAATTTGATCATATTCAATTATGAGAATTATTCCGAAAAAATGGTACTTGAAAATGATTATTATATTTGATTAATAAGCTTATATAAAAAAATTATCAAATTTTTGATAATATTTTTAAATAAATAATTTAAATACTTACAGTTTTTTCTCAATTCATTTATGGGATATTTATGATTCACTTACATAAATACCTTTAATATTGATTATTTCAAATATTAAAATATATTTATATAAATTAATTATATATTACAAAATATATTTCTTACTATAATTAATTAATAATATGTAAATAGATATATTAACTGTTAATAAATCCTATGTTATATTTATTGATAATAAATAAATATATGTCAATTATTTACTAATAATCAATATTTATTAATAGATATATTAATATATTAAGTAAATTAATATTTAATATAATATAATTAATATAATTAAGGTTATTTTCGTAAAGAGATGACATCAGTGATCAATGTGAAAATTAATACTACTCCTCAGTGGTACATGCTTTACTTTCTTTTTTTAGAAAAATAGTTATAGGATCCATCATTTATTTTAGAATATTGCTATGGTACTTCTCTATAATATTTTATATAAAAAAATATTTAAAATATATATTCCGTAAAGTAAAATATTTAAATCAATATATAAAGATACTTAAGGTATTTTATTCTTAACAAGCTTCACCAACTTGTTTATATTTTATTATTTTAAAAAAAATAATATTTTATTATTTTATTAATATTTTATTATAATTTTTATTATAAAAATATATTTAAGATATTATTTTTTATTATTATTTTTTAATTTTTTGATGATCATCGGATCGAGAATTTTGAGAGATCTAATCTTTTGTTAATTTTTTCGTTATCTTATTATTGTTATTTTTTTTGGACTTTTCAGCCTGCGTGTTTCACGAGGTCACGTCTTGTCATACGTGTCCCTGTGTCCACGGATTTGTAAAAGCATTATACAAAGAGAGAACATTTTCGTTGGATTAGGCTGACACGGTCGTGGATAATATTTATTAGTCAGAAGAAGACAAAAAATAATAAATATATGATAAATATTGTCCACATAAAGAAGGCTACCGACATAACCGAAGCATCGAGAAATTTAAGCAACGTTCGGGAACCCCACTTTTTGGCTTGGGAACGAGGCCGTTTTCGCACGGGTGGGCATGGAAATGGCCGCAAAAGATAGGAGGGGCATGGTGGAGGTAGTGGAGTCCAGTTTCGTTGTTCCAAGCGAGGAGACCCCAAAGCAGGAGGTCTGGCTTTCTAATCTAGATCTATGGTTTGGTACGCATTACACCGCCACCGTCTTTGTCTACGTGCCCAATGGAGACCCGAACTTCTTCTCCGTGGAGGTCTTGAAGGCGGCCCTCGGCAAGGCGCTGGTCTCCTTCTACCCCATGGCCGGGAGACTCGTGGTGAACCGTTGTGGCCGGGCTGAGATACAGTGCACCGGGGAGGGCGTCCTCTTTGTGGTGGCTCGATCCAATTTCACTCTCCGTGATTTCGAGGATTTCACACCACCAACGGAGGTGAGGCCGTTATTGGTGCCTCCAGTGGAGTCAGTTGAGCCTCCTTCGATCTTGATCATGTTTCAAGTGAGCTCCGAATCTCCTCTCACTCGTTTTTTTTATGGTTATGTTATGATGATGCTGGGTATTTTACTTCTGCTTTACGGCCATCGCATTTTCTGTATGCGACCGACGAACGCACGTAATATCAGAAATGCTATGGCACCCAAAATTGGTGGCCCCGAAAAAAGGGGCAAAAAAAAAAGCAATCAAATTATGGCAAAAGAATAGCAGTAAGTATAGTACGCAAGATAGCAGCAGCAGATGCTGCAAAATGGTCGGTCGTCGATCTGAAATCAAATCGAAATCATTGCAGGTAACATTTCTCAAGTGCGGCGGTGTGTGCTTGGGTGTCAACCTACACCATTCCGCGACCGACGGCCTCGGCGTTCTCCACTTCCTCAATACATGGTCTGACATCGCCCGAGGCGTTGGCCTGAGGGCCCCTCCCTTCCTCGATCGCACCCTCCTCCAACCTCGGTCCCCTCTGACCATCCTCTTCGGCCATGTCGAGTACCTCTGCCTGCCATCAGAAGATCCCTCAAAGGCGGTCATCCCCCTCGCCGAACCTATGATCCTAAAAATATCCAGAGACCAGCTCGATTCCCTCAAGAACAGCTGCAGCGGAAACAGAGCAGGCGTCTCCACCTTCAGGGCGCTCGCGGCACACATATGGCGGTGCGCATGTGTGGTCCGCAAGCTTCCAAGCTTTCGAGAGACGCGGCTGTACATAAGCACCGATGCTCGTAACCGCCTGAAGCCGCCGCTCCCGCCGACCTACTTGGGCAATGCTGCCTTTCGGACGTCGGCAGTCGCGACGGCGGGGGAGGTCATATCTGGTCCACTGGAGCATCTGGCTGAGAAGATCCATGCCGCTACTGTTCGATCAAATGACGAGTTCGTCAGGTCACTGATAAACTTTTTCGAGATAGCGAACATGAGGCGTATGCATCCAATGTCGTGGGCGCTGCGGGGCACTAACATATATGTTGTTAGCTGGCTGAGGTTGCCGATCTACGAGGCTGACTTCGGCTGGGGGAAGCCGGTCTTCATGGCCCTGGCAAGACGGCGCTCGCCAAGTGGAATGGTGCACATTATGCGCAGCCCTGGAGACGATGGGGGGATTTCAGTGATGGTGGCATTAGAGGCGGAGAACATGCCGACGTTCAAGAAGTTGTTCTATGAGGAGTTGGACGGGGTAGAATCAGCTTAGTCATGCTTTCATTCCAGGAACTTCCTTATGGTCTCTTTTTCAGTTTATTTGCGTCTGGGAATCTGCCGCTTAGCAGAGTTTCACCTAAAATTATTTGGATCCTCCAATTGCTTGTCGATTGTGTCATTATCCATGTCGTCCTTATCTAAGCCTCTAGATAGCCGTGGAATGGAACGAAGTTTAGCGTTCCGTGTTTGTCTATGATATCAGCAGTATGCGTAGTAGGCATTCAGCTAATGGAATCCTCTGTTATCGCTTACGAATTATCTAAACTCCCAACATCCAATGTATGGTACAATACCAACTCCGGATAAATTGCATTGCTGAAAGAGTATTGCTTGGGGGCCCATAAGTATTTTCTTAAGTCAGAGGGAGACAAATTAGACAATCCAACACTGATAAAGATCGTAAGCTCACAAATTTACCCTATGTGATGTGACTAGGTGTTTGATGAAAGAGCACGGTTCTCTATTGTGCACCCCACGGTATGATGCACAACACACCGTTCATCGCAAAATAGATATTCGCATGCTCATGACGTGCGATCATGTGCAGCCATCCATCATTTGATGGATTGAATATGTACCGGATTGTATGGTGCACAGCAAAAAATCTGCGCTGTCGATAAAAAAAGAGCTGCCATTAAAATTTTTACGGAGGGTACTTGCTAAATCGCCACATTAGCCCATCCGCAATTGACTCTGAAGCTCCTAAATTTTTAGTGGCATGGTTCCGGTATGTGTGTCGTTGAGCCAAGTCACGGTTCAACATAATTTCTACACAGGATTAATAAATACCTCGGCCTGATCCCAAACGAAATGTTCATATATGCTAACCCAGATATACGTCAAAACCTAACTTAATTTGCCTTTTTTTTCTTTTGGAAAGAGGAGCTGCCGCTTTACTATAAAAGACAGTGCATGACAAACTAAGTCTGTGGGGTACAACGGATACTACAAAGCCGGAACCAAAACGATAGAATATAAATGCATGACAAGCTTACATAACTTGAGACGAAACTGGAATATGGAGTGTTGCAACTGAGCACCTGATGATCTTGATATAGAAACTTTTAATGTAAATGCGGAAAAATTTAACGTACCTCTAGACATTTGTTATTAAAACCTAATTGAATCAATGATAAAAAAAGTTATGAAAATACCGAAAGATGAATCTTGTATTTTCTACCTTGCTCCTGTCTTACTTTTATCCTTCAAAACAGCACTTTTAGTCTATGCCAGAGGATCTCGAAAGTCTGAAGAATAGTCATAAGATATATAGACTGTTGGTGCAAAAATCCGCCTGCACCGGAGAAGCTGGAGTAGTGGGGGTTGCGGTCGTCGCCGGGACCTGCAAAAGAAGTCTAAACCGGAGGTGGGGTTGCTCCGGCAAGACCCTCCGACGCTCAAGTCAGTTTTCTGCCTCAACAAGAATGGAGTGTTCGAACGAAAATTTTAGCAGAGTTCCTAGGTAAAAATGAGAGCTTAAAGAATAACGTATCTGGGGCCCCCTTTTATAGGTGGAGGGGGCAGCAGACTGATAGCGATATCTGTAACCGTCTGGCAGTGGGCTGCCCAGGGTCAGGCGGAGTTTATTGCGAAGAGTAGTGGAGTAGCCCGTGGCTATCACCGGGGCATGCTCGTGGAGTCTGCCGCGGGGAGTGGAGCGGCGTCCATTGTCGCGACTTACCAGAGGATGGAAGAATCGCGCGGTATCCGTCGTGGGAAGTGGAGCAAGATCGTGACTGTTATTGTGGCCTGCCCGGGAGTGATGGAGCCGCGTTGAATCCGTCGCAGGAAGTGGAGCAGTGCTGTGGCCGTTACTGCGGCCTGCCAGGGAGTAATGGAGCCGCGTAGGATCCACCGCAGGGAGTAATGGAGCCGCGTAGGATCCACCGCAGGGAGTGGAGCAGAATCATGGCCGTTACTATGGCCTGCCAGGGAGTCCAGACTTGTCGGCTGAAGTTCGGTTGGAGTCTGTAGCTGGAGTCGAAAACGAAGTCTGGCTCTTGTAGGAGCTCGGACGAGGTCTGGCTCTCATAGGAGTCTGGGCGAAGTCTACCTGCAACCACAGTCAGGGGTGAAGTCCGTCTCCCTTAGGAGTCCGGATGAAGTTTACCATCAATCGAGGTCGGGGATGAAGTCCGGCTCCCGTAGGAGTCCGGGCGGAGTCTTCCCGTAGCCGGAGTTGGAGACGAGGTCTGGCTCCTTTAGGAGTCTGGGCGAAGTCTTTTTTCAGTCGGAGTTGGGGACGAGGTCTGGCTCCCGTAGGAACTCGGGCGGAGTCTACCTGCAGTTGGAGTTGGGAGTGAAGTCCGGCTCCCGTAGGAGTCCGGACGAAGTTTACCTGCAATTAGAGTCAGGGACGAAGTCCGGCTCCCGTAGGAGTCCGGACGAAGTTTACCTGCAGCTGGAGTAGTGGGCGGAGTCCGGCTCCCGTAGGAGTCTGGACAAAGTCTGTAGGGGAAGTCGTGGGCGAAGTTTGGCTCCCGTAGGAGTCCGGACAAAGTCTGCCTGCAATTAAAGTCAGAGGCGAAGTCCGGCTCCCGTGGGAGTCCGGATGAAGTTTACCCTCAGTCGAGGTCGGGGATGAAGTCCGGCTCCCGTAGGAGTCCGGGCGGAGTCTTCTCGTAGCCGGAGTTGGAGACGAGGTCTGGCTCCCGTAAGAGCCCGGACAAAAATCTGTTAGTTGTAGGAATCTACCGTTGGAGAAGTTCAACCGTTGGCGAAGTCCGGGGTAGTTCGGATTGGAGTTGAACCTGACTGGAAGAAGTCTGGAAGGGATTCGGGGAGTAGCTGATAGTCGTAGAAAGTTGGCTGGCGGCGGAGCTTAGTGAGCGCTTAGGGCGGTTTAATAGATAACTGGGGAAACTCATGTTGAAGGAGCTCGGGTGGTGTAGTGGGAGTTCGTCCGTCGGGGGAATTCAGTCAGCACTGTGGGAATCCGGCTGTTGGAGAAGTCCGGAGAGATACCGTCTGCGATCGAAAGTCGGAGGGATCTTGGGAGGTTCAATCCTGTTAAGAACTTCGGCTGAGGATATTTTATACCCAACACCAGTCCCCCTTCTTCTGAGTTTGAATTTCGAATGAAGGAAGTACAGAAAGATTGCCACAGCCGAAGTTCCTCCCTCGATGTCCGTGCGCGATCGTCCTCAGATATTTTGGCATTTAATGCGCGCATGCTGGAGCCTTTTTTCGATTAGGGCGACCCGAAGAGTCTTTTCGAAACTCCCATCGGGACGTGATCCTAAGCGTCGTGCCATGAAAGTCTGCGAACGGTCAACCCTAGGTCACGGTGAGTGGGACACGCGGGACATGTGGTGGGCACTGGTTGGCTTAGGGACACCTGCCACCATAACTGTGCCAGGCTCCGTTGCCTATTTAAGCCCCCACCTTTCCTCCAGGAGCCTCACGATATCTTTCTTTCGCCTGAGAGCTTAGCCACTCAGCCACTCCATCGGTGCCCCTTCCGACTTCGAGCATCCTTCGCGCCAGTCTTTGCCATCTCCGTCGGCTCTCCGCCATTTCCAGTCCCCCGAGTCTCTCCAAGGGGTTCCCCTGCCGGGGCCTCCACCCCGGAGGCCAATCTCAAGATGATGCCATGGACTAAGAAGAGTGCAAGGAGGAGAACAGCAGTCTGCGAGTTCTCCGGTTGTCAAACTGCCGCTGAGGGTTCCCGCCGCCTTAAATGGGGCTCAAGGGAGAATTCCTTCAACAATAGGGGTTTAATAACGGGAACAACCGGTGAAGGCATTCCGCCTGAGAACCTCAGAGTAGCCGAACGGGGCGACACCGGTCAAGGGGGCTGAGCTTTCGTCACAAGCCGTGGCGGGATCCTTGATGTCGTCGGGGCCGAGGGACCAGAAGCGGTCGGCGCCGATGGCAGGGCAGCAAAACTTGTTACGGGGACGGTGGAAGTAGCGCATACCGACCTTACCGGAACACCCAGGATGGTGGTTGTCATGGAGCACATGGCGGTAGCGCACGTCTCTGGTGCCACCGTTGCCTCTAGGGTAATTTCAGTTCTTCTTGAAACAGGTCATCGTCGCCGCTGCCGTTGCCCTCGCTGCCCCCTGGAATCTATCCCATCCTTTTCCCCCTAGGGTTGGGATTTTGGAGGTGGAGCAGAATGAGGCGGGGGGCGAGAGCCGAGAGGCTTGTCACACGTACTGGAAAATGCTGCTGGGAAGGACAGAATCGGGAAGAGAAGTCTATAGCTCGAAGTGGCCTCCGGTGTATCCCTTTCGAGTCTTGTAATAATGTTTTCTTTTTCTGACCCTCCGGGTCTTGTAACGTACATCTGGTTAATTGAGAAATGAGAAGGAGATTTTGTTACTTCGTTCGCGCTTTGCGTCGAATTGTTGTCTGCCGAACTTCTTTCCTTTACCATTGTTGTTGTTGTATTCCCTTCACTCTACTTCTCTTCTTTCCTTCTTTTCTTCCTTTTCTTCTTCTTTTTCTTTTTTTTTTTTTTTTTGACGTCGTCCGTAGGTCGCCGGTAGTTGTCACGTCAGCTCGCCTTTCAGTTGTCCTTCTCCCTTAACCTCAATGGCTCTACGATGTATATTTGACGAATAATATAAGAGGAGAATTTTCTGCTACTTCTTTTACTCGTGTGTTGAATTGTCGCTTGCCGAGCTTCTTTTCGGCCTTTGCGTCGTTCATAGGTATCCGATTGCCATCGTATCGACTCGTCTTTTTCGTCCGTGGCCGCAGATTCATTTGGGGCCGCTCGGGTTTGGCGCCCCCCATCAGGGCTCGAGCTCGGAGGTCTGAGCTTCCGTCACCCTGAGGAAGTCATCTCATCTCGGGCTTGCGTTGAAAGCTTCCTTGAAAGCTGGGGTACTTGATAAGAACCCCAACTCTCACTAAGACGGGGTTCTCTGCATCTTTGACACTGTTTGTTTTTCATTCATCGCTAACGTAGTCCATCACTTTCCCTTTTAACTCCTCTCCCCTTTTTCCTTTTCGAGTGGGATTTTTCCCTCCGCTCTTGGTGGGGCTGCGGGAGTCCGACTGCCGTAGGTGAAGTCGGGGTGAGGTCCGGCTCCCGTGGGAACCCGAACGGAGTCTACCTGCAGTTGAAGTCAGAGGTGAAATTTGGCTCTCGTAGGAGTCCGGGCGGAGCTTACCAGCAGTCGAAGTCGGGGACGAAGTCCGGCTCCCGTAGGAGTCCGAACGAAGTTTACCTGTAGTTGAAGTTAGAAATGGAGTCCGGCTCCCGTAGAAATCTGGAGGAAGCTTATTTGCAGTTGAAGTTGGAGATGGAGTTCGGCTCCCGTAGGAGTCTGGAAGAAGTTTTATTGCGAAGGGGCCGCTGGGGAAGGTCCCCCTTTTTCTCATCTGGTCTTGAATGATCGGACCTTAATTGATGTCGGGGTGAGGTTCTTTCCCTATTTCTGTCATAACAGGTTTCACCTCTGGTTAGGGCGAGGTTCGTCTCTTGTCTCTAACACGGCTGTAGGGGCACATATGGGCGTCGCTGGGCCCTTCCCCCCATCCGGTCTAAAGAGAACCGGGCCTTCGACTTTGCTCAAGTTAGGGCGAGGTTCTCCTCCTGTCCCTAACAGGGCTGTGGGGGCGCATATGGGCATTGCAGGGCCTCTCCCTCCATCTGGTCTAAAGAGAACCGGACCTTTGACTTTGCTCAAGTTAGGGCGAGGTTCTCTTCCTGTCCCTAACAGGGCTGTGGGGGTGCATATGGACGTTGCAGGGCCTCTCCCCCCATCCGGTCTAAAGAGAACCGGGCCTTCGACCTTGCTCAAGTTAGGACGAGGTTCTCCTCCTGTCCCTAATAGGGCTGTGGGGGCGCATATGGGCGCTGCAGGGCCTCTCCCCCCATCCGGTCTAAAGAGAATCGGGCCTTCGACTTTGCTCAAGTTAGGGCGAGGTTCTCCTCCTGTCCCTAACAGGGCTGTGGGGGCGCATATGGGTGCTGCAGGGCCTCTCCCCCCATCCGGTCTAAAGAGAACCGGGCCTTCGATTTTGTCGAGATGAAGTCCTCCTCCTGCTTCCGACATAGTTTGTTTTGATTGCCCTGTCGGTATAGGCTTGTGCCAAGGGAGGAGACATATAGATATGCAACTTTTATTTAAAATAAAGTTATCGGTAATACAATTGTAGGTTTTTTGAGCTCCATGATCGTGGGAGGTCTGCTCCTCCGAGCTCCTTGAGGTAATAAATTTCGGGCCGAACTACTTCTTTGACCTCATACGGGCCTTCCCAGTTTGGGGCGATCTTCCCTCGATCTTGAGGTTGCGAGACAGCGGCTCGTCGAAGTACTAGATCTCCTGCTCTAAAGACTTTATTCTTGACCCGAGAATTGTAATAGCGGGCGACCTTCTGTCTGTAGGCTGCCATCCGAACTTGAGCTACCTCCCGCTTTTCTTCCAGCAAGTCAAGGTTGGCTTTAAGACCTTGCAAATTTTGATGTTCGCTGAATGCCATGACTCGTGCCGACGGGAGTTTAAGCTCAATTGGAATGACGGCCTTCGTTTCGAAGGCTAAAGCAAAAGGAGTCTCTCCCGTGGGCAGTCTTTGGGTAGTTCGATACGCCCACAGTACATGATAAAGTTTGTCTACCCAGGTTCCCTTCGCCTTTTCAAGCCTCGTCTTGATCTCTTGCAGCAGGGTTCTGTTGGTCACTTCAGCTTCGCCGTTCGCTTGAGGATGGGCTACTGATGTGAAGTTGTGAGAGATATTTAGATCTTCATAGAATTCGGCGAATCTTGCTCCCGCGAACTGCCGCCCGTTATCAGTGATTAGGGTTCTCGGCAGACCGAACCTGCAAACGATTGACTTCCAGACGAAATCTTGCACTTTAGCTTCTGTGATTTTTGCCAGTGGTTCGGCTTCGACCCACTTGGTGAAGTAGTCAATCACTATCAGGAGGAACTTCCTCTGCCTCGACGCCATGGGAAAGGGTCCAAGGATGTCCATCCCCCATTGTGCAAAAGGCCATGGGGCACTCAAGGGTGTAAGCTCGGTGGCGGGCTGTCTCTGAATGTTGGCATATCTCTGGCATCGGTCACATTTTCTGACGTATTCAATCGAGTCATGGTGTATCGTCGGCCAGTAATATCCTTGGCGGAGCAACTTGTGGGATAAAGATCTAGCCCCCAGATGGCTTCCGCAGATTCCTTCATGCACTTCCCACAAGGCGTAGTCAGCTTCCGAAGGCCGGAGATATTTTAAAAGGAGGAAAGAGTATGATCTCTTGTACAACTTGTCCTCATAAAGGATGTATCGGGAGGCTTGATTTCGGAGCTTCCGAGCTTCTTTCACATCCTAAGGGAGAACCCCGTCTCTGAGATATGTTATTAGTGGATCGATCCAGTTGGGCTCGTGGTCAATTTCCATCACGGGCTGTGATTCTTCCGTACTCGGACACTTGAGCACTTCAAAGAGAACACCTTTGGGTAATTCGGCCGGAGCCAGCGTTGCCAGTTTGGAGAGAAGGTCGGCCCTGGTATTTTCCAACCTCGGAATCTGCCTGATGTCAAAGCTGCTGAAGGCGGAGGCGAGCTCCTTTACCTTTTCAAGATATTTAGCCATGCTGTCCTCCCACGCTTCGTAGTTTCTGTTGACTTGTCCCACTACTAGTTGAGAGTCGCTGTGGACCCAAAGCCGATCTATTCCCAGCTCTTTGGCGATCCTCAGTCCTACGATCAGAGCTTCATATTCCGCTCCGTTGTTCGTTGCGGGGAACTCGAAGCGCAGAGCGTACCCCGCGATGATTTTCTCCAGACTGATCAAGATCAGGCCTGCACCTGCGCCTGACATGTTGGAAGACCCGTCCACATAGAGGGCCCAAAAGCAATCAGAGGGATCTGCTTCATCTTTGGGAGAGTTCGATCGGGGCATCAGGCCGTCAATTTCACCTTGTTCAGGTTCGGCCTCCTCTGGGATAGTACACTCCACTATGAAATCTGTCAATATCTGGGCCTTCACTGCTGGCCTGGGTCGATAGTTGATGTCAAATTCTGTGAGCTCGATCGCCCATTTTGCCATCCTCCCGGAGGCATCCGCCCGGTGCAGAATCGCCTTGATCGGTTGGTCGGTGAGTAGCGTTACGGTGTGCCCTTGAAGGTAGGGTCGGAGCGTCCGGACTGCAATCAACAAGGTGTAAGTCAGTTTTTCTAATTTGGTATACCTGGTCTCGGTATCTCTCAATGCGTGACTGACGTAGTAGATCGATCATTGGACTTTTGCTTCTTCTTTGACAAGGACTGCCGCAAGGGCCATGGGAGAGACCGCCAGGTATAAAAACAGTTCCTCTCCAGGCTCTGGCTTTGCCAACAGTGGGGGTGAGCCGAGGTAGCTCCTTAATTTTTCGAACGCCTGTTGGCACTCAAGGGTCCAACAGAAGTTCTTCGGCTGCTTGAGAGTTTGGAAAAAGGATAAGCACCATTCGGCTGACCTCGCGACAAAGCGATTCAGGGCTGCTACTCTCCCTGTAAGGCGCTGAACCTCTTTTATCGACCTTGGGGCGGTCATCTCCTGGATGGCATGAATTTTTTCTGGATTGGCCTCAATCCCTCGCTCCGACATCATGAAGTCCAGAAACTTTTCTGAGGTCACTCCGAAAGTGCATTTAGTCGGATTCAGCTTCATTTTATATTTTCGGAGGGCGTCGAAGGTCTCCTCGAGGTCGGCGATGTGGTCCATGGAAGATTTACTTTTGACGAGCATGTTGTCCACGTAGATCTCCATGTTGCGGCCGATCTGCTCCTTGAAGATTTTGTTCATCAACCGCTGGTAGGTTGCGCCTGCATTTTTGAGGCCGAAAGGTATGACCCAATAACAGTAAAGGCCACGGTTAGTAATGAAAGCAGTCTTTTCTTCATCTTCCGATGCCATCCTGATTTGATTATAGTCAGAGAATGCATCCATGAAGGTGAGGAGCTCATGGCCCGAGGTTGCGTCCACCAGTTGATCGATTCTGGGAAGGGGGTAGCTGTCCTTTGAGCAGGCCTTATTCAGCTTTTTGAAGTCTATGCACATCCTCCACTTGTCGTTTGGTTTTTTGATTAGGACAACGTTGGAAATCCAATCAGGATAATTGACTTCCCTAATGAATCCAGCCTTAAGGAGTTTGTCCACTTCCTCGACTATCGCCTTCTGCCTCTCTGGTGCATGACCTCGAATTTTTTCTTTCGTCGATCGATACTTGGGATCGACGACCAGACGGTGCTCCATGACTTCCATGTCAATCCCCGGCATGTCTGCTGGAACCCAAGCGAAAATGTCCGCATTCTTTCATAGAAAATCGATGAGATGCGTCCGCACCTCCTCCCCCAGGTTGGAGCAGATCATCGCCACATGCTCCGCGTTCCCATCGTTCAGAGGGATCGATATCAGATCTTTGATTGTACTGCCCCTCTCTTCAGTGAGGTCGTCGCGAGCATCCAGCCCATCAACTGGACAGGGGTTGAATTGGTCGCTTCTTTGCAAGGCTATGTTGTAGCAGTGTCTGGCCAGGGCTTGGTCTCCTCGGACCTCTCCGATCCCCTGGTTGGTAGAGAATTTCAACTTCAAATGGTAGGTTGACACGATGGCTCGGAGAGCATTGAGGCCAGATCGACCGAGGATTGCGTTGTAGGCTGACGGCGCCTTCACCACCAGGAAATTCACCAGAGCCCTGGATTACCTTGGATATCGACCTGCGGCCACAGTCAAAGCTATCATTCCCTCCACTGGAACAGCGTCGCTGGTAAACCCTACTAGAGGGGAGCTAATCGGCTTCAAATGACCGTCAAGGATGGACATTCTTGAAAAGACATCGTAGAACAAAATATCGGTCGAACTTCCATTGTCGACGAGAATGCGACGGGCGTCGTAATCTGCTATATTCAAAAAAACTACAACCGCATCGTTATGAGGGAATTGAACTCCCCGAGCATCTTCTTCAGTAAAGGTTATGGGCTCCTCAATCTTTTGTCGCTTGGGGGGTACGGCCAGTACGTTGGTTGCTTCCTGCCGGGATCCTCCTGAGATGGTGTTGGCGAAATACGTCAAAGGCTGATTGTCCGACCGCTCCATGCCGGCGACCATTGCCGGAGGATGTGGGGCCTGAGAAACCAGAGGCGAGGTCGGAGCCTGAGATCTGGCCGCGGAGGTCGTGGGTCACCGTGTGGATGCTTCGCGAGAAGGCATTGGGCGAGGATCAAGTGGGAGAAGAAGAAGTAGATGTCGGAGAAGATGACCAGAGGCGATCCCGTTGAGCGCTCCTTTAAGAACAAGGGTACTGCGAAGGTTCAGCCCCTTCCTCTAGCACCAATCCTGTTGGTGCAAAAATCCGCCTGCGTCGGAGAAGCTGGAGTGGTGGGGGTTGCGGTCGTCATCGGGACCTGCAAAAGAAGTCTAAACCGGAGGTGGGGTTGCTCCGGCAAGACCCTCCGACGTTCAATTCAGTTCTCTGCCTCAACAAGAATGGAGTACTAGAACGAAAATTTTAGCAGAGTTCCTAGGTAAAAATGAGAGCTTAAAGAATAACGTATCTGGGGCCCCCTTTTATAGACGGAGGGGGCAGCAGACTGATAGCGACATCTGTAACCGTCTGGCAGTGGGCTGCCCAGGGTCAGGCGGAGTTTGTTGCGAAGAGTAGTGGAGTAGACCCATGGCTATCACTGGGGCGTGCCACGTGGAGTCTGCCGCGGGGAGTGGAGCGGCGTCCGTTGTCGCGACTTACCAGAGGATGGAAGAATCGTGCGGTATCCATCGCAGAAAGTGGAGCAAGATCGTGGCTGTTATTGTGGCCTGCCCGAGAGTGATGGAGCCGTGTGGAATCCGTCGCAGAAAGTGAAGCAGTGTTGTGGCCGTTACTGCGGCCTGCCAGGGAGTAATGGAGCCGCGTAGGATCCGCCGCAGGGAGTGGAGCAGAATCGTGGCCGTTACTACGGCCTTTCAAGGAGTCCAGACTTGTCGGCTGAAGTTCGGTTGGAGTCTGTAGCTGGAGTCGAAAATGAAGTCTGGCTCCTGTAGGAGCTCGGACGAGGTCTTGCTCCCGTAGGAGTCTGGGCGAAGTCTACCTGCAACCACAGTCAGGGGTGAAGTCTGGCTCCCTTAGGAGTCCGGATGAAGTTTACCATCAATCGAGGTCGGGGATGAAGTCCGGCTCCCATAGGAGTCCGGGCGGAGTCTTCCCGTAGCCAGAGTTGGAGACGAGGTCTGGCTCCTGTAGGAGTCTGGGCGAAGTCTTCTTTCAGTCAGAGTTGGGGATGAGGTCTGGCTCTCGTAGGAGCCCGGGCGGAGTCTACCTGCAGTTGGAGTTGGGAGTGAAGTCCGGCTCCCGTAGGAGTCCGGACGAAGTTTACCTGCAGCTGGAGTAGTGGACGGAGTCCGGCTCCCATAGGAGTCCGGACGAAGTCTGCAGGGGAAGTCGTGGGTGGAGTCCGGCTCCCGTAGGAGTTCGGACGAAGTCTGCAGGGGAAGTCGTGGGCGGAGTCTGGCTCCCGTAGGAGTCCGGATAAAGTCTGCCTGCAATTAAAGTCAGAGGCGAAGTCCGGCTCCCGTGGGAGTCCGGATGAAGTTTACCCTCAGTCGAGGTCGGGGATGAAGTCCGGCTCCCGTAGGAGTCCGGGCGGAGTCTTCCCGTAGCCGGAGTTGGAGACGAGGTCTGGCTCCCGTAGGAGTCTGGGCGGAAATCTGTTAGTTGTAGGAATCTACTGTTGGAGAAGTTCAGTCGTTGGCGAAGTCCGGGGTAGTTCGGATTGGAGTTGAACCTGACTGGAAGAAGTCTGGAAGGGATTCGGGGAGTAGCTGATAGTCGTAGAAAGTCGGCTGGCGGTGGAGCTTAGTGAGCGCTTAAGGCGGTTTAATAGATAACTGAGGGAACTCATGTTGAAGGAGCTCGGGTGGTGTAGTGGGAGTTCGTCCGTTGGGGGAATTCAGTCAGCACTGTGGGAATCCGGCTGTTGGAGAAGTCGGGGAGATACCGTCTGCAGTCGAAAGCCGGAGGGGTCTTGGGAGGTTCAATCCTGTTAAGAACTTCGGTTGAGGATATTTTATACCCAACATAGACTATACTAGAAATCTAAAAATTTAGATTGTTCATGTAACTTCTTCCTTCCATCAAAGAAGCTTGATCGAAGTGGAGTCTTTACTTTAATATATCCTTATCTCAAAAGAATTTTAATATGAGGGTTCAAAAGTTCAAGGCACTGTGATGTAATTGTTTGGAAAATGAGATATAGGGATTACCTCCATATTTGTTGTAGTCTGCCATATGTTGGATGTCAGTAGGCTCTATGTTGCGCCTCGCGGATCGACCTTAGTGGTTTGTTTCAAGGGCCATATGATGAAGAACTATACGATTTATGGGCTTTAATGTGCATGGCCTTTAATACTTGGAATTTCCCAAATGGCATTTTGCCAAAAGGATTGACTGGGGCATCCTTCCCTGGAAGGTGTGATTTTTGAAGCCATTAGGGCAATGAAGTTTGGCGCACGACTAGGGAGGGTGATGGGGTGCACTCTTGTCCGCTTCCTCTATAAATGGAAGAGGTTTGCTGTTTGGATTTAAGCTTGCCCTATCTTATCTTCTTTGATGTCGCTGTTGCAGCATTTTTTTTGTAGTTGAGCAGCTGTTAGAAGTTTTTGAAGTCGCTGTGTGAAACTGTTGAAAATAAATAAACTTAATTGTGCTTTGGATCAAAAGATGTTTTTTTGTGTTCTCAAGACACCTTGTTTCAAGAGAAGGTATTGGAATTAGAAAACTAAATTAATGTTATCTTGTTATTAGCAATGACTCTTGGTATTTTCTATGAAATGCACTTAGAATTTCTCTCTTTGTATAAAACCAAAGTGTCATTCATAATTATGACTCTTGGTATTTTATGTAGAGGATAGTTGAAGGGTTGTAAAATTATCTATATAAAGGGATGTACTTGAGTCACTTTAAAAAAAAAGAGAGTTGAAGGAATATCAAACAAAGCTAAAGTTCTCTTCTTGCAAAAATCTCTATCCTCTTCATTTCTTAGTAAGAAATACTTCAATATTCCTCTCTTCCTCTATCCACCACAACAAAGTGGTATCAGAGCTATGGCTAATGTAGGAGGACTTTCACAATTTCCTCTTCCTCGTCTTACCAACACCAACTATAAGAATTGGAGTATCTATATGAAGGCGTTGCTTGGATCTCAAGATATTTGGGACATAGTTGAAAGAGGTTATGAAGAAGCCGGAGAAGTGGATACTCTTACGGTGCAACAACGAGAGGTCCTGCGGGATAAGAGGAAGAAAGATAAGAAGGCTTTCTACTTCATCTATCAAGCCGTAGATGAGTCAGCTTTTGAGAAGATTGCAGCGGCCACAACCTCTAAAGAAGCATGGGAGATTCTTCAAAATGCATACAAAAGAATTGAGAAAGTGAAGAAAATTCGCCTTCAAACTCTTAGAGGTGAATTTGAAGCCCTACAAATGAAAGAGTCCAAATCCATCTCGAATTTCTTTACAAGAGTCTTGACCATTGTAAACCAATTGAGGAGAAATGGTGAGATACTTGATGACAATTGGGTCGTAGAGAAAATCCTACGATCTTTGGACCACAAATTTGATTATGTTGTGGTGGCCATTGAAGAGTCCAAAGATTTGGACACTATGACGGTGGATGAGCTTATGGGTTTGCTTCAAGCCCATGAACAAAGAATACTAAAGAGAAGACAAGAGCTATTGGAGCAAGTTCTACAAAGCAAGCTCTCCGTCAATGACAAGAAGGATGAGTCAAGAGGCGAAAGTAGCCAAAGAAGCCGTGGTCGTGGTCGAGGATGTGGTCGTGGTAGAGATCAAGGTGGAGCCTATGGTCGTGGTAGAGGCCATGGTGACCACAACAATGTTGAGGAAGGTAACCAAAATCATGGAGGAAGAGGATAAAGAGGTAGAGGCCGAAAGTATGACAAAGGTCAAGTTCAATGTTACAATTGCAATAAGTTTGGGCATTACTCTTTTGAGTGCTACTCTAATCAATCTAATCAAGTTCATAAGAAAGCAAATTATGCCAAAAAAAATGATGATGAAGATGACGTGCTTCTACTAGCACGAAAAGGAGGAGATGCTACCAATCAAAATATGTGGTACTTGGACTCCGGTGCAAGTAACCACATGTCCGGGCATAAAGAAATTTTCATGGAGCTTGATGAATCGGTGAATGGTCATGTTTCATTTGGAGATGCTTCTAAGGTAAAGGTGAAGGGCATTGGTAAGATACTTATTCAACTCAAAGATGAAAGCCAACAATTTATTTTCAATATCTATTATGTGCCTGATATAAAAACCAACATTCTTAGTGTTGGGCAACTCTTAGAGAGAGGATTTGATATGCAACTGAAAGAAGGAAGCTTCTATTTAAGGAAATAAAATAAATTGATTGCTCAAGTTCCTATGTCAAATAACCGCATGTTTATGCTAAATATAAATCATGTTATTGCTAAATGTCTAAGTGCATGTATGAAGGATGTTTCTTGGCTTTGGCATTTACGGTTCGGACATGTAAACTTCGGTGCTCTAAAACTTCTTTCAAGTAAGAGAATGGTAAAGGGGCTGCCCTATATTGATGCCCCTAATAATATATGTGAGGGATGTGTTTTTGGCAAACATCCAAGGAGGAGCTTTCCAAAGGAGTCTTATAATAAAGCAAAAACACCACTTCAACTCATCCATACCGACATTTGTGGACGATTACTCCTAGCTCATTTGGAGGTCGTCGTTATTTTCTAACTTTTATTGATGATTTTAGCAGAAAAATATGGGTGTACCTTTTGAAAGAAAAGTCAGAAGCATTTCAAGCTTTCAAGGAGTTTAAAGCTTTGGTGGAGAATCAAAGTGGTTATACTATCAAGGTGTTGCAGTCAGATCGTGGAGGAGAATTCACATTCAAGGAGTTTGAAATTTTTTACAAATCTCATGGCATTTGGAGACCCTTGATCGCACCATACTCATCTCAGCAAAATGGTGTCGCAGAAAGAAAAAATCAGACTATACTTGATATGGTTCGAAGTATACTTAAAACAAAAGAGATGCCGAAGGAGTTTTGGGGCGAGGCCGTCAATTGTGCGGTCTACTTGCTTAATAGATGTCCTACAAAAAATTTAGAAGGGATAACACCACAAGAAGCATGGAGTGGTTACAAGCCCAATATCTCTCATTTGAAGGTGTTTGGGTGCATAGCTTATGCACATATTCCAGATCAAAGGAGAAGCAAGTTAGATAATAAAAGTTTGTCATGCATCTTCATCGGATATGATCCAAGATCTAAGGCCTACAAACTCTATGAACCAAAAGAGAAGAAAGTCATTATAAGCCGAGATGTAGAGTTTCAAGAAGATGGCATTTGGAATTGGAACACTAACATGGTGATGATACAAGATGAAGAATAAATCAAGGAGCAAACTAGAGAACCAACACCACCTTCATCTCCTATTTCATCGGATGAAGAAAATTCAACATTAATAAAGACAAGGAGCATTCAAGATTTATATGAGGTGACAACTCCCCTAAATCTTATTTGTCTTTTTGCTAATGAAAAAATAATTTTTTTTAAAGATGCTATCAAAGATGAGAAGTGGAGGAAAGTCATAAATGAGAAGATAAAAGCCATAGAGAAGAATGAGACATGGGAACTCACTTCTCTACCAGAAGGTTTTGAATCGATTGGAGTAAAATAAGTTTTTAAAGTCAAAAAGAATGCACAAGATAAAGTGGAGAAATACAAAACATGACTTGTGGCTAAAGGCTACAAGCAAAAGGCCGAGATTGATTACGAGGAGGTCTTTGCTCCCGTTGCTCGAATAGAAACCGTTCGCTTGGTGATTTCTTTGGCAACTCAAAATAAATGGAAGATTTTTCAACTTGATGTCAAATAAGCCTTTTTTAATGGCTATTTGAATGAAAGAGGTATATATTGATCAACCTAAAGGTTATGTCAGAAGTGGGCAAGAAGACAAAGTGTTGAAATTAAAAAAGGCTCTTTACGGTTTGAAACAAGCACCTAGAGTTTGGAACTCAACAATTGATACATATTTCAAAGTTAATGGCTTTGTTCAATGCCCCTATGAACAAGCTCTCTATGTCAAAAAGAAGGATGAAAATATATTGCTTGTCTCATTATTTGTTGATGATCTTATCTTCACCGGCAATTCTACACAATTGATCAAAGAATTCAAACAAGCAATGGCGAAGGAGTTTGAAATGACTGACATGGGGCTTATGTCTCATTTTCTTGGCTTAGAGGTGAATCAATTAGAAAATGGAATTTTTCTTTCCCAAGAGCACTATGCAAAGGAAGTGGTTAAAAGGTTCAAGATGGAAGAATGCAATCCTATTAGCACAACAGTGGATTATGGTGCAAAATTATCCAAGAATGATGAAGGTAAGATAATTGATTCTACACTCTATAGAAGCTTGGTAGGATGTTTGAGGTACTTGACATGTACAAGACCAGATATACTATATGGTGTTGGTCTGGTGAGTCGATTCATGGAGGAACCAAAATCAACCCATTGGAAGGCGGCTAAGAGAATCCTACGCTACATTAAAGGTACTCTAAGCCTTGGTTTATTCTATTCTTATTCTAATAACTTTCAACTTGAAGACTATTCTGATAGTGATTGGGGTGGAGATATGGATGATCGAAAAAGTACTTTCGGATTTGTATTTCTCATAGGTGATACTGCATTCTCATGGATGTCAAAGAAGTAATTAATTGTTACTCTCTCAACTTGTGAAGCCGAATATATTGCAGCATCTACATGTGTTAGTCATGCAATATGGCTAAGAAACTTGCTAAAGAAAATTAATTTTGATCAAAATAAAGCTATACAAATTTATATTGATAGCAAGTCAGCAATTGCTTTGGGAAAAAATTCGGTCTATCATCAAAGGAGCAAACATATAGATGTTCGCTTTCATTCAATTTGGGAGCATGTGAAGAACAAAGATGTGGAGCTTATTTACGTAAAGACTCATGATCAAGTTGCGGATATTTTTACTAAACCACTTGGAGTTGATCTCTTCAACAAA